>NC_056738.1:461993454-462320954 GCF_019279795.1 Protopterus annectens | reverse complement strand
AGAGAGGTTAAAAATATGGGGAAGTGGTTTGGCAATACACTTAGCAGCTTTTATAAAGAGGGTTGCGTGAGATGAATAAGCTGAATGTGAAAGAAGGGAAGTTAAATTTTGCAAAAGTTTTTTTTTTTTTTTTTAGTTTCACCTGTGTGGATTTTTGGGAAGTAAAATGTGGAATAGGCCTCTGCACTACAGTAGTAATGAATAGTGGAATCATGAAATGTTTCATGGGGGGGGGGGGGGAGTACAGTGGTGAAGTCACATTGCACACTTCTGTGCAGAACAAGCAACAAGTTCAGAACAGTAATAAGGATAAATGGACAGAGGCAAAAAGATCTTTGGAAGGAAGAAGACAAGACCACGAAAATGCAGTGAAGAGTTACTGTGTTGATTTATACTAGTCAACTGGCTCATACATTCCAATTTTAACAACTGCATAGCTTTGACCACCACTGCTGCTGCTCAGCCCCAATCCAAGCAAAAATCTGTAACTTTAAAATACTTCTTTATATTTTAAGCATCTGATTTACAACATAGCATGCTATCTCTTCGGCTACAACATTTCAGATCCGTAAAATGTGATACTTCTTACCTAAACCAAAGATTTTACTGGACAAAACATATCCAAATCATTCACCAACTCGACTGATTTCTGATTTTGCCTTATTCTTTTTCCCCGCTTCTCCATATTTTTTTCTAGCAAATCATCCAGGATTATTCTCAGTCACTAATGACAAATATTGGCATTTCTTGATTTTTACTGCTCAGGAATTACAAGCTGATACAAAATGTGCTACTCTAAGTGAACTCGAGTGATATTTAAAATGTATTTTTTATTTTATTTTACATTTGTTGACTGGGCTAGTCTAATTGGATATATGTCAATTTTCAGTAGAGATAAACTCTATGATAAACAGATATAACAACAGCAAATAACATAAAACAACATCAGTCGTATATACAACGGACATTTCTGGTTAACACAGAAATATTCAGTGAGAGCAGAAATCATTACAGTGTAAAATGCAGGTTCAAAACAACATACAGGTACAGTACATAATGAAAAAAGAGACATACAGGCAATACAACATACAGAAAAAGTCATTGAGGACAGAAATCATTACAGGGTAAAATAACATACAGGTACAGTACATAATGAAAAAAAAGAGGCATACAGACAATGCAACATACAGGTACAGTACATAATGAAAAAGAGGCAGTTTACTGTATAATTATATTAATAAAGAGTTTTTCCAAAAATAAAAATAAATAAATAAATAAATAAATAAAAAATAAAAGCTGATACAGAGTGCTTGCTTTTGCTCCACATTAATTTTGTCTTTGCCCGGGTGTCGTTGGCAAAGTTGTATAATTATATTAATAAAGAGTTTTTCCAAAATAAATAAATAAATGAATAAATACTGATACAGAGTGCGCGCTTTTGTTCCAAATTAATTTTGGCTTTGCTCTGGTGTCTTTGGCAAAGAAGTTGAGAGCTATGTCCTCCCCTCTCAGCCAATGGACAAAAACTGTTTTTATTTTCTTACCAAAATAAAGACTTAACTGAAACTGTTTCAGAACGTTTTGCTTCTATTTTTCATTAGGTATTATTAATATGCTTTACTCCTTTACAACGTCGTTCCCTAATCGTAAGAAAACATTTGAAACTTTTTTACTTAACATATCACCACGTTTTCATTATTATGGTTTTAGCACGGCACCAGTGACCAGCTTCAGACTGCCTTGCAAAAAAAAAAAGACGAAGACCTTGCACTTTCAGTGTCGGGACTTCTCATCTCTCTGCACATAAATCTAGTATTTCCAAGTACTAAGAGCAATCTAACTTCTCACCAGCAGATGGCACTAAGCCCCCACAACATTGCGCAGGCCTTAAACAAGCGGGACGGATGGCTGAAAGGCCAAGGGGTCTTCCGCAAAGAGCAACAGTGAGCGGAAAACGATCTTAAAACGGAATCACTTTTATTTACAGACGTGCTAATTATCTGGAGTCGTGTATTATGGCAAGATACAGCTGCGAGTCGCAATCTGTTGCTCTCATTACACTCACAAACCCTCCAGTCAATGCACTAAGGTAAAGAGAAGTTCCTGCATTTACACTTCTACATGCATAACTGCTACATACTATCAAAGCTGCACTTTTTGAACGATTTAACCAATTGCTGGGTTTTTGTTGCATTTGATTACTTGTTTTAGGCAATCTTTATGACTGCAATCGTCTAGTGTAGGTGTGACTGTACAGAGACACTTTAACAGTAGTATACTGGTACCACAGGTAAATAACAGTTCGTATCACATGTTGACATGCAGAGTCAGGTCATTCACATATTTCCCCTGCCAGGTATGGTATACACGTGATTGACGTGCAGATAGCGTCAAGGTAAATGTACGTATTTTACTAGGGTACCACCGGTTCACTGCCCAGGTAATCTGCCTATTCGTAATTGTCAAATCTTTTCACACACATATATTAAAAATAAAGGCAGAAATAATCATCGTTACACATGTATCTGTCACCCCCCCTTATACATCTCAAGTGTACTTCATTATGAGGAATGTACCTCATTTAGGGTCTGGAAAAGTTCATATTCTTGGAGGTTCCACATTGAAATGGTCTGTCCCACGTTCAGTGTTGGGAAATTTTTAATTGACATCCGTGGTAAATAGAAAAAAATCATATTAATTCACTAAAAGATCTTTTTATAAGCAAAACCAGCATATTTTAACCATCCCATGACCATCCCAGCTGAAGTTATTAGTAAGCTGTTAGTATGTGTTTCACATTTTGGCCATTTGTTCCACATTATGATGGCTAGTGTTCCTCATTTTGGTGATGGAAGGTTGAGAGCTATACTGTCACCTGTCTCATATTTGCAGTATGTCGCTGATTTTGTCTGATAATTTTGATCTGACCGTCGTGAAATTACTTACTGATAAATTAGAGAGTATTACAGACAGTCAATAATTAATGACATCATGAGTTCTTACTGTTAAAAAACAAACCAAAAAAAAAAAAAAAACAGGTTGATCTGTTGTTCTCTTAACTGTTAAAGTGAATTATGGTAGCATTTAAACACTGTCACTGATGTTAAGCCATACCTCTCAACAAATCAGGGACAATTCTCTACAGATATCAAGGACACTTTTAAAATATTAGTGCTTTTAATTTGTGACACTGATAGAACAACAGGACAAGAACTAAAATACATTTTCTGAAATAAAAGAAGTCTGTAACTCTTAATTATTGTCATTATTTATTAAGTGTAATCCACCACATTTTCTCCAAAGGTCTCCAGTTTTGAGAGGGACACTGCTAAAATTTTGTTCAAATTCAGGGGTATTTGAGAGGTGTGTGTAGAGCCTTTGTCCACCCATTATATTTTTTGTACAAAATTCGTGAACAAAGAAGTTGAGAGGCATGATCAGCATACGTGACAACTCTAAGCAGTTGGCCTAGAGAGGCAGGATGTTAAGGTACTTCTCACGACTTTGTACCATAGTGTTTGGGTCCAGCAATGCAAAGTCAACTAGTCATATATATATTTTTTTTTCCACAGACCTTCTGCTGTTAATTTAACCATGTTTCATAATTATCAGAAACTCCTTGTTGTTAGCTATTATACCTTTAAATCAAAATAGCTCCCCAGCTAATATAAAAATCCCCTTGGGTCGTACCATTTGGGGAGGGGCAATTTAGGAATGTCGTAATATTCACATTCACCAATGTGAATGCTCCTTCCCCATACCATGTTCTTTAAAGTCTCACCTTTTTACAACCCCCCCCAAAAATAATTCCTCTAAACAATACCTCACTGTCTTTCTGGATGTTGCCAGTTATGATAACCAGAGACAAAATAGTCAAAGCAATGACACATTTTATTATATATGTATTTTTCATTGTGTTGAAAGAATCTTAATATGTATTACATTTATTTTATGAAGAGTAGTATTAAAGCTGCATTTATCAGTTCTCATTAGTCAAAATCAGGAACATCTGAGGTCTGTGATCATACTTCTCAACTATCCAGATTTTTGCTTCATATTTTTGGGCAGTTTGTCAGAAAATTTGTGATTTTCTGGCAAATCACTGAGGTTTGAGGTCACCAAATAATGACATACATTTGAGTTTTAAACTTTGTATCCTTCAGAAAATCAATGCTAATGCAAACCTTGTTATCTTAGCAACTTTATAAGTTTATAAGAGCAATATTTAAATTGTGTTCCTATTTTGGGCCTTTTGTCTCCCCAATTATTTTAGGCTTTGCCCAGAATTTTTGTGCTAAGAGATTTAGATGTGTGGCTGTGATGAGTATGGATGCTCACGACGTGCTGTGCTCCACTGTTCAGATGACCACTAATTCTGTTCTTGTAAGGACAGAAGGCAGTTGTAAAAATTGTTTTCATACTTCTCAAATTCTTTGCTCAAGAATTCTGGACAAAGCCAAAACTAATGAAAGGGATAAATGTCCAAAATCAGGCACAAATTTTAAATATTACTCTTGTTCACTTAAGCTAATAGAGCAGGAGGTTTTGCTTCAACATACATTTTATGAACAATAAGCATGAAACTGAGATTACTGACTGTGATTCTAAAGATATATCCGAAAATCAAAAGTTTTATGAGCAACAGGGCTAAGGAAGAGGTAAAACCAGGGATGTGCTGCAAAAATCTCGACACCTGAGAGCTTTATTTTTATATATCCGGCTGTGTAAGCTCTGCATGTTAGCTGTTGACTCATAGTCTGGCGTAGCCAGATTTTCTTCTCTAGAATGTACAACTTGGATATTTTCACTCGCTCTGGGTCACCAGGACAATGACTGCTGGGGGGAAAAGTATACAGGTGAGACTTGTGGGTTTTAAAAGGGTGGCTTGGGCAGAGTGCACTGCCATTTTCTTCAACTACAGCCTGTACATATTTATGATGTTTACAGCAGCTTATTAGTTGTGAGGATACTATATGCATAGGGGACAGTACAATTGTTTGCATTCAACAGTAGACAATGGTATAGGATCCTACTGAAAGGCACAGTCATAATATTTTGATAAACATGAATGTGAAGTATTTGTTGTGTGGAAGATAATTCTTCTTCTTCTTCTTTCGGCTGCTCCCGTTAGGGGTCGCCACAGCAGATCAACTGTTTCCATTTCTTCCTGTCCTCTGCATCTTGCTGTGTCACACCAACCACCTGCATGTCCTCTCTCACCACATACATAAACCTTATCTTAGGCCTTCCTCTTTTCCTGTTACCTGGCAGCTTCATCCTTAGCATCTTTTTCCCAATATACTCTGCATCCCTCCTCAGCACATGCCCAAACCAACGTAATCTTGCCTCTCTGGCTTTATCTCCAAACCTTCCAACCTGGGCTGACCCTCTAATATACTTATTCTTAATCCTGTCCATCCTTGTCACACCCAATGCAAATCTTAACATCTTTAACTCTGCCACGTCAAGCTCTGACTCCTGCCTTTTTGTCAATGCCACTGTCTCCAACCCATATAACATAGCTGGTCTCACTACCCTCTTGTAGACCTTCCCTTTCACTCTTACTGGAACTCGTCTGTCACAAATCACTCCTGACACTGTTCTCCACCCACTCCATCCTGCCTGTACTCTCTTCTTCACCTCTCTTCCACACTCACCATTACTCTGAACTGTTGATCCCAAGTATTTAAACTCATCCACCTTCACCACCTCTACTCCCTGCATCCTCACCATTCTTCTATCCTCTCTCTCTTTTTCACACACATATTCTTAGTCCTGCTGACCTTTATTCCTCTTCTCTCTGGAGCATATCTCCACCTCTCCAGGGTGTCCTCCACCTGTTCCCTACTCTCACTATGTCACAATGTCATCTGCAAACATCATAGTCCATGGGGACTCCTGTCTGATCTCGTCTGTCAACCTGTCCATCACCATTGCAAATAAGAAAGGGCTCAGAGCTGATCCTTGATGTAATCCCACCTCCACCTTAAATGCATCCTTCACTCCCACCGCAGACCTCACCACTGTCACACTACCCTCGTACATATCCTGTATCACTCTTACATACTTCCCTGACACTGCCGACTTCCTCATACAATACCACAACTCCTCTCTAGACACCCTGTTATATGCTTTCTCTAAGTCCACAAAGACACAATGCAACTCCTTCAGACCTTCTCTGTACTTCTCCATCAACACTCTCAGAGCAAACATTGCATCTGTAGTGCTCTTTCCTGGCATGAAACCATACTGCTGATCACAAATCATCACCTCCCTTCTTAACCTAGCTTCCACTACTCTTTCCCATAACTTCATGCTGTGACTGATCAGTTTAATCCTTCTGTAGTTACTACAGCTCTGCACATCACCCTTATTCTTAAAAATTGGTGCCAAAACACTTTTTTCTCCATTTCTCAGGCATCCTCTCACTTTCCAAGATTTCATTAAACAATCTAGTTAAAAACTCCACTGCCATTTCACCTAAACACCTCCATGCTTCCACAGGTATGTCATCTGGACCAACAGCCTTTCCATTCTTCATCCTCTTCATAGCTATCCTTACTTCCTCCTTGCTAATCCACTGCACTTCATGATTCACTATCCGCACATCATCCAACGTTCTCTCCCTCTCATTCTCTTCATTCATCAGCCCCTCAAAGTACTCTTTCCATCTGCTCAACACACTCTCCTTGCTTGTGAGTATATTTCCCTCATTATCCTTTATCACCCTTACCTGCTGCACATCTTTACTTGCTCGGTCCCTCTGTCTAGCCAATCGGTACAGGTCCTTTTCTCCCTCCTTAGTGTCCAACCTTTCATACAACTCTACATACGCCTTATCCTTAGCCTTCGCCACTTCTCTCTTTGCCATGCACCTCATCTCCTTATACTCTTGTCTACTTTCTTCATCTCTCTGACAATCCCACTTCTTCTTCGCCAACCTCTTTCTCTGTATACTCTCCTGTACTTCCTCATTCCACCACCATGTCTCCTTGTTGTCCTTCCTCTGTCCAGATGTCATACCAAGCACCTTTCTAGCCGTCTCCCTTACGAACTCTGCTGTAGTTACCCAGCTATTTAGTAACTCTTCACTACCACCCAGTGCCTGTCTTAACTCTTCCCTGAACTCCACCTCACAATTACCCTTTTTCAATTTCCACCATTTGATCCTTGGTACTGCCCTCACACTCATCCTCCTCTTCTTGATCACCAATGTCATCCTATAAACTACCATCCTGTGATGCCTAACTACACTTTCCCCTGCCACCACTTTACAGTCTCCAATCTCCTTCAGACTGGCCCTTCTACATAAGATATAATCCACCTGTGTGCATCTTCCTCCACTTTTGTATGTCACCCTATGCTCCTTCCTCTTGTTAAAATATATATTCACCACAGCCATGTCCATCCTTTTCGCAAAATCCACTACCATCTGACCTTCTGCATTCCTTTGCTTAACACCATACCTACCCATCACTTCCTCATCCCCTCTGTTCCCTTCACCAACATGCCCATTGAAATCTGCTCCAATCACCAGTCTCTCACCGTTGTGTACAGTCATCACCACTTCATCCAACTCACTCTAAAATTTTTCTTTCTCATCCATCGCACACCCAACTTGCGGAGCATATGCACTAACAACATTCATCATTACACCATCAATTTCCAGCTTCATAAACATCACTCTATCTGACACTCTTTTCACCTCCAAAACACTCTTAGCATACTGTTCCTTCAGGATAACCCCTACGCCATTTCTCCTCCCATCCACACCATGATAAAACAATTTGAACCTGCCTCCGATACACCTAGCCTTGCTCCCCTTCCATCTGGTCTCTTGCATACACAATATGCCAACCTTCCTTCGGTCCATCATATCAGCTAGCTCTCTCCCTATACCAGTCATACTGCCAACATTCAAAGTTCCGACCCTCACTATCACAGTCCTAGCCTTTACCTGCCTTCGGGCATGCCTTCCCCCTCTTCTCCTCCTTCGACCAACAGTAGCCCAATTTCCGCCAGCACCCTGTTGGCCAACAGTACTGGTGGCAGTCGTTGTTAACCTGGGCCTTGACCGATCCGGTATGTATATCTGTACTGTTGTCCGCATGTATGATTTGGCAAAATTTTACGCCGGATGCCCTTCCTGACGCAACCCTCCCCATTTATCCGGGCTTGGGACCGGCACAAAGAAATGCACTGGCTTGTGCATCCCCAGTGGCTGGGTTAATGTTAAAGTGGAAGATAATTAATCTTTGTAATTTCCTACACACCACAATGAAAAGTGAATCCTTAAAACTGGTTTGTTTGGTAGAATGCATAACTCTCCGCTGTCCCTGATTTCATGCCATATCTTTGCTGTGTTCCTCATAAAATTTGTGATTTTCTGGTAAACCAGTGAGGATTACAATAAGATCAGTAGTGCCAGTCATCAGAGTTTCATACTTTTTATTCTTTGGAAAGTACACGTTGATGTAAAACAGGCTAAACCATTAAATGTCTGAGTGAATAAGAAGATTATTTACAAATTGTCCATGATTTTAGGCCTTTTTTTCTTTTTGTTTTTTTGCCTTTGTCGAAATTTCTTCAGCAAAAAAAAAAAAAAAAAAAAAAATAGAGCTATACTAGGATGGGATGAGAGACTGGATATTACTGTTTGTTTACTGACTAGTAAGCTATCACTACATGAGTCTGAGTTAATTTAAGAAGTCAGGAAAGGTAAATAACAACTGATCTAGAGAATAAAGCACCTCAAAGAACCAAGTAAGAAAATCAGTAAATCCAACAATGAGGTGACAAACACATTCCAAATGGAGCACACCGAAACTTTAATATAGATAAAACAGAAATGAGAGCACTTTCACGTCTATCCTAGATGCTTCATCAGACGTAACAGTTGGAATAGTAGCTTCCATTTACATACATTCAAATCATTTGTACACTTCAGACTAACCAATCACATCAATGAATCAGCATACAACCACATAATTATTTGACATCTATCAAACCAAGTTACTCTAAATAATATTTAACTAAAAAACTTCTTCATTTTAACCTGATGCAAAATCCACTACCTATAATAAAAATACATTAAAACACATAAATATATATATAGAATGCAAAGTTAAAACATACATTAAAAAAAAAATAATAATCTTGAACACGCTCATATAATACATATAAAATACATCAAACCAGTAGATGGCAGCAAAGTCCAACATAGCCATGCATCACTTCACTGAAAAACTTGAAACATTACTTGTGTATATGCAATATATAATACATAATAAAATAGTGTCTCAAAGGGATGTATAAATGGCCACAATGGATCAAATTATTATATTATTATAGGTATGGGATAATAATAGATACTATTAGCCCTAATATATAGAATGATGATAGGGCAGTATTTTAGAGAACCTCAAAATATCGCAAACAACAATTAATGTACCAGGAGTCTGTCTATAAGAAATGGCTTAAGAGACACTTTCGTCATTCAAGCCGTATCCTTTGTCGGCTTGTAGCCTAATTAACCATTTCATTTCTTGTTTCTCTGTGAAGTTTTTATAATTGCCTAGCCTGACATTCTTATCTATCCATTCTATGGCCAAAAATACAAACCTATGTGAGAGGTCATTACCCAACATATGTCTTGCTAGGGCATTACTTTCATCCTCTTTGTTTATAGCATATATATGCTCTGTAACACATTCCCGTACTGTCCATTTCATCTTGCCTACATAAAAGGCTGGACACTTTGTACACCTTGCTAAATAGACTAGATCTCTGGTCTTGCAATCAGCATAGTGTTTAAACTCATAGATTTTGTTGGTAGTAGGGTGTGTAAACTTATTACCATTGGCCATATAGATGCAATGGTTGCAACTTCTACAACTAAATGTCCCTTTCCTTACAAACTAAAGTCTCTTACTCTCCCCTTTTTCATAACATAACAGCCTTTTATTGAGTGACCTATTGTTTTTATACGCATAGCTTGGTTTATCACTAACTAAGCTTATAATCTTCTCATCAGTCCTCAGAATCCCCCAATTCTTAGAAATGATATAATGAACAGCTTTGTTATTGCTACAGAAAGGTATGGTCACTCTAAATTTTTCAGGACAGACAGTATTCTATTTTACAATCCCTGTACCATGATCTCTCCTATCTTTAAAGTAAGGTCTCTCTCTATTTTTTTCTATCAATTAATTCATCATTGTGTGGGCAAGTATATTCTTTCTTCTTATAACATTTCATGGAGAGTTCATTTTCTAATCGTCTTATGGCTATTTCAGATCTAGCATCTGAGGTGGTAAGTCGAGATATTCTCAGTCCCTGGCCTTGAACTAAATTTTTATACACATGAGGTGGATGCATACTGCTGCGATGGAGTAAGTTATTCTTTCTGCATTTTTTCCTAAGTAATTCTGTTTGTATTGTGTATCCCTCTTTGTAAACAAACACATCTAGGAACTCGATCTCTTCCTTAGACCATTTACCTAAAAAATTTAAGAAAATCCTTGGTAGAATTTATATAATCCAAGAATACCTGAAGTTTTAACTCTGAACCACTCCATACCAGAAATATGTCATCCACAAACTTTCTATAGTATGGAATATGTTGAGAAAACCCTGCTCTATTCAGTATAAAATTGTTTTCCCAGTATGCCATTACTATATTGGCATATGAGTTTGCCTGTGGCTACTCCTTTTCTCTGTAGAAAATATTTATCATTAAACGAAAAAACATTATTATTTAAAATTAAATCCCGTAATAAAATGTCAAAACTCTTTCACTAGGTATACCTTTTGTTGTTAAAAATTGTGTAACAAAATCAATACTGGTGTCATTAGGAATAACTGTAAATAATTAGCATACATCTAATGTAACTAGTAATACTAATGGTATAAACTCCTCAGAGAAACCATACTCAGATAGTCTACCGAGAAAATGTTCAGTGACCTCAATTATGGTAGGGGTATTGTCAAAAATAGTCCTAAGATGTTTCTCAACATAAATAGACATGGGTTCAGAAAGCCACCCTTTACTTGATACTATTGGTCTTAGTGGGGGATTCCTTAAATCCTTATGTACCTTTGGGAGACCTCTAAATGTCTGTACACACAGTGTATCAACCAACAAGTAATCGCATAACTCTTGGCTCATAACATCACTCATAAAAAAATCATACAAATCTACACGCACATTTTTAATGATCTCATTCAGCTGTTCATTTGTGAGACTCACATAGGTGTCTATCATTCAATATTGTGTTTATTTTATCATAGTAGAAATCCCTGTCGAGGATTACTATTGCTCCGCCATTATCTGCTGGTCTAATAATAATATTAGAATTATTCTGCAAATTAACAAGGGCTATATGTTCTGCCTTATTCAGATTATGGAAATTTTCACTCTTTATATTAGTCTGTACAAGATTTAAAAAAGTCATTCTCACATGCCTTTTCAAAGGCCTCTAGTAATGGATGTAGCTGGGGTGAGAAGGCAGTAGGTTTTCTAAATTTAGAAATGTTGTTACTATTGTTATTACCAGATAATACATTTAAAGTGGCATTCCTACTGAACATTTTTATATCTACTATAAACTCCACAATAGCTGTATGTAAAGATGGAATAAAAGAGAGACCTAGTGATTTCTCAGCTTCGTTCAAAGCATATCGTGAAATATTCAAGATCAGTCCCAATTCCCTAGCTGCCAGATTCTCTTGTTCTGTATTCTCATATCCGTTTTGTCCTTGGAGGTCTTCCTTCTCTTCCTCTCTTCCTCCCTCTGCTCTGTGCACGTGGGTTTGGTATCTGGTCTCTTATTGGGAGTGGAAACACTGAAAAAAAAGATTCTTCATTTATTTTCTTGTTTTCTTTGGTCTTATGCCTTACATTGCTCTCAGCTGCTACAGATAAAGGAATAATATCATTGTTAGTAGTCAGTCTTACTTCCTTGTTCTTATCTCTGATTTATGAGGAAGCTAACTGGTTGACAAGAGTGGGCTGGTCTCTTTCTTTCTGATTGGCTCCTTTGGCCATGAGAATACATGCTCCCTTTGAAAGTCTTGATAATCTTGCTCGAGTTTCTTTTTCTATTATAGGTAGTGGATTTTGCATGAGGATAAAATGAAGAAGTTTTTAGTTAAATATTAAACATGTACAACCACCTTCAAAACCCAATTAAAATCAAACCTACACACCAATCATTTATGTACCTGCAAAGGACCTCCCTGAACTCCCAATATGCTAATGGAGGGTATTTGCAGGAGGACCTCTCTGTTCTCAGCTCACATTTCTGTTTTATCTATATTAAAGTTTTGGTGTGCACCATTTGGAATGTGTTTGTCACTTCATTGTTGGATTTACTGAAGTCAGGAAAGGTGCCTTAAAATAGCCACACATATGGTAGTTTAACCTTAGACATTACCTGTCAAAGATATTGTGGTTTAGGAGTTTTAATTCTTGGTTCAATGAAAGATGCACTTGTCTGCCTACTTTGAAACTCGGATCTAGTTTGGAGAGAAAGGGGCTCATAAAAATTAAATGGTTTCTATTAAAGAGCTTAGCACTGTATTTTTAGTCTTCAGTGATATGTTACTTGTTTAGTAATTGTCACTGGCAATCAGAGTGCAGGAAGGACTTAAATGGAATTGGATTACACAGGATGCAAGTATATAAAAGCAAATGATAACATTAAAGGTATGTGGAGAGAAAAATTAAAAGGAGAGACAAAAGGTAGCAAGGTTGTTAAATTGTAGCTAGAAGTTCTTAGGTTCATAGATGTTTACCAGGCTAACAACCACAAGAGCTTTTTTAAGCCTAGCCATGCATCCCAAATCTCTGACAAGTTCTGGTACCAGTGATTGGTGCAAACAGAGGCTTGGGAGATGGCACATTTACAAGCAGGGGCTTGGGAGATGAACCATTAACAGGCTGTCTGTGTCCATTAGAGGCATAGGTGCCAAACCAGGGATGAATTTCCTGTTCCTCATCCAATTGCCCAAGTTACAATTGAATTGGGTGAGTGAGGAACTCTGCTTTATAGGGATGGGGAGCTTGGTCCAGACAAGAAGTAGTTTCTGGGATACATACATGTGTCTCCAGCAGGTATTACTTATGTCACAGGCAAGTTTAAATCTTTAGAATGTGCAGTTCTGGTGCTTTTTGTTTTGCAGGTATGCAAAAGGTCCATCAGGGTGGGGTCTGACAGTGCCTTGTGTACCAGGCATTGATCTCTACTCACCAAACAGCCTGTAGGAAACATAATACAAGTTTAGGGCCTTGAGGCGGTCTGCAGAGGGCATGTTACTTACTCCCTGAATACTTTTAGTAAGGAACCTCTATGGATATTCAATTGTTGGATGGTTGGGTACATAGCAAATGGGTCATTGTACTCAATGATTTGGTCTGATGAATGCCAAATACAGTGGAACAATGACTTACATGGACCCTGATGATATACCGTTGTTTATAAGTTGCTCAGTATAGAATGATTTCCTCACTACTGTAGACACATGATGGTCAATGGTTAGACTGCTGTCTGTGCGTGTCCCCACATTCATGACTACTGGGTAAACTCTTAGGAGTGTATTGTCAATATGATAGTGGGTGGATGGGTGACATCCCGAAGGATACTGTTATGCATTTCTTGGCATTTAGTTTTAGTCCATGGCTCAGACACCAGTTATTTGTCTGTGTAAGCCCTTCCTGGAGAACATTTGTGTTGGTGGGGGATTCTGTGACTGCTCCTAATTTGCAAACATCTGCAAATTTAGTTGCCAGAGGCTATTGACATTGTCCTTGAATTCAGAGAAGTAAATGCCAAAAAGGAGAGGTCCCAGGACCTATCTCTGAGGATCTCTGCTTGTGACTGGCATCTTTGTTAAGCTGGACTCTGAAACTCATACTTTCTGGGTCCTGTCTGTGAGCCAGCTGGCTATCCACTGGGTGACATAAGGGTTCATACCTAACCTACTGATTTTTCCCAAGTGTGGTATTGTGTCAGATGGCTTGGCCAGGTCAAGGTAATAGTGTAAACCATTTTGCCCTTATCCATTGCTTTGGTGACCTTGTTAAAGAGGTTCACCAGGTTGAGTAGGAATGACTTGCCCTTGATGAAACCAAATTGGGTTGGGTCCAGTGTCGTAGGTTGCCTATATCATTATTGATCATTTCCATGGTAATTATTTCCATGCATATGAGACCAGAGAGACTTATGAGTATGTAGTTTCCATGGTCTGTAGATGGCCCACCTTTGTGCAGAGGGATGACTGTTGCTGTTCTACACTGGTGAGGCACCAAGCTTGTTTGTAGCAGTTTTAGATGGCCTGATAGGTCATGTTTCATATTATTTAGAATGTGTCCTAGAGATACTGTCTGAGCCCATCGATGCAGTGTTCTTGGCCTTAGAAAGAACATTGAGGAACTGTTCTCTAGTGATAACAAGGGTATTATACTTGAAGGCATTTCCTGAGGGAAGGTTGAGGGTCACAGAGGGGTAAAGTTGGAGCTGAATTTGTTGGCCAGTAGGTTTGTTATATTTTTTGGCTCAGTATAAGTGGCTCCACTAACAATGCGCTCTGCATACCATTGCGTATTGCCTTTCAGTTTTTGGAATCAAAATGTAGTTTCCAATGACTAGAATGTTGGATTGTGTGGTGGCTTGGCTTATGGCCTTAGAAGTAGAGGCTCTATGAAATGTGGCTGTATGTATTGATGTGGGTGTTGTTTTGGAAGTGTGCCTTTTCCTGATAGATGCCTTGAAAAGCAACCGGACCAACATAGATACTCACTGCCCAATCAGGGACCAGTCAGGAATCAATGTCCTTTGCTCCTTCTCTCACCAGGAGCAAAATATAAGCTCAAGTTCCAAGCTGGCATCTATGAAGCAGTTCTTAGGCTTTCCAGTGTGCAGCAGTATCCAGGAAATAATGTCCCTATTCTCCTTCTCTCACCAGGAGCAAAACAGAAGCACTAATCCCAAGATGACTACTGAGAGGGAGAATGTGGGCTCTCCAGTAATTGTTAGTCTTGGAGTAATGTTGCAGATTTTAAAGGTAAAATGGAAAAATGGGTTAATATCCTACAAGTTGCAATGTGCAGTAAAGTTATAAATGAAAGAGGGGGTAACTTAAGCGTTAGCTGCCTAAGTGGAGAGACACTCATTTTAAAACAGTAAGATAGATTGGAAAGTGTGGGGGGGGGGGTACTTTGTAGTCTGGCTGTATGGAATACAGTGGATTGGTCAATAAATTTAAATAGCCTAAGTGGAGTGACAAAATGATACTTTTGTGTTTACTCACAATAGCCAGTGAAAGAGGAGAGAGAAAGAAATATGTGGTCAGATTAACATAAGGGGCATGCAACTAGAAAGGCACAAGAGACACAGTTGTGGTCTCTTTCCTAGATTAAATGTTGTGTCTTTTGGCTTTTCCCGGTTAGGGGTCGCCACAGCGGAACTCCGGTCCTCTAATGATTGGCAGTTGATTTTTACATGCTGAGTTGCCAGCCCTAATGCACAACCTTCAACAAAGATACACCCATTCACGTATGTCTCCACGCAAAAGACGCTGTAGCTGAGAGTCAAACCATTCAGTGTCTTACTGTGAGGCGACAACGCTACCCCAGCACCACCACCACCGCAGATCTCAGAATACAAGTAAAACACAGTATAAAGAAAATAAATCAAAGTATACACAATAGAAGAAGGCAATGAAGCAATACAAAATACAAGAAAGCAAAAGCAAACATTTCCCACAGCACGCTGTGGCAGAGTCAGAATGAGCTTTTCCAGTAAAGCCTTGATATATTTTATTTTACTTCTTAAATAGAAGGTTTAGTTCCTAACTCCACCCTCAGTTCACAGGTAATTAGCCTTAATTGACCTGTTCTAATTTCTGTGCGACTCACAAGACACATGACTGTGGTCTCTTTCCTAGTTTAAATATGCACTTAAATGCAGAACACAAATAAAACACAGTGTAAAGAATGTCCTCAGATGTCAAAGATAGTGCTCTTTGAAAAAACAATTCAATATATAGAAGACTGCCTTTTAAAGTTATGGCAGATGTTTAGCAGGCTGTATGCTTGGCTTTGAAAGGGTCATATATATCATTAACTTTGGAGTCTAATGGCCTTCAAGAAGCATGACTGCCGTTACCCAGTATGAGTATTTCTTAATACTTGTGTATTGTTTCAAACTGTTTGGTGAACTAAATTTAGTTGCTCATGAGATCCATTCATGACTGAAAACAGTCTAAGAAGGAAAGAACCCATATTTAATTGAGTTCTGATGAAGTTCTAGTATTTAATAGAATGAAAGCACTTAACTTTATCTCACAACATTTCTTTTTTTTTTTTGTATTTCTGAGTTCACTCTGTGAGTATTGTTGGTTCTTTGGCATATTCTAATTGTACCATCTACCCCAATAATGAATAAATTAATTTAAATTAAAACCTTTGTGGAAATCCATTACATGTCTGGGCAGCCATTGTGCCATCTTTCTATGTCTTTTTAATGCATTATCATAATTTTTTATCAAGAGATGACCTGACTTAGTCTAAGCTCCACATTTCATCCTGCAGACATGGACTTTCAAACAAAACTGAGTGATGCATTGCTTTGAAAACAAAACAGGATCACAATTTCAGAATGTATATGACACCGAGAAAAGTGACAGTTCAGGTGTGATTATTTTCTAAGTTACAGAAGTATGCTTTATAGTAAGTGATGAGGCAACTTAATGAGGGGTGTAGGTGGAAACAGTAACTTCCATGCTTTGGTCAAACAGCTTTGAATATTATATGGGCAATATCATAAGCCTTTCTGACTACAGTGACCACAGTTTAGTCAGTGTTGAGTGTTTTTATCCACTGATGTTTCAAGGTGTCTAATATAGAAGTAATTTTTACCAGTTGTTTCTCTAAGCTGTATTCTTCAGTTTCCTTTTCACCACATTTGAATATAGGGCAGCACACTGGTGTAGTGGTTAGCATTGTCACCTCACAGCAAGAGGTTCTCCGGTTTGATTCTTATCTGGGGTGCCTTCTGTGCGGAGTTTGCATGCCCTCTGTACATTCATGTGGGTTTTGCCCGGGTGCTCCGGTTTCCTCCCACATTCCAAAGACATGCAGTCGGTGGATTGGACACTCTAAGTTGGCACTGGGTGTGAGTTTCTGATGCACTGTCCAAGGATGGTTGGGCCTTAGGCTAGCAACCTGAGCCTGTAAAGCCTGTAACTGCTATGGAAACAACAAGCACTGAAAGGTGCTTGTTGCCCGATGTACAACATGGTGCATAAATGGGAAAGAGAGAGAGACATTTGAATATGCTGCATTTCTTAATACTTAAAGTGAAGCTACTGTTGTTAAACAAAGGTGTGTTTCATCAAACCTTTCCTGTACAAATCTCAGCATCTATTAGAAATGTGATTATATTACCAAGGTACAGCCATCACTGGAAGAAAAACTCAGACAAGCTAGAGTTTTCACTGTGTGATAACTTAAGGCTTCTGTAATGGAGGCCCATGGGATATATGCAAATGACTCCTTTGTCAGTGTGTCCTTTTTACCCTTTGATTGTTTGATTGGAAGGCATAGTCATCTTCATGTTTAGTAAACCAGAGTTCTTTCTACAACCTTTGATCAGAAAACAATAGTTCGACTAATATAGAGGTCCACAGGGACACAGTAATCACTTTCACAGTGACTGATAGAAAGTCAGTCACATGTATCTATGCGGCTATAGTCCTTTGAATGCAGTGTTAAATCAGTGTTCCATCTTTCTGATCTGGTAGATAGTTAATGGTTGACTGGAACTTGTTTAATGTAGTGTAAAAAACAGATTTATTAAAAAGATGTTTACAGCAACCACTTTATGTATAAGTTATGATTAAAACAACATTTGGAGAAATAAAATGTTTTATTTCTTACCACATCAACATTACACACCTTGTAGCAGGTTCGAGAGTGTTGTTTTAATTCAAGACTACCCACAAAGGAATGTCATAGCCAACAGTGTAAATGAAGCTAGAACATGTTTTAGTTCTCAATAATTTGCAAGCAGAGCATGTAACCTCCAGGGTCTATATTAGAACATCGAAGTTTCAAAACTTCGAATGTTCTAATATCGACCCCTATTCAGCGAAAGCTGAAAACATCGAAAATCCCTAGGAAAAAAAATGCTGTTCCAAAACACATACATACTCAAGCACACCAAACAAACAGCAATCCACACACATACATCTAAAATCTTACACCTAACCCTACACTAAACTATACACACACCACTAACTATCCACTTACCTTAACCCAAACCCTAACCCTAAGGTCCGTCACTATCACACACTCACCTTACCCGTGCCCTAACCCTAACTCACCTACCCCACCCTAACCCTCACGCCCACACAATCGCACACATACCTAACCCGCCCTAAACCTCACGTCCACACAATCGCACACATACCTAACATGCACCCTAACTAACCTAACCTGCACTCAATCGTACACTTACCTGAACGTGACCCGTAACTTTCCACCATAGTGCTGAAAATACCGAAGCAACAGAAATGGACAATCAAATTCTTTCCCTAGGAAAAAATTTGGTTTTCTGTTGCTTCAATGTTTTCAGCTTTCGCTGAATAGGGGTCGATATTAGAACATTCGAAGTTTTGAAACTTCAGTGTTCTAATATAGATCCTAACTTCCATAGCATAAAAAAATTACAGTTGTCTTTGTCTGGGCTTGAACCTAATGACTGCTGAGCACTGGATATGTATTTTATGGCTTTAGCTGCATCATATACTATACACATTAAATACAGTATTAAATCAGTAGTGCATATATAATTTGCAGTGTTGTAGTCTGCCTTGTTGTGTGCAAAGTGGTTTGATCTCTCAACTCTTTTTTTTTTTAAAGGTACTTGTATTATCAGTCTGACACAGAGGATCTAGTTTGTTTAGCAAAATGTTAGCAGTTACAGTCATTTCGAAGTTGAAGCTTGTAGCAGTTTTCCAAATGTTTTGATCCTTGATTATTTAATCATTCCCTCACCTTTATAAGGACTTCATAAAAAATTATGTCACTCCATTGCTTTCCAAAATAAACTTAATCAAAATCTTAGTGCAGCTGCAGTTTAATCAGAAAATAAGAAATTATGTATATCCTCATGATGAATCTGATACATCATGCAAAGATATTTCTCTTTATGTCAAGTAAACTCCAGTTATAAATGTTTCATTGTGCTACTTTTTAATGTCTCATTCATTTATTTTACAACAATGCTGTTGGTTGGTGATTGTCCCGGCACTTAAGTTAAAATTTAAGTTCTATAAATCACTAATTCATGTCCTTAGCGTCACAGAGGCCACTTTTAGCTAACCTCCTTGCCTTACTGCAAAGGATTCCTCACTAATATACATCTAAAATGGCTTCATCCTTTGCCACATCTGAACACTTATCCATCTTCTTGTCATTTGATTTTTATTCCTTATAAACATGGTTAAAGGGTTAATTGTACTATTTTACATACAGTGTCATTCACCCTCTGCTTCAAAGTATGCAATTAGAAACTCAAGAATTTTTGACAAAGCCTAAAGTAATGAGGTGACAAAGGTCCAAATTCAGGCACAAATTTTAAACATTGCTCTTGTTCACTTAAGTTAATGTAGCAACAGTTTTGCATCAACATGCATTTTCTGAACAATAAGTATGAAATTCTAATGTCTGGCATGATTGACTTAATATCACTGATTTACTATTAAATCAAGAGTTGTAAGAGTGATAGGACAAAAATATGAGGCAAAATCGGGGATGTTCTGCAAAAATCTGGACAACTGAGTGGGGTGTGTTTTTATATATCCTGTTGCATACGCTCTGCATGTTAGCTGTTGATTAGGAGTATTCAGATTTTCTTCTCTAGAATGCATTACTTGGTGTTTTCACTCACTCTAGGATTGTCAGGACAGTGGCTGTTAGTATAAAAAGTGCATCAGTCGCACTGGTGGATTTTAAAAAGTGGCTAGATTAGGGTGCAGTGCTATTTTCTTCAGTCACAGCTTGTACATATTTATGATGTTTATAGTAAAATTAAGTAGTTGTAAGGCTACCACATGCATTAGTGACAGTACCGTTGTCTGCATTCTGTAGTACAGGATGGTATAGGATCCTGCTGAAGGGTGCATTTGTAATATATAGATAAATATGAATACTAAACATTTGTTGTGTTGGAGATAAATAATCTTTGTAATTTCCTACATGACACATGCAAAGTGAATCCTTACAATTGTTTTTGATGATAAAATGCTTAACTCTCTACATGCCCTGATTGTGTCTCAGATTTTTCTGTGTTCCTCATAAAATTTGTGATTTCTGGTAAACCACTGAGTATCATAATTGGGTCAATGATGCCAGGCATTACAGTTTCACACTTAATCTTTGGAGAATGCACCCTGATGTAAATCATGCTAATCCATTAATTTTCTGAGTGAATTTGAAGATTCACAGATTGTCCCTGATTTTGAGCCTTTATTTTTTCTGTATTTTTGGCTTTGTCCAAATTTCTTGAGCAAAGTATTTAGAGCTATAACAGGATGGAATGGGGGACTGGATATTATTGCTTGTTTACTGACTAATAATCTATCAGTTAATGGACTTAAACGGTCTGAATTAATATAAAAAGTCAGGAAAGGTGCTTCAAAATAGCAGCAGACTTGGTTGCCTTTGCGCAGACGTTACCTGTCAAAGATATTGTGGTTTAGGAGTTTCAGATCTTGTTTCAATGAAAGATGCAATTGTTTAACTACTTTGAAGCTCAGCAGTCTATTTGCAGAGGTAGGGATTCACAGGAATTAAATGGTTTCTGTTAAAGAGATTAACATTATTCTTTATTTTTCACTGATAAGTTACATGTTTGGGAGACATATTTGGCAGTGGTAAAGCTGTTCAATTGCAGGTGAAAGATATCAAAGACAATGCTGTGTGAAAAGCATGTAGATATTTCAAAGACTTCCCTTTCAAACTCATGGCAGTGGTTTATCAGGCTGTGTGCTTGCCTTTGAGACAGTCTTATGTTGCATCATTGACTTTGGAGCCTAATGAATGACCTTCAAGAAGCTTGCCTGCCATTATCCAATATGAGTATTTTAATACTCATGTAGATTGGTTTTAAACCTGTTTAATGATAAGTATTTTAATACTCATGTAGATTGGTTTTAAACCTGTTTAATGATGCGTATTTCATAATACTCATATAGATTGGTTTTAAACCTGTTTAATGATGAGTATTTCTTAATACTCATGTAGACTGTTTTAAACATGTTTAACGATGAGTATTTCATAATACTCATATAGATTGGTTTTAAACCTGTTTAATGATGAGTATTTCTTAATACTCATGTAGATTGTTTTAAACCTGTTTAATGATGAGTATTTCATACTACTCATATAGATTGGTTTAAACCTGTTTAATGAAGCAAATTTAGTTTTACTGCTGCCCTTGTGGTTCACAACTAAAACAGGTCCAGTTAAGGAAGAACCCATATTGTAATTCTGTCACTTACTGTGCTAATGAATACATGTATGTAAATTAAAATGTTTGTGGAACTCCATTCTATGTCTGGGCATGCATTGTGCCATCGTAGTATTTCTTTTTCAAGTATTATTAATGCTATTTATTTACTTTTTTCTTGTTATCAAGAGTTGACCTGACCCAGAGGTGCAGCAGATAGTGTTATCACCTCACAGCAAGAGGTTCCCTGGTTCGATTCTCAGCAGCGGTGCCATCTTTGTGTCCATGTGGGCTTTCTTTTGGTGCTATGGTTTCCTTCCACATTCCAAGGTTCCCTGGTTCAATTCTCAGCAGCGGTGCCATCTTTGTGTCCATGTGGGCTTTCTTTTGGTGCTATGCTTTCCTTCCACATTCCAAGGCATGAAGTAGTTGGATTGGATACTCTAAATTGGCCATAAGTGTGAGTGTGTGGTATGGACGAACTAGCGTGGCAGGGCAACCTACCCAGTGGTGTAAACCCTGGCACTCGATGATTGTCTCTGTTGAAGTGACACCCTGACCCTGTGTACAGAACTATGAAAAGGGGTTGTGGGTTGATGGATGGATCGACCTGACCTAATCTAAGCACTACATTACATACTGCCGATACAGACTTACTAACAAAACTGCAGACTTACTAACAAAGCTGACTGATACATTACTTTGAAAACAAGACAGAGATCACCACTTAACAGTGTATATACCAGTGAGAATAGTGACAGTTCCTTTCTGTTTAGTTTGATAGATACAGAAGAACGCTTTATATTAAATGTTGTGGAGGGGAAACAGTAACTTACATGCTTTGGTAAGATGGCTTTGAGTATCATATTGCAAATATTGTAAGCTTTTCTGACTACAGTGAACACACTTTAGAAAGTGTTGAGTTTTATTTCTAAGGTGTGTAATATAGAAGTTATTTTTGTCAGTTGCTTTCCTAGGGTGTATTCTTTAGTTTCCTTTTTACCAAATTTGACTATGCTGCATTTCATCATAGTCAGAGTGAAGCTATGTTTGTTACACCAGGGGTGCATTTTATCAAACTCTTCTGTAACACCTTCATCTACAGGAAACGTGATTGTATTTTTCATGTTTAGTAATCTAGAGTTCCTTCCCTAACCTCTGATCAGAAAAAAGTGTTCTCCAAAATAGTTTTGCTAATGCAGAGCCTTACAGTAACACAGAGATCACTCGTGCAGTCCTCTTACACATACTTGTGGATTCTGAAATGGTAGTGAAAGTGGTTTCTTTCCTATGTGGCACTGTCAGGCACCATGGTGTTCCATTTGTGTAAACCGACTGTGGGATATAGTCCTATGAATGCAGTGTGTTAAATCAGTGTTCCAGCTTTCTGATCAGGTAGAAGTTAGTAGTGGACTGGAACTTGTTTGATGTGGTATAGAAAAAACTGATGTATTAAAAAGGATGTTTACAGCAACCACTTTATGTGTAACTTATAATTAAAACAATATGTAAGGAAATAACATTTTTCAATCCTATTCATTGTGTAAAAGGTTTGAGGCATTTGTTTTAATTCAAGCCTACCCACAAAGGAATATGCCATAGCCAGCAGTGAAAATGAAGTTAAAACATGTTTTATCTCTCAGTAGTTTGCAAGGACAGTGTTATAACATAAAAGCATTGCAGTTGTATTTGTCTGGACAAGAACCTAATGATTGCTGGGTATTGTACTTACATTTCATGGCTTTAGCCACATTATATGCTATAAACACTAAATACTGTATTAAATTAGTAGTACATATATTATTTGCAGTGTTGTAGTCTGCCTTGTTGTGTGCACAGTGGTTTGAGCTCTCAACTCTTTTATTCAAAGGTACCTATATTCTCAGTCTGATAGGGAGGAAACAGTTTGTCTAGCAAAATGTTAGCAGTTACAGTCATTTCAAAGTTGAAGGTTGTAGCAATTTTCCAGATATGTTGATTCTTGATTATTTAATCATTCCCTCAACTAAGTACTTCATAAAGAATTACAATGTCACTCCATTACTTTCCAAAATAAACGTCATAAAAATATTAGTGCAGCTGTAATTTAGTAGGCAATTAGGAGCGACTATATATCCTCATGGCAAATCTGGCACAGACTATAAAAATACTCATTTGATGTCAAATAAATTCCAGTTGTAAATGTTTCATTGTGCTACTTTTGAATGTCTTGTTCATTTATTTTACAACAATGCTGTTGGTTGATGTCCCTGCACTTACAGGTTAGGTCAGAATTTAAGCTCTGTAAATCACTAATTCTTGTCCTTAGAGTTACAGAGGTCACTGTTTCATAGTTTCATAGTATAGTACTAGGCTATCTGCCCTGGGGCATTTGTAAGCCTAGCCATAGTGATGTGGCATTTGCCACCCCATGAAATGGTACAAAAATGTACAGAATAAATTTAGAATACTGTGTCTAGTAGTGACACAATGAAGGTCCCCTTATATAATAGAATTAGTTTACTGTGCCCCTGTCTAGCAGTGACACAGATGTGACCCCTGGGGTAAACTTACGATCTCCCATCCACTCATCAAGATTTCTCTTGAAGAGAGTCAGTGAGGGGCTCTGCCTAATACGAACTGGGATCTTGTTCCAAAGCATGGGAAGCCTCTGGGTTATGAATCTATCCCTCCAGCATGTCCTATTCATACTTGTGCCGAGGTTTAAGTCTTTAGCTCTCGTGGTCCTGATGGACTTGGATTTTTTGAGGTGGAGCATGTCCATCAGATCCTGATTGGACATGGCCTTGTATGTCAGGCAGAGATCACTATGATACTGAATAGAGCTGAAGTTTCTTTAGTCTGGCAGAATAAGACATATGTTGGAGACCCTTGATCCTCTTGGTGAGGTACTTTTGTGGTCTCTCCAGCTGTTGCAAATGCTGGGTGAGGTACATACCAAATGGGGCATTGTACTCAATCATGGGTCTGATGAGGGAGGAATATAGGGGTACAATGACATCCTTGGATCTGGATGTGAATCCCTTCATGATGAGGTGTGCAAGGTAGAATGTTTTTCTAACCACTTTGGCAATGTGGGTATCAAATGAGAGGTCGCTGTCGACTTGGGTCCCCAGGTCTCTGATTACTTTTTCAGTACTCAGTGGGTTGCTGTCTATGTGATAATTTGTGGGTACTTTGTTTTTCCCAAAGGGATGACTATACATTTTTGGCATTTAGTTTAAGGCCGTGACTCCGCACCAGTTGTCCGTTTCTGTGAGGCCTTTTGTAGGATGTGTGTGTCTGCTGGTGTATCGACTATGGCGCCTAGTTTGCAGTCATCTGCGAACTTTGTCAGCCACAGCCCTCCCGTGTTTGCTTTAACATCTGAGAAATAAATGCCGAACAAGAGGGGTCCCAGGACAGATCCCTGTGGGACACCACTTGTGACTGGCTTTGAGTCTGACATTGCTCCAGCGATTTTAACTTTATGGGTTCTGTCCTTTAGCCAGTTTGCAACCCATCTAGTGACATAAGGGTTTACATTTAAGCTGTTGAGCTTATCTATGATGTCTGAGTTGGGTATTGTGTCGAAGGCCTTAGCCAAGTCCAGGTATGCTGTATGGACTGCTTTGCCCTCGTCAATGGCTCTAGTGACTGTTTCAAAAAAGTCAACCAGGTTTAAAAGGCAGGATCTGCCCTTTACAAAGCCGAACTGGGTGGGGTCAAGTGTCTGTAGGTCCCCTATGTCTCTGTTTATGAGTTCCATAATGATTCTTTCCATAGCTTTGCAGACCAGGCTGGTTAAGCTTATGGGGCGGTAGTTTCCAGGGTCTGTAGAGGCACCCCCCTTGTGGAGTGGGACCACTGTTGCTGTACGCCAGTGTTCAGGTACATATCCCAAAGTAAGGCTAAGGTTAAATAGCATTTTTATGTGTGGGTTTAGCTCCTCTTGGAGTTCACGTAACACGCAACCCGGGATACCATCAGGTCCCATTGATGCTGTGTTTTTGCTTTGTTTAGGGCGGTTCTCACTTGGGCATCTGAGATGACAGGAGATTACATTCAGCTGGGATAAGTATTTCTTCTTTTGGGGGTGAAGGAGGGAGAAATTTGCACTGAACCTGTCAGCCAGAATGTTGGCAATATCTGTGGGTTCAGTGTATTTTTATTGTTTTGAACCAACTCTGAGCATATCTGAGGGTTTCCAGGTTTCTAACATAGCTGAAGAAGGCTTTGTGGTTATCTTTAGTGTCCTTAGCGATTTTTCTCTCAAAGTTGGCCTTGGATGTTTTTATGAGAGAACGTAGTTTTCTGCTAATGTTGATCAGAGATGTCTTCCCTTCATGGGATTTTGCTCTGACGTGCAGTAGCTTCCTTCTTTTGTTATACAATTTGTTTATGGCTGAGGTCCACCAGACAGGACGCTTACCTTTGGTGGAGAGGGACTTGGATTTGTTTGGGATTGCATGATCCATGCATTCTTGGAGATGTCCATAGAAAGCATTGATGCTTTGTTAGTTTACCTCCTTGCCTTATTGCAAAGGATTCCTCATTAATATACACTTAAATGGCTTCATCCTTTGCCACACCGCATGTAGCCATTTTTTGTATTCCTTATAGAACTGGTTCAATTAATTGGACTGTTTTACACAGAATTTCAGTGTACATGTACCTTGATCTTTATTATTTCTGTAATGGCCTTGTTCCCCTTCCCTTTGGAAAATGTTTGCTTGGTGCCATCCACCCTGTGCCTTATCTATGGGCAGCACGGGTCTATTAATTGTTCGAAGTATGCAGCTAGAAACATTTGGAAATTAACCTGTTAACTTGGTTGGCTGAAACAGTCCCTGGTTTTCAGAGGAGTTTAGGCACTCCTGCAATATTTTATTTGAATTGGCTTATGTTGTATTATTTTGTTTTACGTATCACTTTTACTATTTTTTATCACTGTTAATGTAAGTGTTTCATGCTTCTTCTTGTTTTGCATGATTACGTACTTGTAAAGTGTCTGAGTTAAGCACTCATACATGTGAAGTTGCAGTTGAAGGTACCAGTCCATCACAAGATGTTTACTTCCCTACACAGTCTGCATGCAGAAGAAAGAAGGGTGCTGGATTACATGTTGAACATTTTACTTTCCACTTAGTGACATATTTAATGCCATTTTATAGTAATAGCAAACTAGCATGCTAACATTCATTATTTACAAATGATTCCGGTAAGCAATGTTTCAAGCTATATTACTAGATTAAAAAAAAAAACATCCAAGCACCATAATCTCTGAGAAACAAAATGGTACCCACTTTTCCTAAAGCTACAAGGTAAGACACTACTCCTTATTAATGTTAATGAAAGGCATTGGAAATTTACTACTATTGCATATCATACCTCTCAACTGTCCAGATGTACGCCTGATATTTTTTGGCTGTTCCTCATAAATGTTTGGTTTTCTGG
Organism: Protopterus annectens; assembly: GCF_019279795.1. Lineage (NCBI taxonomy): Eukaryota > Metazoa > Chordata > Ceratodontiformes > Protopteridae > Protopterus > Protopterus annectens. Next base: position 462,294,006 of record NC_056738.1, on the reverse strand, counting down.
ATAATTGTGGATGATTGAAGTCACAAAATAATGACAGGCATTTGAGTTTCAGACTCCATAACCTTCAGAGAGTTCTTGCTAAAGGTAAACCTTTTATTCTGTCAATGTTCTGAGTTTATAAGAGCAATATTTAAAAATGGTCCTTATTTTTGGGCCTTTGTACCCCCATGAGGCCTAGCTTTGTCCAGATTTCTTGCATTAAGAGGTTGAGAGGCATGCCACTTATAAGTGCTGAAAGATCTGTTTGAAGTTGCTGCTGTAACTCTATGACACTTTCACTTATTTAGTACAACTTTCAAATAGAATAGCACTCATCTGTGTTACATGTATTTGATGTTTTAATTACTTTACAAACTGCATGCAAAGGAATTCCACTATAGCAGTGTGTTGATTGACACACACACACACACACACACACACACACACACACACACACACACACACACACACCCCTCTTGCAGATTTCCACAGTAGTTGATGTCACTAGTAAATACTGCTAAGTAACTAAAAAAACAGCAAGAGAGATAAAAAGTCTTTACCTTTGAATGTTTATAAATTAAGACAAGCAATATAAGAATTTTCATTGACTGCTGGTGACATCTTTAATTATTTTAGAGACGCCCTTTAGAGGGTAAACAGAGTGGTTGATAATTGAGAATTATACAGATATTTTCCTTTATTTTTGTCTTTTCAGTACCATTTACTCATAGGATCGGTCCGCATCCAAAATGACAAGTATTTCCTTAGTAATATATAATGGGAACTGTCTGAATATACTTGCTGTGGCAACATGTTGACCAAGCATAGACTTTATTTGTTGTTTATAACAGTTTATCAGTTTGTTATTCTTAATTATTTTTATTTCAAAAGCTTTCAGTGAGCCTATCACTTTCCCTTAAGATTGGATTGGCATTAAGTATTTGAGAATTTTTGCTTATTGCTTCTGTACAATATGCAGAATGTAAGTCATTTTAATGTAAAAGAACATTGCTGTTTTTAAGCCTTTTGGGCCGCGGTGGAGCAGCAGTTAACATTGTCGCCTCACAGCAAGAGGTTCCTCAGTTCGATTCTCGGCTGGAGGGCCTTCTCTGCAGAATCTGCATGTATCCCTGTGGTTGAGTGAATGTTAAAAACATGCAGATAGATGCGTGTGTGGGTGTGGTGATCCACTGTGGTGACCCCTAACTGTGAAAAGCCGAAACAGAATAATATTTAACCAAGCCACAGTATTTTATTTTGTATTCTTTTAGAAAATATAATTTCCTATCCAGACAGAGATGTTGTGAGTCTCTCTTCTTGTTCCTTTCTGCCATAGAGATGACTTTGCTGTTTTTTACTGTATTCCAGGCTTAGTAACAAGCTAGTGTATGTTGTTATTTTTATTTATAACATTTAGGTACTTACTGACGTTGTTCTTTTGTGGCAGTTTATGAGCTGTCTGGCTAGTTTTGTATATCACTTTGCTGTAAGAATTGCTTTCATTTCTGAACTGCTTCCTTTCAACTTTTTGATTTCTGGGGGACTAGCCAAATAAGTCTAAACTGTTAACAAAATGATAACGTTTTTTTTTCTTGATTCATTTGAACAGAAATCTTTTAAAAACACCAAAGTCAGTTGCTGTATTTCAAACACAGTCTTCAAGTGTTCTGTATAAGCCATGTGATAGCTTGGTATTAATTGCACTTTTAATACTTCAGATTCCTAGGACATAAAGAAGATGGCATAGAAGTTTCATGTAGAATTCTAGATCTGATGTTGTAAATCTTCATTCATTCCTTACTGTTAGGACTTTAGTTCCATCCTCGGAACCGACATGGCCAATACCAAGCTCACTCCAGCCGAAAACTGTCAGCTAAGACCCACCCACAATGCCCCTCTCATAGTCTCTTCAGATATTGTTTGCCGCAAAGTTTGAGAAGCAAAGTGATCCTCATTGCCCCTTATTGGCCCCGTCATGTCTGGTTCCCATTCCTGTGGCCTCACCAGATTCACAGCCTGTGGATCCTGGATCAATCCCAAGGATTGCTGTGTCATCCTCAGGGACTGATTCACCCCAATCTCCACAGTCTCAGGGACTGATTCACCCCAAGCTCACAGCTTGGTTTCTCCACTTCCGATGATTGCCAGGTTACCTGATATTTCATCCCCTGTTCGTGCCTTTCCCATGCCTATTCAGAAGATCCTGCAATACTTCACTACCCTGTTGCACGCAGGAGCTTCAGCATCGACAATTACAGCTCATTTAGCAGCTATTGCAAACTTTCACAATGGAATTGACAATTCATCTGTTATGTCACACTGACTGTGCAAAACCTTCATGAAAGGAGTATTGCATATTAAACCTCTTGTCAAGCCTCCTATAGAGCCATGGGACTTGACCTTGGTACTTCAGTCATTAACAAGTCCTCACTTCGAGCCTTCTAATTCCTGTGATATAAAATGTTTGTCTTGGAAAACTCTACTTCTAGTAGCCCTTACCTCAGCAAGAAGAGTACCTGAGTTGCAGGCCTTGAGTGTCAAGAGACCTTACTTGATTTTTCATAGAGAAAGAGTTTCTCTACGTACTGATCCCTCCTTTTTGCCCAAGGTCATTTCTGGGTTTTCCATTAACCAGTCTATTGACCTACCGGTTTTCTTTTCCCACCATTCAAATAGAGGGGAATACCTTCTGTATACCCTCGATGTTCATAGGCAACTTCGTTTCTACTTGGACAGAACTAAATCTTTCAGGAAAACGGATCAATTGTTTGTGGCCTTTGCAGGACCCAGAATGGGTAAGCCTGTTTCCAAAATAACTTCATCTTCTTGGCTCAGAAGCACCATTACTTTCATCTACTGTCAGAACAAAGTGTCCTTACCTTCCAAAATAAAGGCTCACTCTACTAGACCGATGGCTACCTCAGTGGCCTTTCATTCCAGAGCCTCTATGGATGATGTCTGCACAGCAGCCACTTGGGCAAGACCTCATACCTTTATCACTCATTACAAGTTGGATTTGGCCTCCAGGGGAAGAGCATCTTTTGGTTCTATGGTGCTCAGGAATGTCCTTCCTTAGGGCCACCCAGGACTCAAGTAGCTGGGGACTTGGTCCTATCAGTAATGAATGAATGAAGATTTACAACATCAGATAAAGAAGTTATGTCTTACTATGATGTTCCATCTGTGTTGTAGATCTTCATTCATTCATTACTTCCCACCCACCTTCCCCCTGCCTGGACTCCTGGTTGATTTTAGGATCTCCTTATCGGTTAAATTATCTGCTCAGACAGAGCCTCCTACTATCACTAGTATTATTTCTGTACTATGAGGGCGGGCAAACTCAATCTGAAGAGACTATGAGAGTGGCATTGTAGGTAGGTCTTAGCTGAGAGTTTTTGGCTGGCACGAGCTTGGTACCGACTGTGTCGGTTCTGAGTACGGAACCAAAGTCCTAACAGTAATGAATGAATGAAGATCTACAACACAAATAGAACATTACTGTAAGACATAACTTCTTTTTTTCCGAATATTACCCCCCGTCTTTTCAGTTTAAATATGATAGGTTTGCTGGTGTTGAGTTTTACTAAGTAGAAAGCAGATTTTGCAACTTTTGCCTAAGTCAACATCTAAACATATGTTCATCCCTCTGTACCCATTTCTGATTTTATGATGTGGAACATGAATTACTTTGTGGATGAGAAAGGCAGTGCTGGAGTGAATATGTAGATCTCTCCACAGAGATTAATTTGACTGTCATTTTACAGTTAATGGCTGACCATTTTAATGAATGATTACTGTTTTGGTGTGGATTGACTCTCATCATCTTCAGTCGCCCCTTTGCATAAATCGCTTCAAGCTTCACATACATCATTACATTTAAAGCTCGACACTCTCTAACGATTTTACATTAACGGACATATTCTGTATGTTTCAAAAGACTATTCAGTGGTGCATATCTCATTTCGTGAATGTAAAACAAGCTAACATGGCTTCAACAAAATCTACGAGGAAAGTGGTTTAAAAAATGTTCTTTCTTCAAATGAAGATGCAAGGGTTAGAAGGCTCATTCCTTCTTCTCCCTGTCTCAAACATTTGTAAGCCTTTGAATGTTTGAATGTTTATGTTAAGATTTCAATGTATCAGTTAAAATTCATTCTTTAAACTCCTGATGGGTTTAACAACACATTTGCCAAGGTAGAGAAACAGAAGAGTACTAATTTATTGGACACAACAGCTAAATGTTTAATTTGCTACAGATGTGCTGATGATGTCACATTGTAGGTCTATAATCCCTATACACAAGCTTAAAGAGTCAGGAGGAACATTTAATGTTTAATGTCAAAGGAAAGCAAATGTGTTAAATGTCATTAAAAGTTTCATAACTATACAGTAGTACAGAAATCATTAAACATCAATGAAAGAGATTTCATAACTTTGCAACAAAAGGAAAATGTAATTGTTGAATATTTTACAATGTATGTAGTCTGTGCCTTGCCTAAAATATTCAGATTTGGTAATCCCATCTTTGTGATCAACAACGTCTAGCATAAATTACACGCAGTTGTAGACACAGCAGTAGATTTTTCAATGAAAGGAAAATGTGAAATGAATTCCTTCCTACATCAGAGACACTTAACTGAGAAGCTGCATCAGGTTAGTTGCTGTACTGCTTTCTTTTGGGCAATGATGGGTACAAAAGATTTATACGCATCTTTTAAACCCATCATATTTGTGAAGGTATTACCCAAGGAGGTGGTAGAAAACTGCTTATTTCATTGAGATCTTAAATAAAATGTTAAAAAAATGTATTTTATTTAATGGAGTATTTTCTTACAGGTGAGTGGTGCTGCTATGGTGGGCTTGTTTACTCTGTTTATACAAACATTTTCATGCTTTGGTTCGAGTTACTTATTTTATATGCTAACTCTTATTTCCAAAATCAGGTTATTTTTATGAGGTTTTATTTATTTATTTATTTCAGTTTGATGACCAAGGAAGTCTATTGGGCCTAAAAAGAGCCCCTTTTCAGTGGAGGCCCGGGGAGAAAAGCTGCAGTAATAATAACAAACATATTAGCATATACACATACAAAGCAAAGAAGTTATACAGATTTATGCAGCATTGTATAGTAAAAAAAATCTACATTCTACAATAATAATAATTAACAGTGAATTACAATTGAAATTTTACATTCCACAATAATAGTAGTAAAAATCTAGCAACAGTACAATCGAAGGGTCATTAACAGTGAATTACAATTGAACACGAGAAATTGTTGGAAATAAACTGTTAACAAAATTTGGGGGTTAAGGAGGAGTAGGAGGGCAAATGATGTGAGTGCAGAGATGATGCAGAGTTAGAAGATGGGTTTTGATATAGGAGGGTCCTATGTGGGGAAGGAGCAAGGGCATTCTCACTTTGAAGATAGGTAGGAAAGGTGGAGGGATTTAAAGTTAGAATGGTTATGAGTATTTCTAATGGAGGGAGGAAGAGAGTTGCATAGTTTAGCTAAGGATCAGGATAGCAAAATGTGTCCAGGTGGCCGTAAAGGTTTGTAGATTTTGAGTAGGTTCTGATTTTCTGACCTAAGTGAGCAATTAGGTATAAAGGGGGTTAAAGAGGTAGACAGAGAAGGACAGGAGGATGGGTTAAATATGAGCTTATGGGCAGCGGTGAGTTTAAGGAGGTTCACATAGCTGGGAAGCTCGAACCATTGCAGTGACTGGAGGGAGATGCAGTGATGGGATGAGTTCCTAGAGTTGGTGGTGAATTTGTAGATTTTATTGTAGCAGGCTTCTAATTTAGTTTGAAGGCCAAGCTGAAGATTTGAGAACAGAGGAGCACCATACATTAGGAAGGGGAGGAGGTATGTGGAGGCAAGGGTCTTTCTGGTGGAGGGGGTGTGATAAAGGTTATGCCTATATAGGAGTCCTAGTTTTTGGTGGGTTTTTTGATGTTAGTTTGGATGTGGCTATCGAATTTTAGATGTTCGTCAATAATGATGCTGGGTGTTATTCTTATTTATGATCTTGAAGGAGTTTTTATCAATGGGGAGTGTTTAGATGGGGAAAAAAATCATTAATTTGGTTTCACTGGCATTAAAGGTTAGGTGGTTATTTTGCATCCAGGTTTCAGTATTTGAGAAAGCTGACTGGGTTATCTGCAGAAGGTTGGAAGGGGTGTCAGCTGAACAGATGATTGTCAAATTATCTGCATACTGGATTAATGTAGAATTGGAGATGAAGTGTTGAAAGTTGTTGATGAATATATTGAAACATAAGGGGCCAAGGACAGAACCTTGGGGTACTCCAGTAGTGGTGTATAGAAAAGAAGAGGTGGAATGTTTCCATTTAACAGCTTGTTGCCTTTTGGAGAGGAAGCTGGTGAACCAAGCTATGGTGGAAGGGGAGCGATTTAGGGAGGAGAGTTGTGATAGGAGTATAGGGTGGGAGATGGTGTCGAAGGCTCAGGGTTGATACAATTTTGCCGGTGTCACAAGAATGGTTAATGGACTCAAGAAAAGAGAAGAGTGCAGTGATGGTACTGTGGCCAGGACGGATTCCATGTTGTGTGGGAGTTAGGAGGTTATTTTGTGTTAGATAAGGCATCAGTTGAGTAAATACATTTTTCCAGGACTTTTGAGAGTGGGGTAAGTATAGCAATAGGACGGAAATTAATGATGTCGGTGTTTTTACCGCCTTTATGGAGTGGGATGATGAATGCTTGTCTCCAAAGTGAGGGAACATAAGATTCTTGGACGGACCTATTTATTATGATGGAGATAGGGAAAGCTATGCTGTTGGCAGATAGTTTGAGGACGGATGCAGATAAATTGTCTGGTGCATTGGAGCATGGTTTCAGTTGGAGGAGGAGTTCTTTTATTATGTGTATGGGCACAGGACGGAGGCTGAAGGAAGGGGTATTTGTTTTGAGTTCAGAGGGGAAGGTATGGGGGATATTGGAGGGGAGCTGTGGAAGCTGGCAGTAAGTTTGGCTATATATTCCACAAAGAAAGTGTTAAATAGAGAGGCTGTTTCTTGATCAGAGTAGTTAGGGTTTGGGCATGGGTTGTCTTTACTGCTGGGGTGAAGGAGGGAGGAGACAGTATTCCAGAATTTTCTAGGGGTGTTAGTATGTTCAGACTGAAGCTTAGAGTAATATGTTTTGCAGTCTGTGGTTAATAGCTTTTTTATGGAATTGCAGAGTTGTTTAAATTATACTAGGGTATTAGGTTGCTTATTTATTTGGTATTGTTTTCTCTTTTTGTCTCTTAGGAGCATGATCTGTTTAGTTTCCTTAGATAGCCATGGAGAAGTTATAGCTTTAACTCTTTTGGTCCTGTGAGGAGCAAGGTTATTGAGTAGGTACAGAAAAGTTTCATTAAAGTAGTTGATGGTGTTGTCAAAGGTCAGAGTTCTTAAAGGTGTCCAGTCAGTTAGTTTTAGGCAGTCTGAAAATGTTTGTGGGTTGAAGTTGGACAGGTTTTGGGTTTAAATATAGTGATGTTGTTTATGAAGGGGGAGGGGTACCGGTCAGCAAAGGCTGGTAGATGGTCACTGAGGAGGTCAGGAAGGATTCCTGAATTTGAGATTAGATTTGGATGAGACACTAAGATCCAGTTAATGATGGAGCTGGAGGTTCCATCTTTGTTTGGCCTGGTGGGGGAGTTTATTAGCTGGGTGAAATTAAAGAGGTTGATTGTTTGGATAGGGAATTGTGAGTTAATGGTGGCCCAGTTAATGTTTAAGTTGCCTAGGATGATGGTTTCATTTTTAATGTTAGAGGAGAAGCAGGAGAGAATGTCTTCTAGTATTGGGATGTTCTTACGTGGAGGAATATAAAGAGCAGCTATGCATATGTACTTGTGTTTGTTCAATTTTAAGAGAGCTATGGTTAACTCAGAGTAGGCAAATTTTGGAGTGGGAATATTGTATGGGGTAACTAAGTAAGTGCAAGAATAGATTATGACTACACCACCTTCTTTTCTGTTGGGCCTATCATTATGAATCATATGGTAGCCAGGTGGCAGAATTTCATTATCTTTTATGTGCATTTTAAGCCAAGTTTCTGAGATGGAAACTATGTCTGGCTGGTTGAGGGTAAGCCAGACATGTAGGTTAGGAATTTTATTATGGAGATTTTGGGCATTATTTATGGTAATGCAAATGCTGTTGGGGGTGTGAGGAGATGATGGAGGGGGAGACGAGATGTATTGGGGTGAATGACACCAGAAAGAGAGAGGGAGATATGATCTAGTGTGAGGGTGATAAAGTCTAACGTGGAGGGGGAGTTTGAAAGGAGATAGGTATAATATTTGTTAGAGAGTGGAGAGTATGGTAAGTTAGAAGAGGGTATGATAGGTAGTACTTTGTGTTTATGTAAGAGGGTTATGTTTAATGGGTAGAGTTCATGGGTTATAGAGGAGAAGGAGGGTAATGTAGTATGTTGGTAGTTAGAGATATAGTGTAGTGGTAGGGTGTAAGAGGCATAAGGGATTTGAGAAAGGTAAATAAGGGTGCTAAGGAGTGCAATGGGCAGTATTAAGTTAAGGAAATGTGTTGGTGATAGACATTGTATTGATGGAGTTAATCACTTTGTTAGGTTTGTGAGTGTGTGGGAGAGGTGGTGCATGATTGGATGAAAGATGAAGTGGGAAGAGTTAGTGATAAATAAATGTGGAAGTAGTGGGGATGGGTGGAATTTGGGAGCTGGGTATGGGAGCAGAGTGAGTCCAAAGGGCGAACGGAGTGGGCAGAGCCAATCAGTGGAGCCCTGTGGAGTAAGTAACTAATAGAATAATATAAAGAGCTTAACAGAATTATAATTAGAAGGATTTATTGATTAACTTATTGAAAATGGATTGCAGTTTACCATGTGTTTGGACAGGGAGTCGGTTTCATTCTTAAATGTTCAGTTAAAAGAAACTTGGGATGCTGAAACTACTACAGAATTGTATAGAAATAAAACCAACTAGCAGCAACACTTTCTTTCATGGAATTTCCTTTCTGATGGGGATTTTTTTCAAAATTAAATGCAGTTGTTACAAAAGATTTTGTAAACCATAGTCAGATAGTTAAGGAACAATTGTTACAAGTAACCTATACTGAGTCAGATTGGGATAGGAGCCGTGGTTACAAAGAGGCTTAGGTCATAGCTGAATACATGTTTCCAAAAAGCTCAAGGCATTCCCAAACAGGAACTAGGTAAATACTGGAATCTTCTACCTACTACTCTAACTTCTATTCCTTCACCCTTCTTCTTTAAACAAAAGCTCAAACAACATCTTAAAACACTCTGGTTATGCCCATGCATCAATCCCGACTAATCTTATGATTCTACTAATTACTCTTTTTTTTAATACCTTCATTTACCTCTCTCTACTCACTTCCCTTGAGAAGCTAATCTCTAAAACTCCCTTGTTAATAGCCTCTGATATTAATTAATATAGAACTGTGCATGTGTATATATTTACTGAATCAATTATATCTTCATGAATGTTTTACTAAAATAGAACTCCCCTATCTTGTACTGTAAATAGAATTAGAGTAAGTGTCCTTCCTAGTATATATTCTCAATTAGTATAATCTAGATTGAACCATGTTTCTGTTTGTATTTTACTAACTACTTACTTTCTTTATGTAAATAATTTGTTTTGTATTAACTTCAACGTGAAGCTTTTCTCCCTGGGCCTCTGCTGAAAATGTATCCAGTTGGACTAGCCCGGTAAACAAATGTAAAATAAAATAAAAAATAAAACTTCTAAAAATGTATCAAACATTTTGCCCTGAGAGAATTTACAGGTGAGCATTTATGATAATTTGGTTAGTAGATATTTACCCTCCAGCAAAAAAAGTAAAGCCTTCCTTTTTCTTCCTTTATCTTGGGGCACCTTCTAGTGCAACAAGTGTACTGGATCTAGATATATGGGAACAGAATAAACTTGGTTTAAAAGTGGTAATAAAGATGAAAGGAAAGGTTATGCAAACTGTGAAATAAAAAGGGCAATTCACAATTTTATTACAGTCATCACAGATCCACGACTTGGAGAAGAAAGGCAAGCTAAAGAGAGTGTTTGTCTAATGTGTTTCATTTGGTCACCAGTTCAGATCATTTTTTGGAGACAGCCACCTTTTTTAAGTAGGAGACTACTTTAATAAAAGCTTTACAGTCATAGGTTATATGTAGGGGGATGGGTAACATTTCTAATAGAGGTGCATCCCCGGAAGAATTACAGATTCAGCAGACTTGTCGTCTCTGAGCTAGAGGATAGTTCAACAAAATGACATATAGGTTCATAGGTTCATAGGTTCATACTAGGCTATCTGCCCTAGGGCATTTATAAGCCTAGCCAGAATGTGTTTGGCTTTCGCCACCCATTTTAAATTTATTTTGCTATGCCCTTTTTCGAGGTTAGTATACTGTGCCTCTGTCTAACAGTGACACTGAAGTGATACCCGGGTAAACCTACGATCTCCCATCCACTCATCAAGATTCCTCTTGAAGAGAGTCAATGAGGGACTCTGCCTAATCTGGACTGGGATTTTATTCCAGAGTGAAGGGAGCCTCTGGGTTATGAATCTGTCCCTCCAGCATGTCCTATTTATTTCAGTGCTGAGGTTCAAGTCTCTCGAGCGCGTAGCTCGATGGGATTTGGACTTTCTGAGGTGCAGCATGTCCATTAATTCCGGGTTGGACATGGCTTTATACATCAGGCACAGATCGCCTCTGAACAGGCGGTATGCCACTGAGTAGAGCTGGAGTTTCTTTAACCGGGCAGCATATGGCATCTGTTTGAGCCCTTTGATCCTCTTGGTGAGGTACTTTTGCGGTCTTTCCAGTTGCTGCAGGTGTCTGGTAAGGTACATCCCAAAAGGGGCATTGTACTCAATTATGGGCCTGATTAGGGATGAGTAAAGAGGCACGATGACCTCCCCTGATCTAGATGTGAATCCCTTCATGATTAGGTGGGCTATATAAAATGTTTTTCTAACCACTTTGGCCACGTGGTTGTCAAATGAGAGATTGCTATCAACTTGGGTCCCCAGGTCCCTAATTACTTCTTCTGTACTTAATGGATTACCACCTATGTGGTAATTTGTGGGCACTTTGTTTTTGCCAAAGGGGATGACTATACACTTTTTGGCATTAAGCTTGAGGCCATGGCTCTGGCACCAGTTGTCTGTTTCTATGAGGCCCTTTTGGAGGATGCTTGTGTCGGCTGGTGAGTCGATTATGGCGCCCAGTTTGCAGTCATCTGCGAACTTGGTCAGCCACAGTCCTTCCATGTTGGCCTGTACCTCCGAGAAATATATACTGAACAAGAGAGGTCCCAGGACTGAGCCTTGTGGGACACCGCTTGTAACTGGTTTGGAGTCTGACATGGCTCCAGCAATTCTAACCATGTGGGTTCTGTCCCCCTCTTTCTTTGCATTGTTAGAATAGCGGAATCTGTTTTGTGCCTTTCTTTAGTCACTTCTGCGTCTATTTCTTGCTTTCAAACAGGGCTAAGAGGTCCCTTTCTGAGCTAGCAGATATTGTCAAAATGACTTACCTGTTGTGTTGCCTGTCATTATGATGACTATAACAAAACACTTTCTGGCACTACTTGTGTCTGTTCTGCTATGGTACCATCCGCCACTTGTGCTATACATTATATGACTACCTCTGTTCAAGAGTCATGTGAAACTATAGCTTTGTCTCATCCTTCAAAAGTTTCACTAAACACTACTCAGATGATGTAGGGTATAGAAGTAGACATGCTTTGGTATGGCAGCATTGCAAGGAATCCTCTTACTTGTCCACTAACTAGAATTAGTCGTACAAAATTTTTTGAGATTCTGCATAATGTTATATACAGTACTGTACGGTGTTATATCTACTACTGCACAGTGTTATATCTAGTACTGCACAGTGTTTTGTACAGTACTGCAGTGCTATATACAGTACCGTACAGTGTTAGATCTAGAACTGCACAGTCTTATGTACAGTACTGTACAGTATTATGTACATTACTGTATGGTTTTATGTCTAGTATTGCACAGTGTTATGTACAGTGCTTCACAGTGTCATGTACAGTATTGTAGAGTGTTATGTGTAGTACTTCTACAAGAATTCTTTTCCAAAGCAAGGTAAAGTGCAGTTGTGTATGACACACCACAGTGGTAGTTTGAAAGCAGTGTAAATATCTTTTCCACCATTCATACTCAGATTTGAGTTTGGCTATATCCATTTATAGACTATTTGATGTAAATTGCACAGTTACTGTGTAGTTTTACAGTCATCAGTCACTACAGTAAGTTTAATTGCAGAGTATAATTGTATCATGGAAGGAATCAAAGACTTTGTTTAATGATGCTACTGTTATAAGGTATGCATACCCGCTGATGTTAGAATAGAAGCAATGTTAATTATCCTTGCACAGGAGGAATAGAAGCCCAGATCCTTATAATTCTAATGGAGACTAGATCTGCTACTGCAAGCACGGTACATGACTCAACTTTTTTGTAATCCTTAAGCAGACTCTGATAGATGTGCTTGTAGAGGATGATGATAGTGAATGTAGGCGTTCTCACTGGGTCTATATTATAACATTGAAGTTTTAAAACTTTGAATGTTATGATATCGAACCCTTTAGAGCAAGAGCTGACAATAGCAAAGCCTCGGAACATCGAAATTTTACCTAGGGTAAGATTCTGGTGGTCCGTTCCGTGGCTTCACTATTTACAGCACTGTGGTGCGATGGTTATGGACCAGGTTTAGGGAAGTGAGCAAACGGAGGTTACGGATTGGGTTCAGGTAAGTGTGGTGTGATGGTTACGGACCGGGTTAAGGTAAGTAAGCGAACAGACTGGGGTAAGGTGAGTGTGCGGTAGTTAGGGACTTTAGGGTTAGGGTGCAGGTGAGGTGAGTGTGCGGTAGTGACAGAATTTAGGGTTAGGGGCGGGTTATGTGAGTTAGGGTTAGGGCGCGGGTGAGGTGAGTGTGCGATAGTGACAGACTGTAGGGTTAGGGGCGGGTTAAGTGAGTTAGGGTTAGAGAGCGGGTGAGGTGAGTGTGTGAGAGTTACGTACCTTAGGGTTAGGGTTTGGGTTAAGGCAAGTGGATAGATAATAGTGTATGTACAGTTTAGTGTAGGGTTAGATGTAGGATTGTAAGTGTATGTTTGTGGATTGAAGTTGTTTTGGTGTGCTTGTGTTGTGTGTGTATATGTTTCTTGGAACAGCAAATTTTTTCCCTGGGAAAAAATTTGCTGTTCTGAGTGTTCGATGTTATGATTGTTCGACTGAAATGGGTCGATATTATAACATTCGAAATTTTGAGCGTTCAATGTTATAATATAGACTCTTCTCAGTGGCTCTTGTGTCAGCCATCCTAGTCAGGATCTCACATCACCTGATGTGCTTATAAACTGATAAGCTGCATTTAAATGGGCATCATTACATAGGTGCTTTTCCAAGTCATGTGCCATCTCTTACATGCACACATCATTGAATTATGAATGCAGCATGCTGTATAATGAGCTTTTGTGATCTTTTCTTTTTATGCAGTATGCATAATTTCTTAATCCCACCCTAGTGTTATACTTTGAGAAAATGCAATATTTACATTTTACAAAGGGAAGTGAAATGTGCTTTTCTGTTAGGACTAATGTGGAAATTGAAATTGACAGACTGTATTCACAAGAATTCTCTCTGAAGTGGAAAGAAATGAATGGGCATTCAAAATATGGGGTGTCGTATGGTCAAAGCCATATGATCAAACTTTTAAAAGTTCGAAAAGCTAAAAAACAAACAAAAAAAAAAAAACGAACAACAGAAAAAGCCTACCTGACCATTTTAAATAGGGGAGCAAGCAATCCTATACCCCCCGCTCTTTAAATATACCAACTCCAAGATTGCACTACAGTGCAGGAACAGGAAATCTTCCCATTCCGCACTGTACGGAGATCTCCATTCAAACGTTCAAACTTTTAAAAGTTTGATCATATGGTGTCGACCATATGACGTTCGAACTTTTAAAAGTTTGATAACGTAATAGACACCCAAAATATGCACTGATAAAGAAAGATGGCTGAGAAAGGATGCACATAGACATTTCTTCTAATAGGACTACACATTCCCTCCAGTACAGCTATTTTGATTGTGCACCTTTAACTCCTAGTGGGCGTGGCTTGAGCCTTTAAAAAATAAAGTTATCACCTTACAATTCTAACAAATACTCATTGACATAGGTCAAATATCAATACAATTGTGTTTGCCATCATGTATGCTTCAAGATAAAATATTCTGATACCTTGTACAGGGCATGCTTTTGGAATTATTAATGCAAATATGAACAAGCAATATTTGATGCCTAGAGGAGCAGTAGGAGGTAACTGCAGATGCACCTGGAGGCGTCACTCGGATGTAATGAGTTGAGTATAGCTAGCATCCCATGCCGTCAGTGTGTTCTTTATGGTACTGAGCAGAATGACAAGGGCTTAAGAAAAGTAGACATAATGGGAAAAAACTTAGGAAATTCTTCACAGACTAACAAGCACTAATCAGAGATGTTTTGCCATTGTATTTATTTTGTATTTGGAATTGCTTATCACCTGCTGTGTTGCAAAGAATTATTAACCACATATGGCAAGTCATTTCAGAGATGCACTACGGTTTCTGGATTATCACATAATACATAAAAAGACAAACTTTAACCATCTTGGAAAGTTGAAATATGGATGGAAATGGTAGCATGGGTTTTAAACAAATCTAAAAATATGCATTTTCTAAAGGCAAGATTGCATACTATGTGAATAAGCCTGACTAGAATGGAATGAACAGAACCATTTCTTAGGACAAATGAGGCATATCTGAAATTTCCAAAACAGTAGCCTGAGAAGAATTTGAAATGTTCTTTGGACTGATAAATTATTAGGCAGTATAGAAGTGCAGCAGTAAACATTGCTGTCTTACAGCCTGTGGCTCCCCAGTCTATTACTTTACTGAGGTGCCATCTGTGCAGAGTCTGCATGTCCATCATGTGTTCTTGTGTAGCCCAATGGGTGCTTTGGTTTCCTTATATATCCCAAAGACATGCCATAAGTGAACTGGTGATCCTTCATGCTGTGTGGAAATGAATGAGGGATATAGATATATATATATATATATATATATATATATATATATATATATATATATATAGTTCCCTATCAGAAGCCTGAAACACTATAAGCCTGAAAATCTAAATCCTGAAAACTATAGACTGAAAGACCAAAATCCTGAAACTCAAAATCCTGAAAACACAAATAATGCTAATATGTCACTATAAAGACACTAATATCTACCAACTGACCCTGACCCTAACCCTAACCCTAAGGTCCGTCACTATTGCACACTCACCTGACCAGAGCCCTAACCCTAACTCACTTAAACCGCCCCTAACCCCAATATTTGTCACTATTGCATACATGCCTAACCTGCGCCCTAACCCTAACTCACTTAAACTGCCCCTAACCCTAACATAAAACCAACCGCACACTTACCTGAACCAAACGCATGACCCAACACCACAGGGCTAACAATAGCAAAGCCACAATGACGTCAGTATGTCCATTTTGTGTTTTCAGGATTTTGAGTTTCAGGATTTTGGTCTTTCAGGATTTTGGTCTTTCAGTATATAGTTTTCAGGATTTTGATTTTCAGGCTTATAGTGTTTCAGGCTTCTGATAGGGAACCATATATATATATATATATATATATATATATATATATATACAGAGGGAGAAAGCAAAAGTGTGAGTCTGAAAGAGTGTGTTTGCGCATGTGTCCTGTGATAGAGTGACACTGTCTTTAGCACTAGTTTTCCCCTGCCTTGTGCCTGCTGACTGCTAGGATAGAATCTGGCTTCCCCATAACCTTATTTTGGATAAAGTGGATAGTCAGAAGATGAATGAATTAGTAACTGTCACCACTTAGGTAGCAACACTGTCTGGTTACTTTTGGAGATTTATTCCCAGTTATGTGCCCCAGTGGCAGCTCCTTTCACTGCTGTCACAAAAGTGCTCAAATCATGGCAAATAGACCACTGAAGAAGCCAGCAGAGGAAAGATGTCACCAAAATTGCAAGTTTCCTGTAGACAAATAGGTATATATCAGAAAGAAGGAAGGAGACAATCCTGACCAAGGATGTAAGGAGTGACAAAGCAGAGAATGCAGTAGTCTTCCCTGGGCCCAGTACTCCTCATTGTATGTTTGTTTTGGATCTCAGGGCCCAGTACTCCTCATTGTGTTTTTGTTTCAGATCCCTGAGCCCAGTGCTCTTTGTTGTGTGTTTGTTTTGGATCCCTGGACCAGTACTCCTCGTTGTGTGTTTGTGTTAGATCCCTGAGCCCAGTACTCCTCTTGTGTGCTTGTGTTGGATCTCTGTCCCCAGTGTTCCTAGTTTTGTATTTGTTTTGGATCCCTGGCTCCAGTACTCCTTGTGTGTTTGTTTCGGATCCCTGGGCCCAGTACTCCCCATTTTGTTTGTTTTGGATCCCTGGCCCCATTGCTCTTTGTTGTGTTTTTTTTTTTCAGATTCTTTGTTTCAGTGCTGTTTGTTGTGTGTGTGTTTCAGATCCATGGCCCAAGCACTCTTTACTGTGTGTTTGTTTCAGATCTCTGGGCCCAGTACTCATTGTTGTGTGTCTGTTTCAGATGCCTGGGCCCAGAACTCCTCATTGTGTGCTTGTTTCAGATGTATCTCAGCGAGTAGAGATCAGGAATACCCATTGATGTAGCAGTACAAGATGAAAGAAAGGATAGAGCAGAGTCTAAGGATTGATTTAAGAAAGGTTGAATGAATAGGCAGAACACTGCCAGTTAAGATTAATTGTACACAAATGCAGAGTAGTGCAACCCTGGTGTGAATTATAAGCTAAGAAGTGGAATGGATAGTGGAAGACTATGAAAAAGGATTTGTGAGCATTCATCCCACCTGGATTAGACCACCAGGAGTAAAATAAGAGGACAGAGACAGCAGCTAACAGAGTGCTGGGGGTATCCTCAGGGGATAGACTCTAAAAGTAGAAAGGTAATCTTTCCTGTTTACTGGGCCCTGGCCACAACACCTAGTGAGGACTCTGTACAACTCTGGACCTCATACAAAACAAGACATCAGAATGATGGAAGAAATGCAAAGGAAATTGACCTGAGGGTTGTACAGGATGAATATTTAAGGATATGACCATTGATTAGAGCATCCAAATTTCCTCTCACTAGGGATCAGAATGGGTGGGTAGACAGGATATAGGTGCACAATTTACTGAGGACACAAAATTATGTCATGGAAATGTGACAAAATAATTCCAAACAGGAAGGACTGAAAAAGGGGCCACAGTCAGTTGATTATGTACTTACTGTTAGAGAGGTTTGCAGACTTATGGAATGGACTACCTGAATGAGTGGGGGAGAGAGAAAGAAGGTTAGCATTCAAGAGGACAGAGAACAGGTGGAAAAGGGGTCTGGGATAAATGGAATTGAAAGGACACAGAGTGTTAGTGAATTAAATGACCACTTTTATACAACAGATCTCAAAAAATGTAGTGGTGCTCACAAATACAGATGTATATGTCAAATTCTTCTGGTGCCAAGGACTGTGCAAACTGAAAATTTTAGGGACAGATATAAGCAGAAAAGAAAAGAACACTAACAAGCAGTTCTCTAGACCTAATGACATATTTTCAGACTGGCCTCACTGTTTAATGGTGCGACTTTCCTTAAGGAAATTCTTCTAACAGTGCAGTACCTGGCCTTTCTACTGTGTGCTGCTCAGTCTTGTACCTCCAACTTGGATGCTCTCTCCTCTTACATGAACTTAAATCTACCTGGAATAGTCTTCAGTTCTTATTTCTGCTTCAAATCTCCTAGTTGTTTGACCATGTTTCCTGTAATTTCAAGTAATTTGCTGATTACCTTTATTAGACTTTCTAGGATATTAAATATTCAAAATATTTTTTTTTCATTTGCGAAATAATCACAACTGTAATTACTAACAATTTCTATGTTTTTTATTCCTTCTTGGTTCATATAGGTATATTCAAAGCTCAGTTCAGTGCCCAAATCGCATAAAACAGAAATTATAAACAACTGTAACAAAAATTCCAAATACAGTATTCTGTGACATCTTTTCATAGGTTCAGTTGTCAGGCTTGGAACTAACCAGCCTATTTAAAAACTCACACAGTATTAAATATAGGTTATAATCATAAAACACTTTTGTATAACACTTATGTTGTGTTTTTACTGTCTTATAAAATGGCAGTATCCATTGCAAAAATGAACTACTACTAGGTTCCACTTGATTTTTTCACACAAAAATGTAGTTATGGAGTCTGAATCCTCACCACTGGCACTAGAGAGAGACGTTCACTTGGAACAAAAATAGATACACACAGTATTTCCAGATGCAGCTCTGTGCATCAAGCAGAATTTCCCTCATGAGCACGCAAGGAACACACACAGTCTGGAGGCTGGGTTTCTCTGTCTGTCTCCCTCCAAGTCCCCAGTAACACTCCCCACTGGCACAGCTATAGAGTTGAGTCCACAGCTGAGTGTGAAACTAATGCTTTGTGTCCCTGCTCCAAGCAGCTGACACATGCACACACTTTTTGAGGTTTGATTTTCACACAGCAAATTTCAAGTAATTTGCTGATTACCTTTATTTGGCTTTCTAGGATATTAAATATTCAAAATATTTTTTTTTTCATTTGTGAAATAATCACAGTTGTAATTACTAATTACTTTTATGGATTTTGTTCCTTCTTGATTCATATCGGTATATTCACAGCTCAGTTCAGTGCCCAACTCACATAAAACAGAAATTATAAACAACTGTAAAAAGAAGTTACCATAATGTTCCATCTGTGTTGTAGATCTTCATTCATTCTTTACTGATAGGACTTAATTTCCATTCTCGCAATGGACCTGGTCAATACACAAGCTCGCGCTAACCAAAAACTCTCACGCTAAGTCCTACCCATAGTGCCCCTCTTCTCCTTTTCTTCAGATTGAGTTTGCCCACCCAGTATAGGACAGTGGAGATAATAGAGATAGTTGAGACAATGGAGGCCCTATCTGAGAAAATGCCTTATCAGGCAGACAGGACCAAATGATACAACAGGAGTCATTAGGCAGGGGGATGGAGGGTGGGGTGTAAGGAATGAATGAAGATCTACAACACAGATGGAACGTTATGGTAAGACATAACTTCTTTATCTGATGTTGTAAATCTTCATTTGTTCCTTACTGATAGGACCGAGTCCCCAGCTAATTGCGTCCTGGGTGGACCTATGGAATTAATTCCTGAGCACCATTGAGCCAAAAGATGCTCTTCCCCTGAAGGCCATATCCAATTTGTAATGAGTGATAAAGGTATGGGGGCTTGTCCAAGTGGCCGCTGTGCAAATGTCATCCACAGAGGCTCTAGAATGAAATGAGCCTTGATTATAGAAGGCAAAGATAGTTTGTTCTGTCAACAGAGAAAGGTAATGCAATTTCTTAGCCATTTTGACAAGATGACTTTAGAGACAGCGTTCCCCAATCTGGGACCTGAAAAGGCTATGAACAGTTGATTCAACTTTCTGAAGGGTTTAGTTCTGTCCAAGTAAAAACAAAGCTGTCTATGTACATCCAACATGTGTAACTGGTATTCACCTCTGTTGTAAAATTCAGGAAAAAAGACTGGTAAATCAATGGACTGGTTGAGACTTGAATTTGAGATAACTTTGGGCAAAAAGGAAGGGTTAGTACGAAGTGATACTCTTTCTTTGTGCAAAATCAAGTAAGGTCGATTGACACACAACGCCTGCAGTTCTGATACCCTCCTGGCTGAGGTGATAGCCACTAGGAATAAGGTTTTCCAGGATAAAAACTTTGTCATATGAGACTGAAGGTTCAAAGGGTGAGCAGGTCAAATCTTGTAGGAGAAAAGTCAAATTCCATGGTTCAGTTGGGGTTCTAATAGGTGGTTTGAGATGTATAATTCCTTTCATGAAAGTTTTGCAAAGACGATGAGACATTAATGAGGAATCATTGAAACCATTATGGAAATTGGCGATAGCTGCCAGTTGGACTGTAATAGTAGAGGCTGAGGCTCCTGCATGAAGTAGGATTGACAGGTATTCTAAAACGTAATGGACCGGCATTGAAAAAGGGTCTAGTCCTTGTTCCTTAGCCCAAATTATAAATCTGACCAATTTGCTGTGATACATTTTTCTGGTGGAGGGTTTATGGGAAGCCAAAATAATCTTTCAGACTGGGGAAGGTAATTTTATTTGCCTGGCAATCAACGGAAGTGGAGATACCAAGCTGTCAGCTTGAGGCTGTGAAGGTTGGGATGAACCAGCCCCTGTGGGTGAGATAGAAGTCCTGGGAATGGGTCCAGTGTCCACGTTCGGCGAACCAAATGAGTCCAAAGGAAGGAGAACCAAACTTGGCAGGGCCAGCAAGGAGCAATGAGGATGACTTTGCTTCTCAGCCATTGTGCTTTCTTTAGGAACTACAGTATGAGTGGTGTGATGACCGTGCTCTGGCCCAGCAATCAAGGAGCCTCAGTCCTCACCACTATCACCAGGGAGGTAGTGTCATATAAGAGCAAAGGATAACAAATACACACAGTAAAGTGAAATTTCCCTTAAGTGCACACAGAGAGCACAGTCAGCCTGGGGCAGGTTGCCCCCTTGCTTTCCAGGTCCCCAATAAGACTCCCCACTGGCACAGCTATAGGTCCAGATCTCAGCCTAGCTGGCAAGCTAACCTCCAATACCTTCTCTTCCCACCAGTGATTCTTGTCCCTGCCCAGGTAGCTGACACACCACATACACTTTGAGATAAATATTTATACAACTTCACAGACACTCCTGGGAAAGGCTGACACAGATTATCCAGCTGTGCCCATTTACACAGACTGTACAGTAGTAATTTCTGCCACCATCAGCTAATACTTATCAGCTACCCAAAGGCCCTTAAAAGGGTGTCCAATTATTACTGTGCAATATTATTATCCAATTGGTAATGTAACTATTCAGTCTAAGGCATACTAGAGTGGCTTATTACAATAAACTCTATAAATATGCAATGTACTGTAGAGCTTATTTATCTCCACACAAACCAGCCACAGGTAAAAGGTTTTAAAAATATTTAATAATGTTATTGTGTCTTTCGGCTTTTCCCGGTTAGGGGTCACCACAGCAGAACTCCGGTCCGCTAATGATTGGCAGTAGATTTTTACGTGCCGAGTTGCCGGCCCTGACGCACAACCTTCAACAAAGGTACGCCCATTCACCCATGTCTCCACACAGAAGACACTCTAGCTGAGAATCGAACAGGACAACGTCTTACAGTGAGCCGACAACACTATAAATAATTAAAAACATAAGACAATACTACTACACCACAGTGATATCTAAGAGTTCAGAGATCACACAGAAACTTAAAACAATACAGTAGGAAAGTTCTGATATAACAGAAAAGCACTTGCTAACTTTCTTCCGAGTTCTTAGCTATTACTACAAGAAAACATACTTAAGACAACAGGCAGAGTGCTGATAAGTTGGATATCAAGATCAAAATGCTTACAGTCTCTCTCTGAACAATAGCTTTTAAACTCCCTAACAAATAGCTCTTCTAGACCCTCCCAGATTACATCATTTTGACACTTAGGTTTTCCCAGTATACACATTACATCATTTTGACAGTCTGGAGTTCCCAGGCCAAAAAGGCTACATTATTTAGCAATCTAACACCTGCTCAGTAAACTACAACAATAAAAGACATTTCACATGTACACTCTAGCAATTATTCCTTAAGTTAAGACAACAGAAAGAATGTGTCAGCCAGCCACTTTGGCACCATTATTTAGATCAAAAGAGTATACAAGACACAGTTTTAACTTCAAAAGAACAGATGTGAAATGCTTGGCTTAGTTTTCCTTACAGCAGATGGCAATGTTGCTACAATCTTGAAGTTCACATTTTACAGTGTTTTCTTTCATTTAAGAAACAAGGCTGTATTTTACATTTATATTTGCAATTGATAGAATTATGTATCAAATTCTGTTTGACTAGGCTGGCAGCCTTCGCCCATCTTCCCCCAATCTTCACTCTTCACATCGCCCCCCCCCCCCCGGAGAACTCAAGATAGTTTTTCAAGTGACCCTTGAGAAACGCTGTTTGAGAGGGTTAGGTCCATCTGAGGGTACCTCACCCCATTCCCTGTCATGAGACCCCATCTGCATTGGCATTGCTAATCCCACTGTGGTGCTGCACTGACATATATGTTTACAGTCCCAGGCTCCATCTTAGCAACTTGGCATTTTGCTGGCTTTCTCTGTTTAACCATATTAGGGGGTTGGGATCTGTCATTACAGTGAATTTTCTTCCATACAGATAAGGTTGAAGTTTTTGTAGTGCCCACACTATGGCTAGACATTCCTTTTCTACAGCTGCATAGCATTCCTCCCTGGGTTGGAGCCTATGACTGAGATAAACCACTGGGTGTTCTTCCCCCTCTGAAGAAAGTACAGCCCCTACCCCATGGTTCGAAGTATCTGCCTGCACAACAAATTATTTGCTGTAATCTGGACTGGCTAACACAGGGGGTCCTCCCAAAGCTTCTTTAAGCTTCTGAAATGCCTGCTTACATGCTGGGGTCCACACTACCTTATCTGGCCTGTTCTTCCTTGTCAGGTCTGTGAGGGGAGCAGCTATGGTACTATAATTAGGGATGAACTTTCTGTAGTACCCTGCTTTCCCTAAGAATGCCCTCACCTGCTTTTTGGTAACAGGGTCAGGCCATGCCTGAATGGCTTCCACTTTGGCAGGTTCTGGCCTTATCTTACCACTCCCCACCCAATGTCCTAGGTAGGAGACCTCTGCCATACCCACTTGACATTTGCTCAGCTTAATGGTCAACCCTGCCCTCTGTAGTCTGCCCAGCACTTCCCTGACATGCTGAAGGTGCTGTGGCCAGGAATGGCTGTAGATGGCAATATCATCTAGGTAAGCAAGGGCAAACCCTCCTCCTCCTGTTAGGATATTATCCACCAGCCTCTGGAAAGTTGCTGGGGAATTCTTCATCCCAAAGGGCATCTTTGTGAACTCGTACAAGCTAAAAGGAGTCACAAATGCTGACTTCTGTCTAGCACTGCGAGTCAAGGGCACCTGCCAGTAATCCTTGGTAAGATAAATGATTGTAAGATACTTAGCCCCACCCAGCTGCTCTAGGGTCTCATCTGTTCTAGGCATGGGGTAAGCATCCGGCTCTGTCTGACTATTTAATTTCCTGTAATCCACACAAAACCTGGTGCTGCCATCCTTCTTTGGCACCAACACCACTGGGGTAGCCCATGGACTGTTGGACTCTTGAATCACCACTAGTTCCAACATCTCCTGTACCTCCTCCCTTAGAGTCTGTTTGACTCTCTCAGGCACCCTATAAGGGGCCTGCCTAATAGGCCTTTGCGGTCCTGTATCCACCTGGTGCTGCACCAGGTGGGTGTACCCTGGTTTCCTAATGAACACATCCCCAAATTCCTGTAACACTGCTTGGATTTCTCGAACCTGGGTAGGAGATAGCTGCTGGGACATTGCTACCCCTTCCACCGAGGTGTCAGCCTGAGCCTTACTGAGGAGATCAGTCCCCAGATCTCCCTCAGACTCCTCCTGCAGTCCACTTCAAATACTCAGCACAAGAGCCTCCCTATCGTGGTAAGGTTTCATCATGTTAACATGGTACAGTTTGTGCCCCTGCCATCTGCCTAGCACTTCCACCATGTAGTTAACATCACTTACCTTTCTTACCACCTTGTAGGTTCCCTCCCAAGCTGCTTGCAGTTTGTTGTGTCTGACAGGAATGAGAGCCATTACCTGCTGTCCCACAGCATATTCTCTAGCTCCAGCATTCCTGTCATACCACACCTTTTTCTGTTGTTGGGCTTCTGCCAGGTTCTCCTGGGCCAAGCCCATGAGTTCCCTAAGCCTTGTCCTGAGGTTTTAGACATATGCCACAACAGATCCCCAGTGAGACTCACACTCACCTTCCCACTCATCTCGAATTAAATCTAGAGGTCCCCTCACCCTATGCCAATACAGCAACTCAAAGGGTGAAAAACCTGTGGATTCCTGGGGAACCTCTTTGTAAGCAAACAACAGATGGGGAAAATATTTGTCCCACTCCCTCTTAAACTGATCTGCAAATGCCCATAGCATGGACTTGATTGTAGAGTTTAACCTCTCAACAAGACCATTATTCTGGGGATGGTAGGGGGTGGTCTTCCTGTGCTTCACCCCACAGGACTTCCACAGACAAGCCAGCAGGTCTGACATGAAATCGGCACATCGGTCAGTCAGTATTTCTTTTGGGAAACCCACCCTTCTGAAAATCTCTAACAAAGCATTTGCCACATTCTCTGCCTCAATGGAGGACAAAGCCACTGCCTCAGGGTATCTTGTAGCATAATCCACTACCACTAGGATATACTTTTTCCTTGTGGAACTTGGGGTACTCAGAGGACCCACAATATCCAAAGCTACTCTCTGAAATGGCTCCTCAATCACAGGCAAAGGCATCAAAGGAACTCTCACCCTGTCTCCTGCCTTGCCTAACTTTTAGCACTGCTCACAGTTCCTGCAGTACCCTGTTACATCTCTGGAAATTCCAGGCCAATAGAAGTTTTGCATAATATGCCTCTTTGTTTGTTTTATGCCCATATGACCTGCAAAGGAAATATCATGGGCTGTGGCTAGAAGAGCCAGATGGTAGACTGTAGGCACTACCAACTGCTGTACTCTCTCACCTTCTAGCCCACCCTCAGGGGTCCACTCCCTGTATAGTAACCCTTTCTCCCAGTGTACAGATTCCCCCTTCCCTTGAGAATCAGGTGCCTCCCTAGCTGCCTGCCTCAGGCCTTGCAATGTAGGGTCTGAGAGCTGAGCCTGTCTCAACTCCCTCCTTGTAACCCTTCCCAGCTCCCCTCTCACAGGAAGTCTGGCATCCTCTGACAGTGGTGCCTCACTGTCATCCTGGGTACTACTACTCACCTCTACTTTTGCAGTTACCCAGTCCAAGGGAACATCAGTACCCACAAGCAGCTGTGGCTCACATTCAGTCTCACTGCTACAAAGTAGCTCACTCCCTGAAGTAACCACCTCAGCAGTCCTGGCTGCTAGTATGCAGTCTGTCTGGGTCTCCCACAGGCTACCAGACCCACATACTTGTATCCTAGCCTCACTGCATGTAACTGCATCAGTACATAGTACTGCCTCATCCAAATACTTCCCTCTCAGGACATCTGCAGGATGGTAGTTCCATACCCCTGTTGTCTCAAGACATCCCATTATTGGCATTTTGTCTTTCCCACTTACTGGCTTCCTCATCTTTGGTTCCCCACCTTGCCTCTGTGGCCACCTGTATGCCACATGGCCCCACTGGTTGCATTCAAAACATTTAACTCTAGCTCCTGGACGTGTACCAGGACTAGTGGCTTCCCCTGCTACTGGCAGAGTCTGTTCGGGCAGTCTGTGCTGTCCACCATGGGTTTCTTTAGACCCATGAGCAGTACTGTGGGTCCCCTTCCTGTGCAGGGCTGCCCTGCTGGCCAGGTTTAGGTCTCCCTTCTTCCCCAACTCATCTGAAGTAGCACATTGTCTGTCAGCTAACCATATCCTCATGTCCTCAGGCAAAGTGTTAAGGGCTTGTTCCCTCACCAAAAGGTCTGCCAGCCCTTCAAAAGTGGTGACCTGACATCCACTCACCCAGCTATGAAATGAAGTGCTCAGTTCAGCAACATATTCACATACATTTCCATCTGCCTTGCGTCTATTCTCACAAAACTTTTTCCTATACATTTCAGGTGTTAGCTTAAAACATTCTAAAAGACATTTTTTTACAGCAGTATAATCAAAACAGACAGAGTCAAGCATTTGGGATATACAAGTTACAGCTTTCCCATGGAGTAAGGGGGTCAGGAACCGTGCCCAGAGTCTTTGGTCAACACTATACTGTTTGCATACCCTTTCACACATGTGAATGAAACTATCAAAATTATCCCCCTCTTTAAATTGCGGAAGAAATTTACTGACCTGTTGTGCTTCTGGGATCCAGTTACTCCCTTCCCCATTACTTTCATGACTCTGGTGAAGAGTCAGCATTTCCCTCTCATGTTTCCTCTGATGCTTCTTTTCTGCGGCTGTTATCTCCAAATGCATGGCCTCCAACTCGAGTATCTTTATCTGGATTTTTAAGTCCACTGCAGAAAGGTTGAGCTGTCCATTCTCCGAGGATATTGTATCTCCACAGCCAGTCTGATTGTCCTTCGCAGAAAGGTTGAGCTCTCCATTCTCCAAGGATATTGTATCTCCACTGCCAGTCTGATTGTCCTCCTGGATGCTGTTTTTTGATGCAGCTGTAACCAAGGCTGCAATCAGATCTGCCTTAGTCAGGTTTCCATGCACCAGTCCCCTAGCCTGGCACATCTCCACCAGCTGGCTCCTTGTCAGCTTTCCATACTCCTCTGCTGACATGCTGCCTGCTCACCCTGACTAACTAAGCTAACAAAAGAAATAAAACAATTGTGATCTGAACTCTGAGTATACACTGCGTGGCTGATTTAGAGTACAAAACACCTTCAGAGATCACTGTACATAAGCTACAGGATTCACTCTACCCACACCACTGCAAACCACAAGTGAGGATATCTTATTCCACCACTGCCACCACAAATGTGATGACAGTGCCCTGGCTCAGCAGTCAAGGAGCCTCAGTCCTCACCACTACCACCAGTGAGGTCGTCTCATATAAGAGGAAAGGATAACAAATACACACAGTAAAGTACAAGTTCCCTTAAGTGCACACAGAGATCACAGTGAGTCTGGGGCTGGTTGCTCACTTGCTTTCCAGGTCCCCAATAAGACTCCCCACTGGCACAGCTATAGGGTCCAGATCTCTGCCTAGCTGGCAAGCTAATCTCCAGTACCATCTCTGTCCCACCAGTGCTTCGTGTCCCTGCCCAGGTAGCTGACACACCACACACACTTTGAGATAAATATTTATACAACTTCACAGACACTACTGGAAAAGGCTGACACACATTCTCCAGCTGTGCCCCTTTACCCAGACTATACGGTAGTCATTTCTGCCACCACCAGCTAATACTTATCAGCTACCCAAAGGCACTTAAGAGGGTGTCCAATTATTACTGTGCAATATTATTATCCAATTGGTAATGTGACTATTCAGTCTAAGACTTATTAGAGTGGCTTATTACAATAAACTCTATAAATATGCAATGTACTCTAGAGCTTACTTATCTCTACACAAACCAGCCACAAGTTAAAGGTTTTAAAAATATTTAATAATAAATAATTAAAAACACAAGACAATAATACTACACAGTGATATCTAAGAGTTCAGAGATCACACAGAAACTTAAAACAATGCTGTAGGAATGTTCTGATAAAACAGAAAAACACTTGTCTAACTTTCTTCTAAGTTCCTAGCTATTACTACAAGAAAACATACTTCTAAGACACTACTTACATAAGACAACAGGCAGAGTGCTGATAAGTTAGATATCAATATCAAAATCCTTACAGTCTCTCTCTGAACAATAGTGTTTAAACTTACTAACAAACAGCTCTTCTAGGCCCTCCCATATTGCATCATTTTGACACTTGGTTTTCCCAGTATACACATTACATCATTTTGACACATAGTCTGGAGTTCCCAGGCCAAAAAGGCTACAATATTTAGCAATCTAACACCTGGAAACTACAACAATAAAAGACATTTCACATGTACACTCTAGCAATTATTCCTTAAGTTAAGACAGTAGAAAGAATGTGTTCAGCCATACATTTTGGCACCAATATTTAGATCAAAAGAGTATGCAAGACATGATTTTAACTTTCAAAGAACAGATGTGAAATGCTTGGCTTAGTTTTCCTTATAGTAGATGGCAATGTTGCTACAATCCTGAAGTTCACATTTTACAGTATTTTCTTTCATTTAAGAAACAAGGCTGTATTTTACATTTATATTTGATAGAATTATGTATCAATTTCTATTTGACTAGGCTGGTAGCCTTAACCCATCTTCCCCCAATCTTCACAAGTGGAATGTGTGAAAAGGCATACAGTAGACCTGGGGGCCAATCGTGAATCAGAGCATCTTTCTTGGACTCCTCCTGTGGGGGAATTAAGGTGAAGAAGCTGCTGCATTTGTGGTTGAAGGGGGAGGCAAATAGGTCGCTGCAAGGCTGGCCCCGACGATGAAACATTTGAGTCACTACTACAGGGTTGAGAGACCACTCATGAGGCATCAGAATGTTCCTGCTCAGTTTGTCTGCAATCAGATTGGAATTCCAATGAATGTGCGGTTGGAAGCTATTGCCCATTGTCATACTCTTAGAGCTTCATGGCATAAGGGATAGGATCTGGTTCCACCTTGCTTGTTGAAGTACCAAAATATTGACATGTTGTCTGATTGGATGGCAGTTGTCCCGGATGGGTGGGTTGTTTGGAATGCTTGCAACACTAAGAGTACTGCCCTCAGTTCTAGGACATTGATATGTAATTTGGCCTGTATGGGGGACCAAGTGCCTTGGATGATCCTTTCTTGAAAAAGGTCAACTCCATAACTCCTCCTCTGACTTCATCCACCAACTCAAATCCTGCTTGCATTGACTTGTTATGTGAATCGGGTGAGACATTGGATGTGTTAGAAGAGACCATTGAGAAGATAGGAGCCATTGCAGTAGCCTCATATGGAACCTTGCAAGAAGGACCAGTGGAATTGTAGCCACCATGGAGCTCAGCAGTTGTAGAACCTGTCTGGCTGGGACTAGGTCTTGAGAAAGTATTATTTGAAGTTGAGCTCTCAGTTTTAGCAGCCTGTGAAGAGGCAGGACAACCCGGCAAGAGATTGTTTCGAATGTTGCCCAATGAACTCTAAGGTTTGAGTCGGTACCAGGCTTGACTTTCCTAAGTTTATAGAGATTCCCAGTCTTTCTACCAAGCCTTGAGTGTACGATATGGCTTGAAGCAGTACACTGTTGGTTGGAGAGGTGAGGAGCCAATTGTCTAGGTATGGAAACACATGAAATCCTTGTAGTCTGAGGTGAGATACTACTACTACTGCCATTCATTTGGTGAACACTCTGGGGCCTGTGGAGAGACCAAAGAGCAGTACTCAAAATTAGTAATGATTGGCTCCCAGCCAGAGACGGAGGTATCTTCTGGACCGTTTGTCAATTTTTATGTGATAATACACATCCTGAAGATCTTTAGAGCACATCCAGTCATACTTCTCCAGGAATGGGAGAATGGACTGAACCGTGACCATCCAGAATTTGTCTTGTCTGACAAACTTGTTTAGAATACTGAGATCCAAAATTGGTCTCCATTCCCCTGCCTTTTTTGGCACTAAAAAGAATTTTGAGTAAATACTGGATCCTATTTGGTCTGGTGGGACTATTTGGATGACTCTTTTTTTCTAACAGCTTTTGAACTTCTAGCCTGGTGGCTGGGTTTCTCTCTCTGTCTCCCTCCGAGTCCCCAGTAACACTCCCCACTGGCACAGCTATAGAGTCGAGTCCACAGCTGAGTGTCCAAGACAAGCCCTCCAGCACCCTCTCTGTGAAACCAGTGTTTGTGTCCCTTCTCCAAGCAGCTGACACACACACACACACACACACACACACACACACACACACACACACACACACACACACACACACACACACACTTTTTGAGGTTTGATTTTCACACAGCAAATTTCAAGTAATTTGCTGATTACCTTTATTAGACTTTCTAGGATATTAAATATTCAAAATATGTTTTTTATTTGTGAAATAATCACAGTTGTAATTACTAATTACTAATTACTTTTATGTTTTTTGTTCCTTCTTGATTCATATAGGTATATTCACAGCTCAATTCAGTGCCCAGCTCACATAAAACAGAAATTATGAACAACTGGAAAAAGAAGTTATGTCTTACCATAATGTTCCATCTGTGTTGTAGATCTTCATTCATGCCTTACTGATAGGACTTTGTTTCCATCCTTGGAACTGACCTGGCCAATACACAAGCTCATGCCAGCCAAAAACTCTCGTGCTAAGTCCTACCCATAGTGCCCCTCTTCTTCTTCTCTTCAGATTAAGTTTGCCCACCCAGTATAAGACAGCGGAGATAATGGAGACAGTTGAGGCAATAGAGGCTCTATCTGTATCAGGCAGACAGGACCAAATGATCCAACAAGAGTCATTAGGCAGGGGGATGGAGGGCAGGGTGTAAGGAATGAATGAAGATCTACAACACAGATGGAACGTTATGGTAAGACATAACTACTTTATCTGATGTTGTAAATCTTCATTTGTTCCTTACTGATAGGACCGAGTCCCCAGTTACTTGCGTCCTGGGTGGCCCTATGGAATTAATTCCTGAGCATCATTGAGCCAAAGATGCTCTTCCCCGAAGGCCATATCCAATTTGTAATGAGTGATAAAGGTATGGGGGCTTGTCCAAGTGGCCGCTGTGCAAATGTCATCCACAGAGGCTCTAGAATGAAATGAGCCTTGATTCTAGAAGGCAAATATAATTAGTTCTGTCGACAGAGAAAGGTAATGCAATCTCTTAGCCATTTTAACAAGATGACTTTAGAGGCAGCATTCCCCAATCTGGGACCTGAAAAGGCTATGAACAGTTGGTCCAACTTTCTGAAGGGTTTAGTTCTGTCCAAGCAAAAATGAAGCTGTCTATGTGCATCCAACATGTGTAACTGGTATTCACTTTTGTTAAAAAATTCAGGAAAAAAGACTGGTAAATCAATGGACTGGTTGAGACTTGAATTTGAGATAACTTTGGACAAAAAGGAAGGGTTAGTACGAAGTGATACTCTTTCTTTGTGCAAAATCAAGTAAGGTCGGTTGACACACAAGACATGCAGTTCTGATACCCTCCTGGCTGAGGTGATAGCCACTAGGAATAAGGTTTTCCAGGATAAAAACTTTATGTCACATGAGACTGAAGGTTCAAAGGGTGAGCAGGTCAAATCTTGTAGGACTAAAGTCAAATTCCGTTGTTCCGCTGGTGTTCTAATAGGTGGTTTGAGATGTATAGTTCCTTTCATGAACGTTTTGCAAAGACGATGAGACATTAATGAGGAATCATTGAAACCATTATGGAAATTTGCAATAGCCTCCAGTTGGACTGTAATAGTAGAGGCTGAAGCTCCTGCATGAAGTAGGATCAACAGGTATTCTAAAACATAATGGACCGGCATTGAAAAGGGATCTAGTCCTTGTTCATTAGCTGAAATTGTAAATCTGATGAATTTGCTGCAATCATTTTTTCTGGAGGAGGGTTTATGGGAAGCCAGAAGAATCTTTCAGACTGGCGATAAAAATTGTATTTGCCTGGCAATCAACGGAAGTGGAGATACCAAGCTGTCAGCTTGAGGCTGTGAAGGTTGGGATGAACCAGCCCCTGTGGGTGAGATAGGAGTCCTGGGAATGTGTCCAATGTCCACAGGCGGTGAATCAAATCAGGCCAAAAGAAGGGGAACCAAACTTGGCGGGGCCAGCAAGGAGCAATGGGGATGACTTTGCTTCTCAGCCACTGTGCTTTCTTCAAGAACTGCAGTATGAGTGGAATGGGTGGAAAGGCATACAGTAGACCTGGGGGCCAATCATGATTCAGAGCATCTCTCTGTGACTCCTCCTGTGGGGGAATTAGGGTGAAGAAGCTGCTGCATTTGTGGTTGAAGGGGGAGGCAAATAGTTTGCAGCAAGGCTGGCCCCAACGATGAAAAATTTGAAAATCACTTCAAACACGAACAAACTGATGAAAAGCTTCAGAAAAGTCGCACCTAGAAACAAACCACTTTAATAACTTTAAACACACTTTTTTTTACAAACGTTTTTGTCTTACTCTATAGTAAAACTTCTTCAGAAAAAACAACAAAAAACGATGAAAAATTTGAGTTGCTACTACAGGGTTGAGATACCACTCATGAGGCATCAGAATGTTCCTGCTCAGTTTGTTTGCAATCAGATTGGAATTCCCAGGAATGTGCATTGCTAATAGAAAAGGGTTGGAAGCTATCTCCCATTGCCACACTCTTAGGGCTTTCTGGCAAAAGGAATAGGATCTGGTTCCACCTTGCTTGTTGTTGTACCAGACTACTGACATATTTTCTGATTTGACAGAAGTTGTCCCGGACAGGAGGGTTGTTTGGAATGCTTGCAATGCTAATAGTACCGCCCTCAGTTCTAGAACATTGATATGTAATTTGGCCTGTATGGGGGTTCAAGTGCCTTGGACGATCCTTTCTTGAAAAGGGTGAAAAAGGTCGACTCCATAACTCCTCCTCTGACTTCATCCACCAACTCAAATCCTGCTTGCATTGACTTGTTATGCGAATCGGGTGAGACATTGGATGTGTTATAAGAGTCCATTGAGAAGATAGAAAACATTGCAGTAGCCTCATATGGAACCTTGCAAGAAGGACCAGTGGAATTGTAGCCACCGTGGAGCCCAGCAGTTGTAGAACCTGTCTGGCTGGGACTAGGTCTTGAAAAAGTATTATTTAAAGTTGAGCTCTCAGTTTTAGCAGCCTGTTAAGAGGAAGGACAACTCAGCAAGAGATTGTGTCTAACGTTGCCCCAATGAACTCTAAGGTTTGAGTTGGTAGTAGTTTCACTTTTCCTAAGTTTATAGAGATTCCCAGTCTTTCTACCAGGCCTTGAGTGTACGATATGTCTTGAAGCAGTTGACTGCTGGTTGGAGTGGTGAGGAGCCAATCGTCTAGGTATGAAAATACATGGAATCCTTGTAGCCATGCATTTGGTGACCACTCTGGGGCCTGTGGAGAGACCAAAGGTCTGTACTCAAAATTGGTAATGACTGGCTCCCAGACAGAAGCAGAGGTATCTTCTGGACTGTTTGTCCATTTTGTATGTGGCAATATACATCCTAAAGGTCTATAGAGCACATCCAGTCATCCTTCTCCAGGAATGGGAGAATGGACTGAACTATGACCATCAAGAATTTTTCTTGTCTGACAAACTTGGTTAGAATACTGAGATCCAAAATTGGTCTCCAGTCCCCTGTCTTTTTTGACACTAAAAAGAATCTCGAGTAAAAACCGGATCCTATTTGGTCTGGTGGGACTGCTTGAATGACTCTTTTTTTTCTAGCAGCTTTTGAACTTCTAGGAATGGAGGGCTCCAAAGCCTGGGAAGAGGTTGAAGGAGGATATGCTGGAGACTGTGCAGAGAAAACTTTGGCTCCAGGTGGGAGGGAAGTCCTGGTTGGGCTTGGAATTCCTCTAGCTGCAAAAAGTTGATTGAGAAGCCTCACTACATCTAATTCGGAGAGACTCCTGGTGGACTGTGTAGATACTCTGGAAGGAGAGTCTGGTCTTTCCAGAAAAGGGCTATATTGTTGCCCTAGGAAGGGATCTATAGTTGGCGAGTATCTGGTGCTAAGCAAAATTTTGGATTTCAGCATCGAGGACGGAACCAGTATCGGTGCCAAGATTGTGTCTGGTACTGAGGATATAGTCAGTACCGAAGCAGGTGTAGAAATTGTCGGTTCAGTGGTTGGCAGCAGCTTCAGCAGAGTAGAACTAATCATGGGCGCTGGAGCCGAAATAGTCGGTGCAGATAATTTTGCCATTTTCAGTTCAGAAATGGTCTGAGAGTGCTTTGGTTCCGTAGAAGTCGGAGAGGTCGGAACCGAATGGCTTCTCTTTTTCTTATCTTTTCTGGGAGGTGATGAGACCTCCGCCTCAGAAAGGGCCTCCAAAAAAGGGGGTTTTAGCAAGCCCTTAAGAATGATTTTGTTCTTGCGCTCAGCAAGAGTGCGAGAACTAAAATTTTTACACAAGTCACAAGGAGGTTGAGTCTGGAGATGGGGAACTCCAAGGCAGTAGACACACATTGTGTCCATCCGAATTGGGCATTTTCCACCCACACTTCTCACATTGTTTAAATACAGTTGTCCCTTTTTTGTCTGGTATATTTAAGGTAACAACAGTTATAGAAAAACAGTCAGACACAAGCAGAAAATCCACAGAAGAGAGAGGAATATATAAAAAATATAAAGGATAAAATATATATATATATATATATATATATATATATATATATATATATGTGTGTGTGTGTGTGTGTGTGTGTGTGTATATAGAATATATGTGTCTATAACTTTTTATTTATTATGTATTTTTTTAAGAAAAGGGGAGAGGGAAAGGAAATACCAACTATGGTAACAGGATTATCACAAGAGTAAGGGAGGGGCCATACCAACAATGGTTCTTAAACTACCAAAAAATGGGTAGGAGAAGAATAAAGGTCACAGATAAGAAGAAAGATGTATAATCATAGGAAAGGGTACAAAGTACAACTAAATTCAAGGAAGATATGAAAAAAATACCAAAAAGTCTATCACTTAGCTGAGAGAGATGGCTTGGCATATCTTGAAAAGTACATGGCAAACGGAATCTGAAGAGAAGGAGAAGAGGGGCACTATGGGTAGATCTTAGCTTGAGTGTTTTTGGCTGGCACAAGCTTGTGTATTGGCTGGGTCAGTTCTGAGGACGGAACTGAAGTCCTATCAGTAAGGAATGAATGAAGATTTACAACATCAGATCAAAAATTCCAAATACAGTAGTCTGTGACATCTTTTCATAGGTTCAGTTGTCAGGCTTGGAACTAACCAGACTTTTTAAAAACACATTGACTTTAATCAAAACTTACATATTTTTAAATATAGATTGTAATCATAAAACATTTTTGTTTAACAAAGTATGCTATGTTTTTACTGTCTTATAAAATGGCAGTACCCATTGCAAAAATGAACTACTTGTAGTTTCCACTTGATTTTTTCACACAAAAATGTAGTTATGGAGCCTAAATCCTCACCACTGACACTAGAGAGGGACGTTTACTTGGAACAAAAATAGATACACATAGTATTTCCAGATGCAGCTGTCTGCATCAAGCAGAATTTCCCTTAAGAGCACACAGGGAACACAGTCTGGGGTTTGGGTTTCTCTCTCTGTCTCCCTCCAGGTCCGCAGTAAGATTCCCCACTGGCACGGCTATAGAGTTGAGTCCTCAGCAAAATGTCCAAACCCCAGCACCCTCTCTGTGAAACAAGTGCTTTGTGTCTGTGCTCTAAGCAGCTGACACACACACTCATTGAGATTTGATTTACACACACACACACACATATATATATATATATATATATATATATATATATATATATATATATACACACACACACACACACACACACACACACACACACCTGGGAAAGGTTGGCACAGATTTACTAGATATGTCCCTTTCTACCCAGACTATAAGGTTGCTACTGCCACCAGACACTAGAAAGCCAGCTACACATGGGTACCGAAAGAGGGAAATTAATATTAATGCAAATGGTAATGTTGACCAAATAGCAAAGCTTTCAGGAGCAGCTACAGTGTCACCAAATAGATGTAAGTACTCTCAAAGGTTAAAATATTCTCTAAAAGACCAGACATAATGAAAAGTTTAAATATAGTTAATAATAAATAGTAAAAGAAAATAACAATAATAAATATCTATTTACAATAAACACCAGAGTTTCAATAACAGGAGACATTTAAATAACACAGATGAATAGAGTCACACAGATACAGAAAAACAGTACTTAACTAATCTCACTATATTTTCCTTACTGATCTAAAGAATTAATATTCCCTGTTCACTTACTAAAGCAAGGAAAGATGAATTTGGGTGAGGGATCCTTCTATATCAGGTTTCAAAAACAGAGTACCTTGAGACTTCAGTCTCATCTAGTATTAAAATATCATTGCAGAGATGCTTTTCATAGGGACATCACACACATGTGGTCATATGGAGTTCCGGTTCCCATACTACCCCCTCGGCTAGAAGATGCCAGGATTTAGCACATATGTTTCAATAATACACACACATAGAGCTTTGCTAAAATCTGTTGCATCTTCTGGAAGTCATAAAACAATAAAACACTTCCCCTCTTCCTACAGGAGCTAATAAACCATTCTCTGGCACAGACATTTCATCTCTGGCTGCAGTAAAAACTGTAAGATACAATCTTTATGGCTTAAATTAATTTCTTACTATTTTTCAAAGTTAGCTGGACTGAAATTAATCTCTTCTCTTCCAGTATCCTCTGTTAACATATAAACATTTCCTCAGTTACAACAGTACAGTCTGATATAAATGCATATTTCTTTTCTGTCCAGCAGGACACACTGTTGATACATCTTTAACACAAGCAACTTTACAAATACATTTTTTTCAACACAAGCATCTGTACAAATTAGTTTGATATACAAATGACGTATAATTCTTTACAAAATTCCAGGTAGCTGTGCTGACATATGTTACATATCCACTGCTCTACAATTCCTGGCACAACTGGCAACATCTTACATCATCACATCTCTTCTCCCTTTGAAGACTCAAGCTAGTTTCTAAAGTGACCCTGGAGAAAGGTTGCTTGAGAGCATGTCTGGGAATACATTAACCCATATCCTGTCTTGAGAACCCACCTGCATTGGCATTGCTGACCCCACTACATTGCTGCACTTTCATGTCATATGCCTGCAATACTAGACTCCACCTTAGTAACTTAGTATTTTGCTGGCTGTCTCGATGTAGCTATAGATACCCCTCAGACTCCTCCTGCCTCCCACTGCAAATATGTAGCACCAGGGCCTCCCTATCTTGGTAAGCTTTCCTCATGTTAACATGGTACAATTTGTGCCTGTGCCTCCTGCCTAGCAGTTTTATCATGTAATTAACATCACTGACCTTCCTTACCACTTTGAACGGTCCCTCCCAAACTGTCTGCAGCTTATTATGTCTGACATGAATGAGAACCATAACTTGCTGTCCTTAGTGTACTCTCAGCCCCGAGCATTCCTGTCATACCAGACCTTTTTCTGTTGTTTAGCTCCTGCAAGGTTCTCCTGGGCCAAGCCCATGAACTCCCTAAGATTTCTCCTGAGGTTTAGGGCATATACCACAGCAGACTCATGTGGGATTCACACTCACCTCCACTCATCACAAATCAAATCTAAAAGTTCCATCACCCTATGCCCATACAGCAACTTAAAGGGTGAAAAACCTGTGGATTACCGGGGTACCTCTTTGTATGGAAAAAGCAGATGGGACAAATATTTGTCCCACTCCCTCTCTTAAACTGGTCTGCAAATGCCCGTAGCATGGTCTTTAGTGTAGAGTTTAACCTGTCCACAAGACCATTAGTCTAGGAGTCGTAGGGGGTGGTTTTTAGGTGCTTCCCCCCACAGCACTCTCACAGACAAGCCAGCAGGTCTGACATGAAATTGGCACATACATCAGTCAGTATTCCTCTCAGGAAACCTACCCCGCTGAAAATCTCTAACAAAGCATTTGTCACCTTCTCTGCCTCAATGGAGGACAGATCCACCACCTCAGGGTATCTAGTAGCGTAATCTACTACCACCAGGATAGACTTCTTTCCTGTGGAACGTGGGGTACTCAGAGGCCCCACAGTATCCACAGCTACCCTCTAAATTGGCTGCTGAATCACAGGCAAAGGCATCAAAGGAGCCTTGACCTTGTCTCCTGCCTTGTCTACTTTTTGGCACTGCTCACAGGTCCTGCAGTACCCTATTACATCTCTTGCAATCCCAGGCCAGTAATAGTTCTCCATAATACATCTCTTGGTATGCTTTATGCCCATACGACCTGCCAAAGAAATGTCATGGGCTATGTCTAGAAGTGCCAGAGAGTAGGCTCTGGGCACTACCAACTGCTGTATTACCTCACTCTCTAGCCCTCCCTCAGGGGCCAGTCTCTATACAGTAACCCTTTGTTCTAATGTATAGACTACCCTTTTTCCTTGAGAGTCAGGTGCTTTCCTAGCTACCTCCGTCAAGCCCCTTAATGTATGTTCCAAGAGCTGAGCCTGTCTCAACTCTATCTGTTGTAGCCCTTCCCAGATCCCTTTCCACAGGAAGCCTGGTATCTTCTGACAGTGGTGTATCACTGTCAACGTGGGTACTACCACTCACCTCTGCCCTTGCAGTCACTCTGTCCAAGGCAACATCAGTACCTACCAGCAGCTGTGGCTCACGTTCAGGCTCACTGCTATAAGGTAGCTCCCTCCCTGCAATAGCCACCTCACCAGTCCTGGGCTTCAGGTGTGAGGTCTATCTGCATCTCTCCCAGGATAACAGACTGACATGCCTGTCTCCAAGCCTGACTGCATGTACCTACATGCACATAAGGTAGTGCATTATCAAAATCATTCCTATCAATATACCTGCAGAGATATCCTCAAACACACCTACTCGCTTGCTTCCTTTTCCACCCTCCCAGCCAAGGTGAACCCTGACTGAAGGCATTTGAAATGTGGTCCCTCCTAAAGCTCTGACTGGGTGGACTGCCCAAGCAAGTACTCCTTCTGTTTAAGCACTGCAGGCTTCACAAGCATTATGTCAGAGGTTGTGTCTGTCATTGCAGTGGCCTGTTTTCCATCCAATAAAATAGTATATAAACTCTGGTGATAGTTTGGTACCCCTATTGTCTCCAGATAATTTACCACTAGCATACTGTTATTCCCACTTGCTGGCTCCCCCACCTTTTTTCCTCACCTTGCTTCTGTGGGCAGCTAGATGATACATGGCCCCACTGGTTAAATTTAAGACATTTAACCCTTGATCCTGGCCATGTACCTGAAGTGGTAGCTTCCCTGCTACTGGTGGACTCTGTTGGGAGTGGTTTAAGCTACCCATCATGTGCTCCCTTATATCCATGTGCAGCACTGGGTATCCCCTTCCTCCGCAGTGATGCCCTGCCTTCTAAGTAGAGACCCACTTTTTTCCCCAGCTCATTTGCAAAGCTACACTCTTGGTTAGCCAGCCAGATTCTCTTGTCCTCAGGAAAAGTGCTAAGGACTTGTTCCCCTCACCAGAAGGTCTGCCAGCCTTTCAAAAGTGGTGACCTGACACCCAGTCACTCAACTATGAAAATAAGTGTTTCACTCAGCAATATAATCACAGTTTCATCTGCCTTGTGTCTGTGCTCATGAAACTTTTTCTGTAAGCTTCAAGTGTTAACTTAAAACATTCCAGTAAATATTGTTTTACTTTGTTATAGTTTAAACAATCAATATCAGACAATTTAGAAACAACAGTTACAGCTTTACCATGGAGTAAGGGGGTCAGGAACCATACACAGAGCTCTTGGTCAACATCATAGTGTTTACATACTCTTTCAAATATATAAATAACATTATCAAAATTGTCACCCTCTGTAAATCATGGAAAAAATTTACTGACCTTTATTGCTTCTGGGGTTCAGTTATTCCCTTCCCCCTTACTTCCATGACCCTGGAGAAGCGCCAGCATCTCCCTCTCATGTTGATGAAGCTTCTAATTTTCTTAGGCCCCCAAATGCCGCAGTCGCTCTGCTGATTCTAATTCCAATTCCTTTGGACTCTAGTTCAAGACTCTAAGTCCAGATAGGTTTTAAAGTCCACTGTGGAAAAGGTGAACTGTACTGTTT
Organism: Protopterus annectens; assembly: GCF_019279795.1. NCBI lineage: Eukaryota > Metazoa > Chordata > Ceratodontiformes > Protopteridae > Protopterus > Protopterus annectens. The sequence continues at coordinate 462,254,421 of NC_056738.1, read as the reverse complement.
CTGAGGACTGCAAATTCCCATCAGCAGACTGCTTATCCTCTTAGTTGCTGGTATGAGCTGTGACTAAGTCTGAAATTATTTCCCCTTTAGTCAGGTTGGCGTATACCAGTCCTTTGGCTTCACACACCTTGGCCAACTGGTTCTTTGCCAGCTTGCCATAATCCTCTGCTGACATCTTTGCCTGCTTTGACTGTTTTTTTGTCAGCTTGCCATAATCCTCTGCTGACATCTTTTCCTGCTTTCCCTGATTAAACTAAACTAACAAAAAATAAATAAAACTGTAAGCCAGCTCTGTAACGATATTTTAATACTAGATGAGACCGAAGTCTCAAATACTCTGAATGTTTACCTTGGGCTGCTGAGAATACACACACCTTTTGTGACAACTGCCTCCTGGCTATAGAAGTTCAATTAATATCCCACTATTGCCACCAATATGTGATGCCCCCTCTCTGGGCTAGTAATCAAGGAGCCTGAATCTTCACCACTGACACTGAAGAGGGATGTTAACTTGGATCAAAAATAGATACACACAGTATTTCCAGATGCAGCTCTCTGCATCAAGCAGAATTTCTCTTAAGAGCACACATGGAACACACTCAGTCATGGGTCTGTTTTTTTCTGTCTGTCTCCCTCCAGGTCCCCAATAAGACTCCGTGCTGGCACAGCTGATGAGGTGACTCCTCAGCTGAGTGTCCAAACCAAGTCCTCCAGCACCCTCTCTGTGAAACCAGTGCTTTGTGTCCATACTCCAAGCAGCTGCCACACACACTCTTTGAGGTTTGATTTACATACACACACACACACACACACACACACACACACACACACACACACACACACACACACACACACACACACACACATTTGGGAAAGGCTGGCACAGATTTACTAGCTATGTCCCCTTCTGTCCAGACTATAAGGTAGTGCCACCAGACACACCAACGCCAGCTAGTCTAATGCTCTTAGAATGGTACTCAATTATACTGAGTGAAATTAATATTAATACAAAAGATAGTGTTTGACCAATACAGTAAGACTTTCAGGAGTGGCCACAAAGTCACCAAATAGATATAGGTACTCTCAAAGGTTAAAATATTCTCTAAAGGAGCATCCACAATGAAAAGTTTAAATATATTTAAACATAATAAAAGAACGTGAAAATACTAAATATCTATTTACAATAAACAGCAGAGTTTCAATCACACGAGATATTAAAATATCACAGATGAATAGATTTACAGAGATACAGAAAAACAATACCTAACTAATCTCACTGTTATTCCCCGGTTACTTACTAGAGAAAGGCAAGATGAAGTGGGTGAGGTATCCTTCAATGTGAAGTTTTAAAAACAGAGTGCTTTGAGACTTCGGTCCATCTAGTATTAAAATATCATTACAGAGCTGGCTTGCAGAATGATATCACACACATCTGGTCATATGACTTCTGGTTCTCATACTATCCCTGGTCTAGAAGCTGCCAGGATTGAACACATATTTATCAATAATACACACACACACATAAAGCTTTTCTAAGATCTGTTGCAGCTTCTGGAAGTGATAAAACAATAAAAAACTTCTACTCTTCCTACAGGAGCTAATAAACCATTCTGTTGCACAGACATTTTGTCTCTGGCTGCACTTAGAACTGTGAAATACAATCTTTATGGCCTAAGTTAAGTAATTCAATTTCTTACTATTTTTCAGTGTTAGCTGGACTGAGATTAACTTCTCTTCTGGTATCCTCTGTTAACATATATACATTTCCTCAGTTACAACCATACGGTCTGATATAAATGTATATTTCTTTTCTGTCCAGCAGGATACACTGTTGCTACATCTTTAATAGAAGCAGCTTTACAAATACATTTTTTCAACATAAGCATCTGTACAAATCCGTTTGATATACAAATGACATATAATTCTTTACAGAATTCCAGCTAGCTACTGCCCTACTTTTCCTGGCATAACATCTGCCCTACTTCTCCTGGCATAGCTGGCAGTACCTCTCATCGTCACAGTAATTACTAATTCTTTCTATGTTTTTTATTCCTTTTTGGTTCATATAGGTATATTCACACCTCAATTCAGTGCCCATCTCACATAAAACAGCAATTATAAACATGTAACAAAAATTCCAAATACAGTATTCTGTGACATCTTTTCACAGGTTCAGTTCAAAGGCTTGGAACTAACTGGCCTTTTTAAAAATACATTGACTTTAACCAAAACTTACATGTTTTTAAATATATGTTGTAATCATAAAACACTTTGTATATAACTTAAGTTGAGTTTTTACTGTCTTATAAAATGGCAGTACCCATTGCAAAAATTAACTACTAGTTTCCACTTGATTTTTTTCACACAAAGATATAGTTATCACTATACCAGGCGTCAGGCTAGGTACAACTTCAGCCAGCTTCAGTGACAAAGTTATCATTGACTCTAGAAATCAACTTTTTTCAATAGCAATAACCTCATCCAGGAGGATTTCTGAACTTTCAGCCTTGATGTGTACCAAACACTATTCATTGTTTCACATTAACATTGCTATGAGAGCCAGCTATTCTTTCATGAGATAAGTAGTTTCATTTGTTTTCCTGAATAAAGTCCTACATTTGTCAGTTTTCTTCCCCAAATAGGAAAACTAAGGAGAAAGACTGCTGTACACTCTGGATGTGCAGAGGCAAATTGGATATTATGTGGAATATTATGTGGAAATGGAACAAAACTTTTTCCTAGTTGACAAATACAGAAAAAAGCAAGTACTATAATTCTTTATTTATTAAATGAGTTAAGTTGTCTATCTCGCCTTCATTCTTGCTGGATGGGTTCGGAGCCGACCTCGGCTCCACTCTAAAAGCTCGAGTTGGTTCCACCGGCTCGAGGCTCCCCTATATCCCACAATGCTAGGCGAGAGTTACCTCAGATCTCGTTTGCCGCTGCAGGTTGGTTTTCTACCGGTTCTTGGTGAGTAACTTTTCTTGTTGAGATTAGTCTTTCAAAACCCCTTTAACTTTAATATATTTACTTAATTCCCTTAGTTTAGAGTAAATTTTATCCCCTTCTAAAAAATTTCCGTTTTTCCCTCAAGAACCTTAGGTTCTTCCCTTGAGCCTACAGGCCTTTCCTTCCCTAGTGGAGTGTGTGTGTTTTATTTTATTTTAAAATCCTAGTTACTGGTTTTATTATATTTTAACTTGACAGGGTGTAACTAGTGTGTTTGTGTGTGTGTTTGTGTACACCTGTTCAAAGAAAAAAATGTCTAAAGAAGCAAAGGTCTCGATTCAAGAAGTGTGATGCGTGCTGTCAGAAAATGTCTCTGACAGGCCACACTTCTTGTCTACTGTCTGGGGCCTTTGCACCTGCAGGACTCCTGTGCTGTGTGCCATGGCTTCAGCCCCAGGGTCCTGCAGGAAAGAAAAATAAATTGATTCTCAGAGGCTTACTCAAGCCAGAGGATTCCCTGTCTGTTTCAACAGGAAGCCCTCTAAGGCATCTAGGTCTTCGGCTCCAACTGAGCCGAGACCTGGTTTCTCAACCTCTGCCTTCATCGGCTCCGGCTGGAGCCGATAAGTCTCAGTCCACAGTTTCTGTGGCCCTCGGCTCGGCCAGAGCCGAGGTAGTAGATTCCGTGTCGGCTCCGACCAGACCTTCGGAGCCGACAACTAGGAAGAGGTCCAGGTCACCATCTCTTGGCTCCGTTCATTCAGCTCCAGGATCTCCCCTGCTGTCTGAGCCAAAGATCTCACTCCTCTAGGTCATCGAGGCTGTCGGATCATGACCTTCAGAGGGTAGTGAGTCGACTACTTAAGTCCGAGGCACTGGCCCAGATGCTTCAGAGCCCGACTCATCAGTCGATGCCTGCCCGGTCCATCAACATATTCCTCCTTGACTCTCTTGAGCTCGGGCGGTCGTGTCGGAACCGAGACTGTGATAGCGTCGGAGCCGATACAATTGTCTTCGGCTCCGTCGTCGGCTCCGTTTTCTTCCTTGGAAGAATCTCGGCGCCGGACTTCCCTCGTCGGCTCGAGGGGTGAGTGGCATCGGACCCTTGTCCCCTCTCCCTCTCGGTGCCCGGCACTGGTGAGTTCGGCTCGGACATCGGCCTGGGAGCCATGAGTGTCGGTGCCGAGGGTTCTTAGCTTCTCGGGGGGACCTCTGGCTCTGCCTGACAGGGGTGCATTCGAGGTCATGCGGAGTGTGTTAGAGCCTGGCTCTACTCCACAGTCGGCTCCGACCGCCCCTCCCTCTATGGTGCCCCAGGCTAAGTCGACTCACTCCCTCATCCCGGACCGCAGAGAGCCAGCTCCTCAGGAACCCCCTGTGGGGTTTCATCCTCTTCCGAGGCCTCTCCTGATTTGGCAGAAGAGCCCCCTCGGAAGAGGAAGTGTAAGAGGAAACACATTGACTCACCTAAGTCCATCACGTCAGACACAGATTTGGATGATTCTGAGGGTTCCCCCCGTTCCCCTTCTGAAGATGTCTCATTTGCAGACATTCTGGAGATCCTGAAACAGAGGGAAATTGGCCAGCCCTCAACCCTTCGGAGGACGAATCTGTGTATCTTGAGGCGTTTGGCTCTCGTCCTTCCACCTCCTGGGTGTCCCCCCCCCCCCCCCCCCCCCCCGCAGGTGGTTGCTAAGAAGGCATGGGCGGCTCCTGCTTCAGTGGGCCCCACTCCCAGGAGACCCTCCAAGTTCATAACAGCTCCAGCAGACAAACAGTTTTTAACAAAAGGAGTTTCTGTGGATGCTATGGTGGTAGCTGCTGCCACTAAGAAGGAGCTAGCTGATCCTTCAGTACCTGTCCATCCACCTAACAAGGAATCTAGGTCCATGGATAGGTACGGGAAGCGGATGTTCTCGTCAGCGACATTTACCATGCGTTCGCTGAACTACCTGTGCCATTTTACTCGTCTTCAAAGGGACTTGATCAAGGAAGCGAGTGAAATGTTAAAGGACCCTATAGCTGCGGGTTTCCAAGATAAGATGAACACGCAGCTGGCTACCCTTAATTCCATAGCCAACTCCTCCATGCGCCTTCTTTCTTACGCGGCTGATGGAGCGAGCAGAGCCGCAGGGACAGGTGTGGCCTTACGTAGGCATGCCTGGATGCGGCTATGCAATTTTGCGGACCCCTTCAAGACGTCTTTCACGAACTCCCCATTTGATGGATCATCCCTCTTTGGTCCTCAATTGAAAGAAACCTTGACTAGGTGCGAGACTGATGGCAAGACCCTTTCTGCCGTCGGAGTCCGTTTTTCTACTCCTTCCAGGCCTTACCCCAAAGGCCAGAAAGGTGGAAAGATGTGGTTCCGTAAACAATCTCAAGGGACTTCGCCTGACGCACAGAGTCATTTTCCCGCCAGAGGCAGAGGCGGGAATAACAATGGTAGACGTCGCCCTAGGGGCAGGGGGGGTCCGCAGAACCAGGGCAATCGGGAAGTCTTCCCTGACAAGCCCTTCCAGCATCCCTGAGGTGTTGCCCGACTGCCCATCTTGAGGCAGTCGGGGAAGATTGTCACTGTACCCAGAAGCCTGGCTATCCCTGACTCAAGACAAATGGGTACAGTCCATCATTTCCGAAGGCTATTCTATCCCCTTTCTTCGCTTTCCAAATCAGTCAAAAAAATCCCTTCCAGATGTTCCACCCGCTCAAAGGGATCTAGCAGTTTTGGAGATTTCAAAACTGCTTGCAAAAACAATTCAGCCAGTTCCAGCAGACCAGCAAGGATCCGGAATCTACTCAAGGTTCTTTTTAGTTCCAAAGAAAACGGGACTGGAGACCAATTTTGGATCTCAGTGTCTTGAACAAATCAGTCAAGAAAACAAGATTTCGGATGGTCACACTGCACTCCATCCTCCCGCTTTTGAGCAAAGGAAACTGGATGTGCTCTACAGACCTTCGGGCTGCGTACCATCACATAAAAACGCACAGACGCCCCAGCAGATTCCTCCGCTTCTGGCTGGGCCCCAGTCATTTTCAGTTCAGGGCCCTGCCCTTTGGTCTCACCACTGCCCCGGTGTTTACCAAATGCATGGCAGTGGTAGCTTCTCACCTGAGACGACAAGGATTCCAGGTGTTTCCATATTTGGACGACTGGCTCCTCACAGCCCCACCAAGCATCTCCTTCTGATGGCCAGAGATTACACTTTTCGCGTTTGTCAAAAGCTGGGTATTTCAATAAATTGCGAAAAGTCTGTTTTGTCGCCTTGTCGTACTATTACCTACATAGGCGCAAATCTAGATACAATAAACATGTCTGCAAGACTAACACATCAGAGAATAACAGACATTCACAAATTGGTATCACTCCTTTTCAACAACAACAGAATCAAAGCCAGGTTAGTTCTAAAGGTGTTGGGAATTATGGCAGCGCCATACCTCTGCTTCCATTAGCCAGATACCACATGCGGATCCTTCAATGGATGCTTTTACTCAATGGTCATACCAGGAACTTCCAATGTCTCACACCATTATGATCACGCGTGCAAAAGCATCTCATGTGGTGGATATCTTCCCCTCAGCTCTTGTCGGGAAGACCCTTTGTTCCACCTCCTCCGGTTGCTACTCTGACAACGGATGCCTCCCTGATCGTGTGGGGGGGGCATTATCAGGGCAGGACGGTCCAGGGCACATGGCAACCAAACGAATGCCACTTGCACATAAATGTTCTGGAGATGAGAGCAGTGCTTTTAAGCGTTGCAAGCCCTTCAAGACTCTCTTCCCTTGGGAACGATTGCAATCCAGACAGACAATATGTCTGTAGTGTGGTACATCAACAAACAAGGCGGAACCAGATCATACCCCCTGTGTCGAGAAGCACTCAGACTGTGGCAATGGGCGATTTCTTCTCAGCGGTTTCTGATAGCAATGCACATCCCCGGGAAGTCCAATCAAATTGCGGACAAGTTGAGTAGAGCTATACTCATGCCTCACGAGTGGTCTCTGAAAGACTCTGTAGTGAGAGAAATTTTTCTCAAGTGGGGCCAGCCTTGCTGCGATCTTTTTGCTACTCCCCAAAACAGCAAGTGCAGAGAATATTTCACTCTATTCCCTTTACCAGGCCAACCCAGCAGAGGCGCTCTAGTCCAAGTTTGGCCCCGGGGACTTCTGTATGCATTTCCTCCTTTCCCACTGATCTCTCAAGTAATACAGAAAGCTATCGCTCAGAAGGCCTCATTGATCCTCATTGCTCCTTACTGGCCTCGACAAGTGTGGTTCCCCTTTCTACATCGTTTTCTCTTGGACGACCGTGGAATCTGGACCTAGTTCCAGATCTTTTGATCCATCAGTCGGGTCAGTTTCATCGCTCCCTCCCCTCTCTGAACCTCACTGCTTGGTTCCTCCAGTTCCAACCTTAGCCAGGCTTCCTCAATTATCTCACTCTGTTAGAGATATTTTGATAGCTTCCCATAAATCTTCCACTCGAAGATTTATTTGAGTAAGTGGAACGCTTCACATATTGGGCTCAAGGAAAGGACATAGATCCTTTCACTGCTTCCATCCAACTAGTCCTCGATTTTCTAGCTGAACTCTTCCATGCAGGTTCATCCCCCTCTACACTTAAAGTTCAATTGGCAGCTATTTCTAACTTTCATGTGGGTATTTCTGAATCTGCCCTAATGTCCCACAAGCTCTGCAAAGCCTTTTTGAAAGGAGTTTTTCTTCTCAGACCTCCTATAAGAAATCCTCCTTCTCCTTGGGACCTAAATTTAGTTCTTGCTTCTTTGATTCTTCCCCCTTTCGAACCTGCAGTCTCCTGTTCTTTAAAATTATTATCATGGAAAACTCTTTTCTGGTAGCTATTACATCAGCTAGAAGAGTTTCAGAGCTTCAAGCACTTAGCTGTCGTCCTCCTTATCTTTTGTTTCATAAGGACACAGTATCCTTACGAACTAACCCGTCTTTTTTGCCTAAAGTGGTCTCGATGTCAAATCTGAATCAAAGCATTGATCTACCGGTCTTTTTTCCAGAATATTCCAATAGGTCGGAACAAAAATTACACTGCCTGGATGTTCACCGTCAATTGAGGTACTACTTGGATAGAACTAAACAGTTCAGAAAATCTGATCAGCTGTTTGTCTCCTATGCGGAGCAGAAAGGGACTTTCAGTTTCAAAGGTATCATTATCCAGATGGCTAACATCTTTGATTTCCCTTGTATATGAAATTAGACATCAAAAGCTGCCTGATAAACCTAAGGCTCATTCCACCAGAGCTTTGGCTACTTCTTTAGCCTTCCAAGACAGACTGCCTATCGACACCATTTGTGCAGCGGCTACTTGGGCTACTCCTCACACTTTCATTTCTCATTATAAGTTGGATTTAGCTTCTAGGCATAGAGCTAACTTTGGTTCCACTGTTCTCAGGAGTCTGTTCCGTTAGGCCACCGGGACAAGGTGCTAGGGGCGGTCCCATCCAGCAAGAATGAAGGCGAGATAGACAACAACATATAGAAGTTATGTTCTTACCATAACGTTCCATGTTAGTTGTCTTCTTCTCTCTTCTTCCCACCCTCCTTCCCCTGGCCTGGACAGACCTAGAGGAGTTCTGATTGTGACCTCTCTTTTTACCACCTCTTTCTTAGACATATGCTATTATGCATATTTCCTGGTTCAGGATATAGGTCACCCTTCCTTCTTCCTGTTGTTAGAGGTGGATTCTGTTTTACAGTTATTCTGTTACTATTATAAGCTGGGGTTAGCTTACAAACGAGATCTGAGGTAACTCTCGCCTAGCATTGTGGGATATAAGGGGAGCCTCGAGCCGGTGGAACCAACTCTCGAGCTTTTAGAGTGGCAGTCGGGCCGAGGTCGGCTCCGAACCCATCCAGCAAGAAGAAGGCGAGAAGAAGACAACTAACATGGAACGTTATGGTAAGAACATAACTTCTATTTTATAAGTGGACAGAGGTTCATCAGAGCTATCATTTATTCAACTTCTGTTCCATAAAAATATTTAATGGAGTTTTATTTATTAAATGCTTCACCCCCCCCCCCGGTTTTAATAACATTTCTGTTACAGTGTATTAACACTTCAGGTAGCTACATTTTAATGGTTTACTTGAATATGTTGTGATATTGTAGCATATTATTTTTGAGTAATTTTTTTATTACATTATTGTTTTGAGGATATTTGAATGTGATTATGTATTTTGTTTCTTGAAAGGATGATGAAGCTGAATGTTTTTTTAAAGGAGTGGTATTTATGGAAGATAAGCCAAGTGAGTGGTAGGTCTGAAGTCTTGGCCATTTGTAAACAAAAGCACTACACTCATTTAATAAATATAGGATGAGTGTCTGTGTTAGTATTATGTGGGAAGGATAAAAAAATGTTACAAAATCTTATGTGCCATTTGTCTGTTAAAGAGCTAATAAAGCAGTTTGCTTTTTGCATTGCCTTCTGTTATGACATACCTCCAGGCAGATTAATGAACATTCCAGTAATGATAATACCAATTTTGTCATTTATTTTGGAAACATTTTACACATAACAAGTGAAACTATTCTGTAGTTATCCATCTTCACATTTACAAACCTTAGATATCAACTGCCTAGTCTAAACAGAGCGGAGTTTAGATAGATCTCTGTAATGCAGGAGATCTGTCTAAGATTTCAACAATCCCAGAGTTGATCTACTGACTGCTTATGATCATGTATTTAATCATTAAACATCTGTAGTAATCTTCCATAATGAAAGTACACTTACGTGAATTGCTCACCATAGCAGTAAGTTATGGAAGGAGAGAGACTGTTGAAGCAGCGTGGACATTCTTTCATGACTTGAAGCAGTAATGTTACTATCTGTAATATATAATTAAGGTGTACCTGTAATGTTATTGGTTACTGCACTAGATTTTAACCATAAGTTGTAAGTTTCTCACTAGAAGAAGTTAAGATGACACAGGATAATGCTGCTTTCATATAAAACATGCACCAGCTGTTGCTAGTTAACATAGTGTAAGATCTTGTGTAAACACTAATGTGATGAAGCAGTCAGCTACATGGTTATCAGACCAGAGAACAACTGATGGCACAGTGTAGACAACCATTTGTCATAATACAGCTGCATTAATCTTTCCTAGAAGTTGTGTGGTTATGATGAATGACATGGGCAAATATGGTTTTCTGAATGTCATCACCTTTGTGAAAAGGCCATCTGAACAACAGGCCTTAATGTGTATGCCCATCTAATAGAGTTTTTCGTTTAGGTTTGATGTCAGTATGATCTGGAGTAGAAATATGTTTCATTTAACTAGGCAAATAAACTCTGCCTCATTATATTGCTCATTTTTGCTCTGACAAGTGTGGAAAAAGTCTAACAGAGATCATTAAAGGGCATTCCACTGATGTATGTGCTACTTCTGCTACATTTTTAAAAGTGTTTCTGCTGAAGATGTATGTGATGCTGTGATTTGGACAGAAGCTCATACTTTTACAAACAGTGACAGGATGGATAGATACTCCAAGAGTAGCCCTATGGCTGCAGAGGCAGTCCTACACTTTAGTCTGTCATTAATTTCCACCAGCCTGTTTCCTTGTCAGTGAAGAAATACTGCCTCAGATTCTGTGTAAGCATTATATTGCTGTAGGAGTCCTTGAAGAAAGTTAAAACAGTGGTGTGAAGTACTTACTGTACCTGTAGGTCTTTGAGATAGCTTGAGACAGAGAGGCAGATGTTTTGGCTGTCCCACATGTGGCCATCAGCAACCCCAAGGGTCCTCTACTCAGCTACTGAGTCTGCTGTACCTGACTTAACGTCCCTCAGACTAACTGACTCATTTCATATTCAGGGCCAGTGAGGAGTCTGAAGCACAGAATAGTGTTATATCACTGCTGAGGAGCTTTTCTCACTCCCTATAAGCCCACCAACCTGCATTTCAGTGATTGACTTTCTGAGGTATTATCTCAACTCTGCAGCAACTCAGCTATTGTCCTGCTTCCCTTGAAGACTGTATCCTCTAATGCATCTCCAATGAGGATCAACTGTCCAAGACAGGTTACACGTATCTGTGCCTTCAGACACCCAAACAACTAACTGAATTCAAGCTGCCTGGGCTGTAGTGAAGGCTTTATCTTTATATACAGTGTTGCTAGTTAGAGAGAGGTACTACTGCAGCCTAATGTCCTCTCACAATTATTCTGCACTTTTTATCCCCTTCTGAACTTTCTGGAATTTGTATAGAGCTTTATTATAATGTTTACATTTGGCAGGTTTGAGTGTTTGTAACTTAGTAAATGAACTTCCTGCTAGAAGAACTAAAAAATGGAATGAAACAATATCAGCTTTTAGAGGGTAATAAGTCATCTAATGCTGGAAGTACACAGTTATGACATGAGCACTATTGTGAATTATGACAACAAATGCTGGAATAAAAGAAAGCAAATGACTGCTATAGTGAGCAGAAACCTGGAGTTCTTTCCTGCAAAGATTTCTGTCTTTGTTTCTCCAGGATTTGCAGTTCACTCAATTTTACAACGATTTCAATGGGAAATATGACTTTTATTTATTTCACACAAATACATTATAGGTAGGTCTAGAAACTATACCTGAGTGAACTCTAGAATCACAATACAGATAGGCACGAATATCTTGTACTCTTGCCTTAGAAGTTGCCTAACATTGGAGGAAAGAGAACCTTCTGAGCTGGAAATTTCTGGTCACAGGCTTATTGTGCCTGCTTATTTGAACTGTTTCTTTCTGAAATTGGTGCGCCTTGTTGCTGTAGCATAGACCAGATTCAGGCCTTCTGAATCTAGCTTTGTTTGTATAACTTGAGCACTGATCCAGGCCATCTTTTTTGGAGAAGGTTCTCCTGCACCCTAGCAGCAGGAGTGTGTAGTTAGAACTTGTCTGATTAAAGACTGCTGGAACAGGGCTCAGTTTTGAGCTTTTTTCTGGTTAATTGGGTAACTTGTTTAAATCAGTTTGCTTGTTTTCTATTGTTTTCTATATATATATATATATATATATAATATATATATATATATATATATATATATATATATATATATATATATATATAATATATATATATATATATATATATATATATAAAATTGCACTTTATTCATCTGCTTTTACTGTATTTGTGTCTCTTCCTACTTTATTACTAGGGGCGTTGACTACAACTCTGATCTGAGATATATAGCAATAAGTATCCTTTTCTGTGCATGTAAAGTGTTTTTTTGATTGTATCTGCTTTATTTTATGAAAAAAACAATATATATATATATATATATATATATATATATATATATATATATATATATATATATATATTTGTTTCCTGCCTTTCTAAGCTAGTATAGTCCAGTTTTCAGGTTAGTGCTGAATTCAGGGCTGTGTTACAAATCTCTGTGTTTGCCCATACCTTACTTGGATAGAAGGAAGTTTCTCTGTTCACCTGTGAGAGAGGGGAGCTTTGAGCAGCCTATCTATCCCTGGAGGAGTGGTTTCAGCCCAGACATTAGTAGCTTATTGGCCATTTTGGGCTAATTTCTATCTCTTTCATTTCCCTGCTATAAAAAAAACATTTGCCCGGTTTTGCGTGCTGGGCAGTGCCGGTTAGCTAGGGTATAACTATTTCCGGCTCCACAAAGTATCCTTTTCAATTTTTCCCTTGGAATTAGACAAACTTTCAACTTAAGCACACAAGACATTCAGTTCTCAGCCCGGCACTTGCTCAAAACTCATAGCAAGCACTTATAAACCCTAGCACTAGACCCCCCCCATACTGTACAGAAAGACAAGGCTCTCTATTCGACTTACCAGCCATTCAGTAAAACAGTTCACTGTACCTATCCAGGCATGTCCAAAGGGCAGTTTCAGGTGTACTCTCCAGTCCACCTGTGAATCTGGGCATTTTGAGGCAATGTTACAACTGCCTCAGGTACACAGACAACCCTCTCCTCCTACCACCAAACACTAATACATGCGAGAGATGCAATTATACAGCCAAACTGGAGGCTAAGCTCTCTCAACCCAAGACTGGATCAGACAGTCAAGAGGAGAAGGGAAATACTTGCATCACACCACCAGTCTCACATAGACCCATTAAACCAGCACCGGCAAAAAACACACATAAATACACAAAAACATACTTGGAGGCTCTAAATAAAAATCTGCAAAAGCAACAGAGACATTCAAAGCAGACATCCAAGCAACCTCCACCCCCCAACACAAACCATGAAACACATACTTCACAAACCAGTGTGCCACACAATCACAGCCCTTAAGGCAAAATAACATACTCGACATACTAGTAATAGGTGACTCTGTAGTCAGGCACACTGACATCCTGCTCACTAGGCTGAATAAGGAGAAGGTTACTGTTATCTGCCTGTTGGGTGCCAGGATCCGCCACATAACACAAACACTCAGGTCACTCCAGAACAAGTACAAATACGACTCTGTCATTGTCCATGTTGGTGTGAATGACCTGAGCCATACCTCCCTGGACTACATGAAAAGAGACATGGAAGAGCTCTGTGATCACGTAGCCCAGGCCGGTATGACCCTGACCCTGAGTAGCATCCTGCCCTCACCAAGAATGATACCACGGTATAAAGAAATAATTATCAATTTCAACAATTGGCTAAGTTTCTGGTGTCATTCAAAAGGGATCCAGTGTCTGTCCGCCTGGGATGACATGCTCAACAAGCCACACTGCTTTGCTAGAGGTGGCTTGCACCTGTCACCCTTAGGCTTTTGAATACTGGCCAAGGCTCTTGCCACCTCCATAGTGCCTTTTTTAGGCAAGGCTCAAAAGACAAACCCACTGCCGTAAATAGCACAAGTAACAAAAAACTGTGGGTAATGCTACTCAATGCCAGAAGTCTAAACCTCAGAATGAACACACTCGAGGCACTCCTCAGTATGGAGAAAATCGATATGTGTGCAGTAACAGAAACCCGGTTTAAGGCTCCAGGGAGCACCCCAGCACTACCAGGCTACAACTCATACCATACATTTCGGCCACAGAACCCGGACTGAAATACAAAAGGCGGAGGCGTATCCATATTCATTAAGGATACCCACACCTCCAGGTTAGTGGCACAGCACAATACTTCAGAGATCATCCACGTGCAACTAACAACAGGCAAAACTGCAATTCAAATTGTAGCTTGCTACAGATCACCCACCATGTCCCAGGACCCCCATTCCTTGTTTCTGGAAACACTGGGAAAGATAAATGTCCTACCAAACACCCTAATATTGGGTGATTTAAATTACCCAAACATGAACTGGGAGAACTACTCAAGTACTAACTCCCTTGCCCAGCATTTCCTAGAATTTATAGACTCAAATGCCCTGGATCAACTGGTCAACACTCCCACCAGAGGTGACAACATATTGGACCTGGTCATCACCAGCATGGGCAACCGGTGTTCCACACTGGAGGTCAATCCCTCTCTGGTTAGATCTGACCATAAACAAATCACTTTGGATATCCACATTCCGCCCCCACCCCCGGACAAGGAAACCACAGTGAAAACATTTCAAAAGCAAACTTCACGTTACTTAAGACTGAGGTGGAAAGCTTCAAAGCCCCCATGCTAAAGGTTAATGCTGTCCAAGCTGCAAAATACTTTACCAATGCATTCTGTGGGCACCTACAAGAATGCATGGATCGTGCTATCCCAAGCAAAACCAAGATTCACTCCTCCAAGAAAAGGAAACCAGTCTGGTGGACCCCTGCCATAAACAAGCTATACAATAGAAGGAGGAAACTAGTACAGAAAAGAGTAAAATCCCAAGATGGGAAGACATCCCTGATTAGTATCAGCAAGAAACTACGATCCCTCATAAAATCATCCAAGGCGAGCTTCGAAAGAAAAATTGCCAAGGACTCCAAAGATAACCACAAAGCATTCTTTAGCTATGTCAAGAATCTAAGTGGCAATGCTCAGATCTGCTTGGAGTTAGTTGCAGAATGGCAAAAAATACACTGAACCAACCGATATCGCCAACATCCTGGCAGACAGGTTCAGTGCAAACCTCACCCCCCTCTCACCCCTAAAAGGGCCCATAACCATACCAGAAGAATGTAGAGCCCCTGAAATCACAGACACTCAGATTAAAACAGCCCTCTCCAAAGCCAAAAACACAGCATCAATGGGACCGGACGGTGTCCCAGACTGCGTCCTACATGAGCTCAAAGACGAACTAACCCCTCACCTAAACACATTGTTCAAACTCAGGCTCTCCACAGGCTACATACTCATAGAGTGGCACACAGCAATGCTTATTCTGCTCCATAAAGGTGGAGCCACAACAGACCCTGGGAATTATCGCCCCATAAGCCTGATTAGCTTGGTCTGCAAGGCTATGGAGCACATCATCATGGAACTCATTAACAGAGACATTGGGAACCTCCAAACACTGGACCCTACCCAGTTTGGCTTTGTTAAGGGCAGATCATGCCTGGTGGACTTCTCTGAGACAGTTACCAAGGCTATAGACGAGGGAAATGTGGTACACACAGCCTACCTAGACCTGGCAAAGGCCTTCAACACCATTCCCCATTCTGGTCTTAAACACAAGCTCACCAGCCTGAACATAAACCCCTATGTCACAAGATGGGTTGCCAACTGGTTCATGGACAGAACCCACATGGTGAGAGTTGTGGGAGCTACGTCCGACTCTAAACTGGTTACAAGTGGCGTTCCCCAGGGCTCAGTCCTAGGACCCCTCCTGTTCGGCATATACTTCTCAGATGTACAGGCAAGCACAGGAGGACTATGGCTGACCAAGTTCGCAGACGACTGCAAACTAGGGGCTATAATTCATAGATTCATAGGTTCATAGGTTCATACTAGGCTATCTGCCCTAGGGCATTTATAAGCCTAGCCAGAGTGTGTTTGGCTTTCGCCACCCATTTTAAAATAATTTTGCTACGCCCTTTTTCGAGGTTAGTATACTGTGCCTCTGTCTAACAGTGACACAGAAGTGATACCCGGGGTAAACCTACGATCTCCCATCCACTCATCAAGATTCCTCTTGAAGAGAGTCAGTGAGGGACTCTGCCTAACCTGGACTGGGATTTTATTCCAGAGTGAAGGGAGCCTCTGGGTTACGAATCTGTCCCTCCAGCATGTCCTATTTATTTCATTGCTGAGGTTCAAGTCTCTCGAGCGTAGCTCGATTGGATTTGGATTTTCTGAGGTGCAGCATGTCCATTAATTCCGGGTTGGACATGGCTTTATACATCAGGCACAGATCGCCTCTGAGCAGGCGGTATGCCACTGAGTAGAGCTGGAGTTTCTTTAACCGGGCAGCATATGGCATCTGTTTGAGCCCTTTGATCCTCTTGGTGAGGTACTTTTGGGGTCTTTCCAGTTGCTGCAGGTGTCTGGTAAGGTACATCCCAAAAGGGGCATTGTACTCAATTATGGGCCTGATGAGGGATGAGTAAAGAGGCACGATGACCTCCATTGATCTAGATGTGAATCCCTTCATGATTAGGTGGGCTATATAAAATGTTTTTCTAACCACTTTGGCCATGTGGTTGTCAAATGAGAGATTGCTATCAACTTGGGTCCCCAGGTCACTAATTACTTCTTCTGTACTTAATGGATTACCACCTATGTGGTAATTTGTGGGCACTTTGTTTTTGCCAAAGGGGATGACTATACACTTTTTGGCGTTTAGCTTGAGGCCATGGCTCTGGCACCAGTTGTCTGTTTCTATGAGGCCCTTTTGGAGGATGCTTGTGTCGGCTGAAGTGTCGATTATGGCGCCCAGTTTGCAGTCATCTGCAAACTTAGTCAGCCACAGTCCTTCCATGTTGGCCTGTACCTCCAAGAAATATATACCGAACAAGAGAGGTCCCAGGACTGAGCCTTGTGGGACGCCACTTGTAACTGGTTTGGAGTCTGACATGGCTCCAGCAATTCTAACCATGTGGGTTCTATCCTTGAGACAGTTTGCAACCCATCTAGTGACATAGGGGTTTATATTTAAGCTGGTGAGCTTATCTATAATGCCGAGTGGGGTATTGTATCGAAGGCTTTTGCGAGGTCCAGGTAGGCTGTGTGGACCACCTTCCCCTCGTCAATGGCCTTAGTGACTGTTTCAAAGAAATCAACCAGGTTTAAGAGGCAGGATCTGCCCTTAACAAAGCCAAACTGAGTAGGATCCAGTGTCTGTAGGTCCCCAATATCTTTATTTATGAGGTCCATGATGATCCTTTCCATAGCTTTGCAGACCAAGCTAGTCAGGCTTATGGGGCAATAGTTTCCAGGATCCGTTGAGGCACCACCTTTGTGGAGAGGGACCACTGTTGCTGTACGCCACTCTTTGGGTACATATCCTGTAGTAAGGCTGAGACTGAACAGTAGTTTTATGTTTGGGTTTAGCTCTTCTTGGAGTTCATGTAGGACACAGCCCTGGACACCGTCTGATCCCATTGATGCTGTGTTTTTTGCTTTGGAGAGGGTAGCTCTTACCTGAGCATCTGAGATGTCAGGGGGGCAGCACTCTGCTGGGATAGATATTTGCCCTTTTGGTGGGGAGGGAGTTTGCGCTGAACCTGTCAGCTAGGATGTTGGCAATGTCTGTGGGTTCGATGTATTTTTTGTCATTTTGGACTAATTCTGAGCATATCTGGGAATTCCCACCCAGGTTCCTAACATAACTAAAGAAAGCCTTGTGATTATCCTTAGTGTCCTGTGCAATTTTTCTCTCAAAGCTGGCCTTAGATGATTTTATGAGTGCCCGTAGTTTTTTGCTAATACTGATCAGAGATGCCTTCCCTTTTTGGGATTTTGCTCTATCATGTAGTAGCTTCCTCCTTCTATTGTATAGTTTGTTTATGGCTGGGGTCCACCAGACAGGACGTCTGCCTTTGGAGGATTGGGACTTGGTTTTATTTGGGATTGCATGATTCATGCATTCCTGAAGGTGTTCATAGAATGCGTTTATAAAGGATTCTGCGGTCTGGGCCATATTTTCCAGAGGCCCGGGGGCTTTGAAGGATTCCACCTCGGTTTTGAGGAGTGTGAAATTTGTATTAGAGAAGTTTTTCACTGTGGTTTTCAGGGCATGGGGTGGAGTCGGGATGTGAATATCCAGTGAGATTAGTTTATGGTCTGATCTTACCAATGAGGGATACACTTCTGGTTTGGATCATAGAGTCCCCATGTTGGTGATGATCAGGTCCAGTATGTTTTCCCCTCTTGTGGGAGTGGTAACAAGTTGTTTCATAGCATTTGAGTTTATAAATTCTAGGAACCTTTGGGCTAGGGTGTTGGAGCTAGAGTAATGCTCCCAGTCTATGTTTGGGTAGTTGAAGTCGCCCAATATAATGGTGTTTGGAGAGACCTTCATATTTTCCAGTGTTCTCAGGAAGGCCGAGTGGGGTTCCTGGGTTTGGGAGGGTGGTCTGTAGCAGGCTATAAACTGGAAGGCAGTTTTACCCACTGTTAGTTGCACATGGGTAGTCTCTGATGCTTTGTGCTGTGCCACCAACCTGGAGGTGTGGGTATCTTTGAGGAATATTGATACTCCCCCTCCTTTTGTGGTTCGGTCCAAGTTTTGGGGCCGAAAAGCATGGTATGAGGTATAACCTGGTAGTGCTGGGGTGCTCTCGGGAGCCTTGAACCAGGTTTCTGTTACTGCACAGATATCGATGTTCTCCATGCTAAGGAGAGTTTCGAGTGCGTGCATCTTGAGGTTTAGACTTCTGGCGTTGAGTAGCATTACTCTTAGTTTCTTATCCCTTGTGATACCTATGGAGGTGGGTTTGTCTTTTGAGCCTTGCCTAAAAAAGGCACTATGGGGGTAGCAAGAGCCTTTGCCAATATCCCAAAGCCCAGGAGTGACAGGTGCAAGCCGTCCCTAGCGAAGCATCGTGGCTTGTCGAGCATGTCATCCCAGGCTGACAGGCATTGGATCCCCTTTGAATGACACCAATACTTAAGCCAATTGTTGAAATTGATCATCTTGTCTTAGATTCATAGATTCATAGATTCATAGATTAGTACTAAGCTAACTGCCCTTGTGAGCCATTTTAAGCTAGCAATTTATCCTTTGTGAGACTCAAACTGCACCTTGTGTTTTGTAAGGTAACCCTGTAACCATTACACCACCCCTGTGGCATCATTCTTGGTGAGGGTAAGATGCTACTCAAGGTCAGGGTCATACCGGCCTGGGCTACATGCTCAGAGAGCTCCTCTATGTCTCTTTTCATGTAGTCCAGGGAGGTACGTCTCAGGTCATTCACACCAGCATAGACATTGACTGAGTCATATTTGTACTTGCCTTGGAGTGACCTGAGTGCTTGTGTTATGTGGCGGATCCTAGTGCCCGGCAGGCAGCTCACCGTGACCTTCTCCTTGTTCAGCCTGGTGAGCGGGACGTCAGTGTGCCTGACGGTAGAGTCACCTATTACAAGTGTATCAGGTGTGTTGTTTAGCCTTAAGGGCTGTGACTGTTCGGCACACTGGCTTTGTGAGCTATGTGTTGTACGTGTTTTGTTTTGGGGTAGCGGTTGCTTGGGTGTCTGCTTTGGAGGTCTCTGCTGCTTAGGCAGATTTTTATTTAGACCCTCCGAGTATGTTTTTGTGTGTTTATGTGTTTGGTTTGCTGTCGTGGTAGGTCTATGTGAGACTGGAATTGTAGTGAGTGTGGTTTCCTTCTCCTCCTGACTGGTTACGCCAGTACTGAGTTGAGAGAGCTTAGCCTCCAGTATGGCTATACGGTTGCATCTCTCACATGTGTTGGAATTTGTTGGGAGGAGGAGAGGGTTGTCTGTGTACATGAGGCAGTTGTAACATTGCCTCAAGATTCCCAGATTCACCAGCTGGACCGGAGAGGAGATTGACAACTGACCTTTGGGCATGCTAGAATAGTATTGGGAATTCCTTTATAATTTAAAACAAAAGGGCTAATGGGGAACAAGGTACTCAAGGGGAGTTTGTGAGGGTGTAGTGCTTTTAATTTTTTAGTGCTGACTTATATAATTGCTTTAGTGGGCAAGTGCCAGATAACTTAAATGCAATGTGTTACAGGTAACTTAAATGCAAAAACGAGAAACAGTAACTTTCTTTCAAGTGAAACAAGGAAATAAGTACAGTAAGCAATGCAGATATCACTAGGGATCCGCAGAAGCGCTGAAAAGCCGCGTTTTAGGTGGAATTAGCATTTCAGGGAAATAACAAGCATACAAACAAAGCTAGATTCAGCAGGCCTGGATCTAGTCTATGCTACAGCAAACAAGGTGTACCAATTTCAGTAAGAAACAGTTCAAATATGCAGGCACTATAAGCCTTTAACCAGAAATTCCCAGCTCAGAAGGGCAGAGTCCAGCCTCTCCTCCCACAAGAGTGCAGACCACAAACCTTCTTAATGTAAAATAACTGGCCTGAAGCCCAAGTGCTTAAACTAGAACTAATATACTTTTAGAATAACAGACACTGAGCCCTCAATCAGCAGTTCCCAACTTAGAAGGATGTAAGCTACCTGTCCTGCCACCACAGTGCAGGCCACAAACCTTCCTAATGTAAAACAACTGGTCTGAAGCCCAAGTGCTTAATCCAAAAGACTTAGAATGATAGCTACACTTTAATCAAGTTACTACCAAGCAATAATAAATACAATTGAATACTTTAAAGAATGCCTGGATTAATGCTCAAGTTATACAAACAAAGCTAGATTCAGCAGGCCTGGATCTAGTCTATGCTACAGCAAACAAGGTGTACCAATTTCAGTAAGAAGCAGTTCAAATATGCAGGCACTATAAGCCTTTAACCAGAAATTCCCAGCTCAGAAGGGCAGAGTCCAGCCTCTCCTCCCACAAGAGTGCAGACCATGAACCCTTCTAATGTAAAATAACTGGCCTGAAGCCCAGGTGCTTAAACCAGAATTAATACACTTTTAGAATAACAGACACTGAGCCCTCAATCAGCAGTTCCCAACTTAGAAGGATGTAAGCTACCTGTCCTGCCATCACAGTGCAGACCACAAACCTTCCTAATGTAAAACAACTGGTCTGAAGCCCAAGTGCTTAAACTAAAAGGCTTAGAATGAGATACACCAAGCAGTAATACATACAATTGAGTACTTTTAAGATGGCCTTAAAAGCCAAATAAAGTAGGAAGAAACACAAATACAGTAAAAGCAGATAATTTTTTTTTTTCAGAAAAGTAGCAAAAACAGTAGTAAAAACAATTCACATGCAGTGTAAGCTGGCACACTTGAGTATGTAGCAATATTAGTCCACACACAGAAAAAATGTAATTAAATTAAAAAGGACTAAAAGCAAGTGCAGAAAGGGTTTATTAGGTAGAATGCGGTAAAGAGATGGGACTGGGGGAGTGTCCTAGATCAAATCTACAGTGACTCTCCAGCTGACACAGACATCCTCCAAAAGGGTCTGACTGAGACAGATACCTGGTGTCAAAATCATGGCCTCAAGCTAAATGCCAAAAAGTGCGTAGTCATCCCATTTTGAAAAAACAAAGTACCCACAAACTACCACATAGGTGGTAGTCCCCTAAATACGGAAAACGTATTAAGGGATCTGAGGACCCAAGTAGATAGTAATCTTTCCTTTGATAATCACATTGCCAAAGTGGTTAGAAAATCCTTCTATGTGGCCCACCTAATCACAAAAGGGTTCGCATCCAGATCAAAAGAGGTCATTGTGCCCCTCTACTCATCACTCATCAGACCCATCATAGAGTACAATGTCCCATTTGGGATGTACCTTACAAGACACCTGCAACAGCTGGAAAGACCACAGAAGGACCTCACTGAGAGGATCACTGGCCTCAAACAGATGCCCTATGCAGCTCGACTGAAGAAACTGCAGTTGTACTCTCTTGCATATCGCCTACTCAGAGGTGATCTCTGCCTGACATACAAGGCCATGTCCAACCTAGAATTGATGGGCATGTTCCACCTAAAGAAAACCTTATCCCCTTGAGCCACATGCTCTAGGGATCTAAACCTCACCACAAGAATAAATAGGACATGCTGGAGGGATAGATTCCTTTCCCAGAGACTTCCCATGCTTTGGAACAAGATTACAATCTACATTAGATAGAGCTCCTCGCTAACACTGTTCAAGAGAAACCTTGACGAGTGGATGGGAAACAGAAAGTTTACCCCGGGGATCACTTCTTGAGCTCTGCTGGACAGAGGCATAGGGAACTAATCTAAGGGGGCGGCGAAAGCCAACACCTTCTGACTAGTCTTATAAATGCTTTCGGGCAGATAGCCTAGTACCTACCTATGAACCTATGAACCTATGTTCTCCAGCACTGAAGAAGGCTGTATTTTAGTAGATTCAGACATGAACTGCTAATTAACCCATCTCTTACTTTTTGTGGAGAAGAAAACAAATGACCAGTAAAAATCCCATTCTCAAGAGTACATACAGTTAGTTCAATTAAATTACACTTGATACACAGAGCTATAAAATGTGAGTATATAATGCCTCTAGATTTTATTTGCCATTTTAAGTCAAGGACAGATCTTATAAGATTAAAGTTATATATTTGTCACATTTATTTTATTAAAAAGCAATGTTAAATGTGCTATGAAATGTAATACATTATATGATTAGAAAACAATTAAAATAAAGTTTTGGAAATTATTTAAAAACATGATTTCTGGGGCTGAAGGAAGCTTGGATCCAGTTAGTTATGCAAAAGTAGTTAATGCAATGATTAGTTTTCTTTTCCTGTCGTTTTTGGTTGTATAACAAGATTTTTTTTCTGAGAACTGAGACGTGAACACTCACATGGCTTTACTTTCAGCGTGTACCTTATCTTATTTTTATTTCAGCCTGTGTCCTTTGGAAAAGAGTGAGGAATTTGATGACAGCTTGGCATTAGAACAGTAGACATAACTCTTAAAATGAGGATATAACTGTTGTTTTTTCGGCTTGCACTCCAGTAGGTATCCTGAGAAGACTGCATCTGGATTTTATTGATGGTTATTTCCTTGGCTGTAGGGCTTTGGCTGTATTTTATTTTATTTTATTCTGTGGTTAGTGGTTATAAAACAATTTGTAAATTTTCCATCTACTCCTGCTGTTACTGTGATTCATGGCAGTGATGTCTGGCTTAGTTATATTGAAGCAGTGAGCAAAGGAAGCACTTTATCTGGCGTCAGAGCAGCTTTACTCTAAAGTACGCCAGTTGGCTAACAAAGTGAAACCCATTTATTTTAAAGGTGAAAGCAAGGACTGATGGTTGCCAAAAGATGTCATCTGTGCACTTCAGCACAGAAGATCACCTTCTACAATATTTGTGCTGACATAGGTCTGAATCAGAGTTCAGTTAATGCAGCATTTCTGCTTGACTGAATAAATCAAAGGGGTACAGAGCATACAATTTAGCTAAAGATAGATAGTGTAATACTTCAAGTACCATGGGTTGTCTGTATAAGGTCATAGTGCTTTAGTATCAAGGTTGGTAACTGCTGTAGTACAGTTATTTTAATTGGGGACAGGTTTGGGCCATTTTCAGACCATATAGCTATTTACATCAGAGCTGCATGCTTTATTGTGGATGCATCATTTTATAGGAGATTTCAGGAACAAGATTCATTACATTTTGACACCTATAATCTTTTGAACCGTCTTACCACCAATGGGAGGAGTAAAAAGGATATATCTGAAAGTAATAGCTGAGTTAAGCTGTTGTTAGACAAACCAGGTGGGGATATTGGTATAATGGTTAAGGTGTTCACCTTACAAACACAAGGTGCAGGGTTTGATTCTGACATGGGCTAATTGGCTAGGCTTAAAATGGCTTGTAAGGGCAGTTATCCTAGTTCTAACCTATGAACCAGGGCAAATTACATACTTTGGTTGCTATGTAAAACGTGCAACAACAAGCTCAGTCTACAGATGAGCTTTTAAATAAATAAATAAAAGATTACATATTTTGATTGTTGTGCAAAACTTGCAACAACAAGCTCAGTCTACAGCTGATTTGAGTACATGCACTCCAGAAAAAAAAGATAAAAAAGGAAAATAAATCAGATAGCATTTACTGATTCCAGCAGTGATAGATACAGAACAGATGCCATTTTTCACTGCATATGTTTTTAAAGTCTGTGCATATGAAAATTACAAGTTGTTTTATTGTAAATATAAGCAGTGAAATATGAATGAATGCAGTGCAGCTGAGAGAAGAATGCATCGAACCTTCATTGTTATAGTACATTTGTGTAATAACTTAGCATAACAGTAGATGTCCTATTTATCATTGTTGAAATATTCCTTACAATTGGCATATAATGCTGAGGGTAGCCGCACATCTGGCCAGCCTACCAAAGCTTGAGCCATTCCATGCACTGTACATCAGATGCACTCCATCGATCCAAGGTGTAAGGTACATAAGTGATGTATGAGCACCAAATCCCCAGAACTGAATTGCCCCAAATGAACAGGAGCAGCAAATGAGGAAGAAAAGAGAGATGGTAAATGTACATCCAGAAAAAGAAAATAAGTTCCCTCTGTCAGAGGAAGAAGTGAAAACCCAACAGGAGGAAGGAGGGAGGGATGGAATACTGCAACAGTGATAAGTAGGACATCTACTGGTAAGGGAAAGTCTTACACAATTGCATTATCTTCTTCCTTAATTGCTGTTATAGTATTCTTTACAATAGGGAGAGTGCAGATGCTACTGTAAAGAATTGCAGGAGGAAAAAGGAACTGAGGAACCATCCAAAAACATGGAAGTTGAACCTAGCAAAATATGCTGTGGTCCTTGAAATTATATCCACTTATATTGCTTGGTAAAAGTGTGCACAGAAGACCAAATAACAGCTTTCAAAATGGATCTAACATCAAGACTCTTAAAGAAGCTCCAGAAGAGACAACCTTCCTAGAAGAATGAGCACAAACAAAAGTATGAAGTTGTTTCCCATGAAAAGAACAAAAGGAAATGATTTTAGGAATGCAAGAAGAAACGGTTTGTTTAGAAACTACCAAACCCATTTTTTTTGTCCTGCAAAGAAATCGAAAGTCACTGTCTATTGTTGTTTTATCCAAGTAGCTGAGCTGTCTATGCAAATCCAAAGAACGGATAATCCTCTCACTGCTGTTTTGAGGAGATAGAAAGAAGGAAGGAAGATGGATGATCTGATTCAAAGACACCATTAACGTTTTAGGTATGAAAGTAGGAGACATTCCATTTCTGTGTAAAGCTAAAAACATGGAATGCCATAAGAGCCTGAAGTTCAGAGGTTCTTTTGTTAGAAGTCAGAGCCACCAAAAATACAGTTTTCTAGGTACCCAATTTCAAAATAGAAGACACTAGCAGTAAAAATATGGTGGCTGAGTTAACATTTCAAGAACAAAGTTCAGATCATAAGGAGGAGGACTGTTTTTTTTCCTTGGAGATCTCAAATAAGGGCACCTTTGAGAAGCTGTTTGACCTGAAACCTGGAAAACAGTGGTGGATCCAAATGCAGACAAGAAGATATGGCTGACAGATGAACTTTAACAGAAGAGTATGCAAGAGAAGAAGTGAACATCTCTCACAAATAAAGAACAGTAGGAATACTTACCAAAAAAGGATTCTTGTCATAATTGTGACACCAGAAAGAAAATCCTTCCACTTAGCAACATAAGATTTCTAGTAGTGGGTCTTCTAGCCTCCTGAAAAACCCTAAGCAGATCCTCAGAAAACTGGTAATGAGAAGGAATGAAAACCATATCAGCAAAAAATGTCAGTTATAGAGTCACAAGATGAGGGTGAATGAGCACTTGTCCTGTGTGAGCATTTCCATCCTTTGTGATAGATTGTGATGATTGCTCCTGGTCTGGTGAAAAGGACTGGGAAACCAATGCTGTCTAGGCCAAAAGAGGGGTCACTGACATGATCTTGTGTAGGACCTCTGTCAGGAAAGGAGGGATGGAAATGCATACAGGAATATCCCTCTCCAAAAAAATCCAAGCCAGAACACTTGGCACTCTGGAACGGAACTTGGGAAGTTGCCTGTTCTGAGGGAAGGCAAAAAGATCTATTTGACAAGTACCCCCACCAATGTACAATGTCCCATAAAATGTCTCTGGGTAATATCCATTCACAAGGATCTGCCCTGGATCTGCTAAGATTGTTTGCCACTACATTGTGTTCTGAAAGAATACTAACCACCTGAAGAATCATCTGATGGAGGATGGCAGCGTCCTATGCTATGAGATGTAGTCTGCAAAGACAGTAACATTTTTTTCTTCTTGTTTGTTTATGTCTGGATTGATTTCCACATCTTTTTTTTTTTTTTGGAGAGGGTTTTCTGTATGTATTTCTACCCCCTCCTTTCTTGCCAGATGACAATTGTGTTGTCTGTAAAAACTCAAGTAGACCTGCAATTGATAGGTAATGCAAAGACTGAAAAGCCAGGATCAGAGCATTCATTTATTTGATATTGATATGCTCTTTTATGTCCTGAGGAGACCAGACCCCATAGATGCTGATGTTGTTGGAACAACCCCCCCCCCCCCCCCACCGTCTAGGTCTGAAGCATCCATAAACAGCTCCTGAGTGGGGGGAAGGAACCTGAAAGGGAAAACCTGGATTTAGAGATATATGTTTGATCTACTACAGAAATTCCTTCCTCAGGCAAGGCAAAACAGAAATGCAGAAGTCTAAGGTATAATAATGCTGTGGACAAATTGTCTTTACCATTGGAATTTCCTCATATGGAGTCTGGCAAAGGGAACCTTAGGAATAGTGAATGACATGAACCCCAGAGCTCATAGAAACTGTGTTGCTGAGGTGTCTTGCAAAGGAAGAAGGGACTGAAAGAAAGCTGTCAAAGAGGGGACCTTGGGTGGAGGAAGAAAATTCCAGCATAGTAAGTATCTGAATCTTACACCCCAAGAAAACCTAGTCCTAAGATGGTATCAGAACAGACTTTATATTAAAAGCGAAACCATTGTTACAAGGAAGAAGCATTGTGAATTCTAGGTCATGCAGAGGAGCAAGCTGAGAGGGAGCTTCAATAAGAAGATCATCCAGGTAGGGAAAAATCTGAATACCATGGAGTCTGCAAAAGGCTATGATGGGCTAGACATTTGGTAAAGACCCTCGGTGCTTTATAAAGACCAAACTGGAAAGCAGAGAACTGATAAATTTAAGGAAGATAGAGAGAACTTCAAAAACTTCCTGAAGAGAGGGTAAATAGGAAAATGGAGATAGGCATCCTTTAGGTCCAGAGAAACCAGAAAGGCTTGAAGTAGAATCACAGGGAATACAGACTGAAAACTCAACATTTTGAAAGAGAGAACTTTCATAAAGGTGTTGAGAAAGGATAGGTATAGATATCTGCAGAAGTAGAGCCAAACAGAGTCTGGGTATCCAGAGGAGAATCTAATATTGCCTTTACATCCTCTGGAAGGGATTGATGCCAAAGCCAGGAATACATTCTAATGACTGTCCCTAATGCAGTTGCCCTGGATGAAGCATCAGCAGCATTATAACTGCACTAAATGAAGCGGCAAGCTACTTGTAAGGCAGCACTAAGTCAAAGTCAAAGTAAACTTTATTGTCATTCTGATATCACACAAGTGCAAAAACTGAACGAAATTCCGTATCTCCAGACTCGATGTGCAGACAACATATAGACTATTTTCACAGACATTTACACATGTAACACCTGGCTATTACATCACAGACATGCAGGTAGACAGACTAATATTGCACATAATTAGAAGCACATTTTAACACTTTTTGAACTGTACACTTACTTGCATGAGACTTTGGTATGGCACAGGTACTTGGTTAAGACATTGCATTGTTCCTTGCACAGAAAGAGATATTGAGTATTGCACTGTGAACATTAAGAGTATTACACTATGGATCTTAGAATATTGCACTATGGTTATTTTATGAATTTGCATGTATTGCACTGAAACAAGAGCTACTTTACTGCATTGCTACTGCCCTAGATGGCCTGTAAGTTACAGTCATAGTGAATATTGCACTAAGTATTAGTTGAGACTGGTAACCAGGTTCTTGTACAGATTGAGACAGTTTCTACTGACCCATTTGGACATCATGGAGTGTTGTGGTTATTAGAGTTCATCAGCCTGATGACATTAGGGAAGAAGCTGTTCCTGAATCTCGTAGTTCTGCAACATATGCTTTGGAAGTGCTTTCCGGAAGATAGATGTAGGAACAGTCTGTAATGAAAAAAGTAATGAAAGAGCTGAAGCTTTAGAGATAGACTAAGACTGTCTGCTAACCCCCTCACAGTTTGGCAGGAAGGGAAAGCACATATCTAGACATATATGTCAGATAACTAATGACCCTAAAAGCCAAGGTAGCAGAGGTATATACCTTCTTGCCATACCTATACATGGCCCTGGTATCCTTGTTGTATGGTATAAGTTTGGAAGAAGCAAATAGCTTAGTGGGCTTGTCAGTTGAGAGGGAAATTACAGAAGGGTGTGATGAGGGAGTCTTATACAAAAACTTCTTAGCCAGGGACCTGTTCTGCTTTAGTTTTCTTTGCATCCTTTCAGCACACCTTTCCTGACCAAGACAGCACAGTAATAACCATTTAGGAAATAACTCAATTAAGCTGGTTCCCCCAAAGGCATAGAGGTTATATATGTGCCCTGGGATGCATTTTAGAGCATTTTCTCAGCATTTTACTTCAATGGTAGCCTAAACAAAAATCATGAAAAAGAAAAGAATTTCAGTCTTATTTTTTCTTTCAAGGAAGATATAAGTTGTGCCCAAAGCTTAATGTTCAAAGGTGACAAAATAGTAGCTCACAATAAACTAACAAACCAGCTGTGGGAATGCATAGGTCTTATCTGGGAATACCGTCTCCTTCCCTAACCCCCCCACAAAAGACAGTCACTGCCTATACATCCCTCTGGTGTTAGACTAGGATGAAAGCAGATGTTTAAATTGCCTTAGCCATATATTTCAAGTAACTGCTGATATATGTATATATAGCATGCTTCCTCACCTCTAACCCTCAAAGTCAGCCCCATGTATATGTGCCTGATGTGTGATTGTGAGAATGATTTCACTAATATATTCTAATTTGTTGCTCATAGACAGTACACCACCCTTACACAAGCTATAGTAACCATTGTTTTCCACCTCTGAGGTCTGTGAGAAAAGTAAATAAACAATGACTGCACTGTCCTCAGCTCAATCACAAGCTATAATGACTTCATGTGCACACCTCTAAGGTCTGACTGTGATGAAAATTAAAGTTGTAATAATCACGCAATCCCCAGTCCCCCATAACCTACAGCAGTTTTCTGTACACACATTTGAGCAGGGCTGGTTTTAGAATGGGTGTGGTTTAAACCTGAGGCTATTATAAGCTTTATCCTAAAAAGGGTCATATCTCAGCATTGTTGAGGTTAAACAGCTCAATCAGAAAATTGATACATTTTTGTCCTCGTTTTTCTTCAACCAGCAATAGATTTTGTGGGGGTCCCCAAAGAGCCAATGATGATTAAGGGAGCCCCAGTATCCATTTATACAGTCTGGTGAGTGGGTGCCACCAGACTCCAAGAAGATCTAAGTGTCTGAATGTTCTGTGATATATCTTGTGCCTTACTTTTGAAATATAATTACTTGTTAAGTACCTTTTTTACTGATACTCAGAAGAATAATGTCTGTGTCCTGGCATTATTGGGTGCATGCACAGACAAAAATCTGATAGTTTTTACACACACACACAAGCATAAGGCATAGCAGTCCTAATTTTGTAGTTATTTCAGCAAATAGCAATATATTGTGCAACACTTGTACTGCCACACTAGATCAGTGACTGCTGTTTAGCAGTCGTCAAACAGCAGCATGGGTAAGTCACTTATTTACCTCATTGAGAAGTAATGCATACCTGTCACTGTCCCTGATTTCACAGACCTTTCCTGATTTTGTTAATACTTTTGCTTTCTCCTTCGCAAAAAGTTTGATTTGCTGGTAAATCATTCTGGATTACAAACAGTCAATCAATCCAGACATCTGAGTTTTATACTTATTGTCCAAAAATACATGTTGATGCAAAGGGTGTTATTTTACTAACTTTTTAAGTGCATTAGAGTAATATTTAAAATGTAGTCCTGATTCTGAGCCTTTATTCTATTATTTTTGGGATTGCACTGAATTCTTAAGCAAAGGAATTGAGAGTTATACTATCTGGTGTTATGCTTGTATTCATAAAACTTCCTGAAAGAGAAAATCATCCCTGGTGATCAGCTCTTCTTAAAATCCATAATTTGCACCAAGATAAGTCACTCTGGGCTGATGATCTCTCTAGTGCTTACCTTGCTCATGTTCATTATCAACTTTATCCTAACAGGGTCATATCACAGCCCTGTTCAGGTTAAAGAGCATAATTATTAAATTAATACATTTTTTCTTCCTCATTTTTCCCCAACCAGATTTTGTGGGCCCCTCACACAGTCAAGGATGATTAAGGGGGGCTCCCTGCAGCCAGCGGTATAGCAGGGACCTAAAGCTGTCTATGTAGTTAGTTTTAGTGGAGAAAATGCCCAACAGTAGGATTTAACTAAGCCAGGGGCACTATGTCAGTGGTAAAACATTTAATGGAATTCTGATGCCTGTTACTACAACCAGAAATATCTTTGAATTTTAAAGGAGGTGTAAATAACAGTTATTATCCATGTGGTTTATTAGGTATACAAGAATGCTGTACTAGCTTTTGTTGTTTTGACAGACATGTAACAAAATATCAGGACAAGATAACTTGCTGTGGTTGGGGGACCCCAGGGAACAGGGGGCTCCCAGCGACTGCAGGGT
The DNA here is from genome assembly GCF_019279795.1 of Protopterus annectens. Lineage (NCBI taxonomy): Eukaryota > Metazoa > Chordata > Ceratodontiformes > Protopteridae > Protopterus > Protopterus annectens. The sequence goes on along the minus strand of NC_056738.1, from coordinate 462,223,661 downwards.
TCGCGGGTGCCTAAAGCTGGCTATGTGTGTGTGTGTGTGTGTGTGTGTGTGTGTGTGTGTGTGTGTGTGTGTGTGTGTGTGTGTGTGTGTGTGTGTGTGTGTGTACATATGTCTCTGCCTAGGAGGTAGCAGTAGGCGGCTAGGTGTTAGTTTTATTGTGAGTGTCTATGTCTGCATGTGTTTGTGTGTGTGCATGTGTGAATGGGTGAGTGTGTGGATGAATGCCTTCAGGTGGAGAGGGTGTTCATGTGTGTGTGTGTGTGTGTGTGTGTGTGTGTGTGTGTGTGTGTGTGTGTGCATAGGTGAATGCCATAGGGTGGTGAGGGGGCTTGGATATGTGTGTGTGTGTCTGCTTAGGAGGTAGAAGTGGGGGGTTAGTGAAGGGGTTAGGTTAGTTGTGTGTGTCTGTATGTGCATGTTTGTGTGTATGCGCACATGTGTGCATGGGTGAATGAGCATGTGTGTGAATGGTATCAGGTCATGAGGGGGCTCAGGTTTGTTTATGACTGTGAATAGGTGAATATCATTTGGTGGGGAGGGACCTCGATTGTGTATGTGGAATGAGTGGGTGTATTGACTAAACACATTACTAACTTGGGATAAGATATAATAAATAAAATGATTAGGGCAGCCCACTAGATAAATACCTGCGGATACTGAGGTCTAAGAAAAGAACAGCAACTCTCTAGAGCAGTAGCGACTGGCAACCATAAAAAGTACATATAATGAGAATGTCAGCAATCTAAAAAATACAAATCATGAAATATGCTGCTAGCCAATAATCAACCAACACACAGACTTCCTTGTATAATATTAAACCAACTTAATCAAGTATCACTAGTAAAGAAAATTGGGTTCATAAACCTTTTTTACCCGCATACTAATAATCACATCCCCATATTCTGCTCTTGCTCTTATACTGACCAGACTTACTACAAGCCAACAGTTTAGTTCATTATACTATAACCTACTCCAAATTCACAGAATTTATACTAGACTAGGAGGCAGGATCCCATAACACTCATTTGACAACACAGTAGATCAGTCTTCTTCTCCAAGCAGAGTCTGTAATCCAATACTCAGCCTTCAGAGTTCTTTACCAGTCTCATCTGAAAGCTATGAGTACATTCACTACATCTGCTATTACCTACGTTTTTCCTATTGTCATTTCCCTGTCTCAGATGTAAAATACTAGAACTTTTCATGTTTCCACACAAGCTGTTTAGACACAATAAAAATCTAAAAAAAAAAAAAAAAAACTCAACAAACTGTCCTGGCTATTGGAAAACACTTAGGCAGAGAACTCACCTTAAATAATGGTATTTGTTATTTAATTTTAGGTGCGTTCTCTGCTTCAGTTTTTTTTCCAGTTTTCAGAGTTTTTATTATTACTGGTTTTATTGTTTCCGAGAGACCTCCGTATTGTTTTGGTTCAATATAAATCTACTTATCTCATAATAGCAATATCATCAAGTAGATGCATCCACTAGGTAAGATGTCATGTCATTGTTATGCTCATTTCTCACTGGTTATGAGAATGACATTTCTGAGTAAATTCGACTTATTTGTAAAGTCCCTAACGTGTATATGTCTTCAGATGTAAAATTATTTGCTGTAAGACTGTTGCTTAATCCAAAGTATGAATATTGTAGAACAGATTCCAAACGAGTTGCTCTCTGTGTATATCTGCCCCAATTCTGAAATACTTTCTCTGAATGTGTAAGTGACTTGCATAAATAAATGCAATTTAATTTAAAATTATGTGACTTCATCATTCTATCAAAAAACAAAATTTATAATTACAGTCAAACATCCAGTAAGTAATCCCATAAATCTCTATGCAATAATATCACAAAATATTCATTAAAACACTAAAATTTAGCTACATGAAGTGTTAACATTTCACTTCACACAGTGTTAATAGAAATATTATTAAAAGCAGGGTGGTGGTGAAGCATCTAATAAAATATATTTAATGGAGTGGTATTTATGGAACAGAAGTTGAATGAATGGTACTTCTGATGAAGTTCTGTCCACTTATGAAAGAAAGAACTTAATTAATTTAACAAATAAACGATGGCTGTCTTTGTCAACTAGGAAAAAGTTTTGTTTTGTTTCTTTCTATGGAATATCCAGTTTGCCTCTGCACATCCACAGTATGCAGCAGTCTTTCTACTTTGTTTTGCTATTTGAGAAAGAAAACTGGTAAATGTAGGGCTTGATTTGGGAGGACAGATGTATCTACTTTTCTCACGAAAGAATAACTGGTTCTTATAGCAATATTAATGTGAAACAATATGCAGGATTCCAAAAGAGTTTCTCTCAGTAAAAGTATGCCCCGATTCTAAAATAATTACTCTCAGTGTAAATGACTTTAGTGTAAGGCCTATCTATAAACAGGATTGCACTGGGGGTCAGATGCCAACAGATCTGCTCTCAGTATAAGTGGTCAGTTAAATGGAGAGCAAGTCTTTTGGAATCGGGCTATCTATGTCATTGTATCAATTAGTGTTGAAGCATGTATGTAGCAGAATTATCTTTCCTCTAATTTGTATGTAACAGTTACAAACTTGCTTACTACTTGATTTTGTACTTTTGCCCAGGTGGTTTTCTACCTCAAACTCTGAAAATGGGCGTAGCCCAGTATGGATAGCACAGTTATCAAAAAACATTAGTAAAAACAAATAATATAAATTAGTATTAATCTAAATATGCCTGATGAATCTCATTTCAGCTAACCACTTTTGAAACAGACATTTATCAGTGTTCTTCTTTGATACGGGCAAAACAGCTATAAATACAATATGAGAGAACAAATTACAAATTAAATGTAGCTTGGTTTCCTGACAGTATCTCTAGCATTACAGTACTTCTAATAAAACAGTGGATTTATTAATAAGAGTGAGGAAGACTTAGCCAGTAATATGAAAGCACACTGTGCAGATTAAGTAATGCAGTTAGATGTAAAGTAGTAAGATTTCCGATACTGGTTTGGAAAGAGCTCAAAATTGCAGGAACAGGTTTCTGAAAGGCCCTTTTAGTAGACAGAGAGAGAGAGAGAGAGAGAGAGAATAAAGTAGGGAGCTCAGAATAAGACAGTTGACATGTTATTGCGGTCTTAAACAGTAATGCTGTGTTGTAATGACTGGGAACTTAAAGGGTAATGGTATATAGTAATTAATTTATGATTAAGCTAGACAAAAATCTAGGTAGATTATTTCATGAGTAGCTCTGATAAACAGGACAGTAAATCTTTTGGTGACCATAAGAGTGCTTGTGGAGTTTAGTACTAGGCAGTGGTGAAATCTAGTGTGTGTAAAAGAATAAATTACAGTTTAAGGGTTGTGGAAATTTCCAAAAAAGTAATAAAGAGAGGCAAGGCATATTTAGACTTTGAAGAGGGATTTTGTAATAATTGATTCTTAAGTTTCAGTGTTGAGTAGGTTAGATGTCCTACAAAAAAGCATATGGTGGTTTAGAATGTTGTTGACAGACACTTCAGCATGCTTGGAAAGTTCAGGCAGAATTTATGTAATATTTTTTATTATTTATCCTTTGTTGGCCATGTTAGTCTCACTAGACTAGTAGCCTCTTCTTAGGGGAGACATGTGGTGGTACATATACTATTAAGAGAGTTTTGTTCAAGGCACTGGGGAACCTCACTACTCATATTTGTTGCAAGTGAGACCCATTTTGCATTACCACCTCCTGTTTCCATTCCAGGTGCAGAGGTGGCGCAGAGAATCAGGGAGACACATTGACAGAGAAGGAGATAATGGAGTTTTGAGAGAAATGGAGAAGAAAGGCAATATAAAGATCAGAGAATACATGCAAGATTCTGACATGCTTCAAAGAAATCTGTGTGATGGAGATGAGTTGGAAAATGATGGATCTATAATTACAACCATCCAGTTGAGAGGGTTGCATGATGATTTACTTAAAGAAATGGTGATGCAGAACGAGACAGAAAATGAAGGAGAAGTTTCTTGGGGGACATTATGGAGAAAATATAGAAGGAGAATACAGAGATAATCCTGAAGAATAGTGGTGAGATGGAAAAGAAAACATATGCAGAGAAAATGAAAGAAGGCAAAAGGGGATTATCCGAAAAAAAAGGCAGAAGAAAATGAAAAATGGATGTATGTGGTAAGAATTGAAAATAAAGAAGGTAAAAAAATGGACAGGTATGAAGTGTGGGACAATTTAATAACTCATTTGGGTATAAAAGCACATGAGGTAAGAGCATTTATTCTTATTAACAAAGAGACATTTTGTGGCATTATATTTGAGACTGTTTTTAATAGAACATTTTTGGGAGAATAGGAAAAAAAGAGAGAACTGTAACTCATGGAATCTTTGTGATAAAGGTATTTAACAGGGAAACAAAAAATAAAATTCATGTGTAATTTCAAACAGAAGTGGAGAGAGAGACTTTAAAAGGACATTTGAAACTTTTATGTAAAGAAGTACTGGACATTGCAAACGTTTATGATAAAAGGGTTTTATGGACTGGTGGATGGGATTGTGTTAAAAATAGAAAGAGAAAACATTGCACATATACCAAGTATGATAAATCAGGAGGGGAATATGGATGTCATAAAGTACTGAAGACAACTCAAAACATGTGATAAAAGAAAATGTTGCAGTTGTGGGGAAATGGGACATGATACAAAAATGTAAATCAAAATGTTATAAGTTTAACAAAATTGGACTTTTATGGATGAATTGTAAAAATGAAATAAGAGTAAGGAAAATGAAAGAAAATAAAATGAACAAAGAGAAGAAATTTTAGAAGTAGTAGAAATAGAAGAAAAATTAGATGAGAAGAAAATAATAAAGAGGACATAGAAGAAGGGTCTGAAATAAGTGATGATGACAAAAACTGAGAAATAATAAAAGACAAAAAAGATTCTGTTGGTAAAATACAGAAAATGAAAATATAAAGTGACAAGTGCAAAAGAAAAATGAAAGGAAATGGATGAAAAAGAATATATACACAGATAATATTTTGGGGGGGTGGTATAATGGTTAAGCTATTTGACTCACTGACACAAGATACAATGTTTAATTCTCACTTTTGGGAAGGAAACTGGCTAGGCTTAGAATGGCACATAAAGGCAGTTAGACTAATAATTAGCTAGGAACCTATGAGACCATGAATCTGAGGAAAATAAAATGTTAAGTGCTTTCTGTAAATATGAATATAGTAATATAATAAGAATAATAGGGATTTTGGAGTGACATAATATATATGATGTAGGTATAGTTATATTAGAAGGCACAAGATTTTTAAGAAATGATGAAAAATTACCTTTTCCAATAGTTTCTCTTTTTGCAATCTGGAATTTGGGAAATGAGAGATGTTCTGGAATAGCCATATTCTATAGAAATAAAATAAAGATGTTAGATGTAACGTTAGCAAAAATGGGAAGATTAACCATTGTAGATTTAAAATGGAGCGAACAAGTATATAGAATTATAACAGTATATGCTTATGTAAACTGTAAGTAAATGGAAAGCTTGTTTTATCAAGTTTTAGACTATGAAGTGATAAGTATGAATATTATAATAACAGAAGACTTGAATTGTGATTTAAGAGGAAAGCATTAAAGAAATTATATAAGAAAAATGTTAGACATTGTAAGATGTGGTAAGTTAAAACTTTGGGACAAAAATTCTTGGACTTACAAAAGGGGTATGTATAGAACTGAAATAGATTATTTTATAGTATCAGAAGATTTAGTTACAGGAGAAGGGGAGGTAGTTGAAACAGGATTTTCTGATCATCATGCAATAAGGCTAGAGATAAGGGAAAACAAGGAATATCCAAAATAGACAAAGGAATAAAAATAATAAACGAGAAAGCATGGAATAAGGAAAAAGATTAGTAATACAGTTATGGGAAGATCATATTACTATGAGAAAATTTTATTAAAAATTGGTCTGAATGCTGTAGATTTAAGGAAAAAAAATATAAAAAAAGTTTTTTTAAGTATCCATATGGTGTTAGAAAAGTAAAGAAAGAAAAATATAAAAGAACATGTAATAATGAATTGGAATATTTACAGCATAATGATAGAAGGTACTTTGACAAAGAAAAAAGTATATGAAAGAAATCAAGGAAAAACTACAAAAACTGTTATTTAAGCAACTATATTTTTACAAGAAGTATTGAATCACGTAAGCAGATTAGTAAAGGATGATTGTAGTGTAATAAGAGAAATAAAAATGTAAAAGGAGAAATAGAACTCCAGAAAATATTATGAATACTGTAGTACAGTATGTACAAGAAATGTTTAAAGAAAAAAGAAGGTAGCAAAAATAAAATGGAATGTAAAAAAAGTTAAGAGAAAAATAGAATAAGGAGTCAGAAAAGGAAATTTCTTTATATGAGCTACATGAAGTATTAGGACAAGTGAATATAAATTCAGCTGCAGGTCCAGATGGAATAGGGTATGAAATGTATACAAATTTAATGGATTGGTGAAGAAATATAGATATAAGCTTTTGAAAGACTGGTTAAATGAAGGTTTTATGTATGAAAGATTATGTGGTGGAATACTTAAATTCATATGGAAGAAGGAAAATAGAAGCAAAAAAAAAAACTGGAGACTGATAAGTATTGAATAACAATGGTTAAGATCTTTATGAAAATAATACAACATAAATTTGAAACAGATGGAACATATGGAAGATTGTATATATGTAGTATAAAGGAGAAGGGTTGTCAAGAATTGTTAATAATAGAGAAATTGTGGAGGATATTATGAATAGAAAAGAAGTGAAAATCATGATAGGAGACTTTAATAAGGCATTTGATACAATTGAGCATGAAATGTTATGGGTGCTAATGAAAGAATGCAAGTGGAAAGTTGGGAAATTATGTATGTCAGCGTATACTACTAATAAAGTAAAACTTCTAGTAAATGGTTGGTTAAGGCAAGAGATACATATGAAGTGTGGTGTAAGACAGGGATGCACAATGAGTTGCATACTCTTTGCTTTAGTTATGAATTTGATAGTATGTGAAATAAATTACAAAATGAAGAAGGCAGGGAGTATAACACCTGAAGGGTTAAAAATTCTATTCCTGTTAACATACGTAGATGACATTATAATAATTACAAAAAACAAAGTCTGGAGAAAAGAAGTAATAATTTACACAAATGAGTGTCTTGGGGTAATAGGAGTGGCTTTAAAGAGAAAAGTAAAGGTTACAGTAAAGATAGGGGGTATATATGTTGCAATGAATTACATTTCTATATTAGGTATATTGTATTGAGGTATTGAGAATAAAGATATAAGTAGAATTCAGTGAGAAGAAACAATAGAAGAAATAAAACAAACCTGTTTTTTTCTGGCGAGCATATAAATTATCATTCAGAAAAATGGATTATTTGATAAATATAGTACTGATGGGAAAAATAACACACTTAGCAAGTGTATTAATTGCCAACAGCATTTGAAAAGGAATTATTACAGATATTTTTTTCATTCATATGGCATTCTAGATTAAACCTAGTAAAAAGAGGAGTTTTGTATGAAATAAAGAGGAAGGAGTTTTAGAGTTAATTAACCCAGTATTATATGCTGCTTAATTAAATTTGTACAAATTGTTAAAGTGCATAAATGAAAAAGATGAGAGATCAGAAGTAACATTTCATAAATGTAAGTATGATAAATTTGGAGGTATAGTGAATGAGAAAATGATTCCTTAAATGAAGAGACTAAATGTTATCAAAAATATTTTTGAGAAAAATAAAAATTGATATAGAAAAAGAAAGAAAAGTATGGTATAAGAACTTAATGATAAAACATTAGTATGTAAAACCATGAATCTAAGAGATGAAAAAAAAAATAAAGCTAAAAAAAGGAGCAAATGGTGCAATAGGAAAATAGAATGTCAAGATTGTTTTATGGAGACTGGTAATAGATAAATTACCAGTAAAAGGAAATATGCCATATAAAAATAAATGTGATAGAATATGTTTACATTGTCAAGAAGAAGAAGAAGCTACTAAGCGTGTTTTGAAATGTAAAATGTAAAAAAAAATTATGGGAAAGCTACATAAAGAAGATTTTTTTGAAGATATAAAAGAAGTGGATAAAATAAACATAGATATGATTAAATATAACATTATAAGAATAGATGTAATAATTTGTTTAAAGAATGGATAAAAAGTTATTTGAGTTATATGGAATGAAAGAATAAATGAAATTATGTATAATGGTAAATGGGTTTTAACAACAATATTAAGTAAAATCAGATGGTGGTTATGGAAAAAAGGAGTGGGGGTCTAATAGGGATGAAAATTTATTATCACTGTAAGGAAAATGTTATATATATATATATATATATATATTTTTTTTTTTTTTTTCTATATATGTATTTGTACATTTGTAAATATGTGCTAAATAAAAATATTTTTATATAAAGGATCTGTACTCTTGTCAGTAGGTGCAGTGGGATTTTTAACATCAACATAAGCTACCACCAGATGGAACTTCAGTTTAATGTCTCATCTGAAGGATAACATACTCAACAGTGCAGCACCCCCTTTGTGTTGCATTGCAGTCTTAGTTATAGATCTACCTGTTGAGGGAATAGAACCCACAGCCTTCTGCATCAAAAGTGAGTGTGCTAGCTGTTACACCATATTCCTCAGTATTTGGAAATTTTAAGCAAAAAAGTTAAGGTGACCACTAGTATACGTTATTTTGGTGGTTACAGAAAACACATCAATGCTTTGATGTGCTCTGAAGAGTTTAAATGTGGTTTTGGAAGCAATGATAACGTTATTACTGAAATAATTTTTTCAGATTTTTATGATGTCCTTTTGTAAGAAACATTTCAGGTCACAGAAGTTTTTATTGTTTCTTGGAACTAATAAATAATCAGGAGCGCAGATCATCTTTAGTTGGTGAAGATCAGCAGCAGTGTTATAGAAGAAAGTAAGAAAAAGAATTGTAAAAAAAAAAAAGAACTAACAGCAGAGCCTTTCAAAACCCCAGTGTTCAGAATATAATGAGAAAGAGTGAGAATGATCTATTAATGGTGTCATTGAAGAGCTGAGATGGAGGATATAGTAAACAAGATGCAGAGGTCTGTAACATGGAACTTGTTACATATTACTGTAAATATAATCTGTGGCTGAAATTAAATCCAAGTCTGAGATCTTACTGTTTTTTCTAAGTAGATCCCAGAATGTGTCAAGTTTCTTAGCAATTTTTCTTTTTTTTTTGATTAGGAAATATCAGTTAGACTATAGGGTTCAGGATGTGATGGTTCAGAGACTATAGGGAGAAGAGTGATAATAGTATACTTTTACTAAAGAGGAATAATACCAGACTAACAAGAAATACTGTTGATATATGTTACATGATAGTCTTTTTTTTAAATGATGATAGTTTAATATCAGTGGATGAATTAATGTTAAACAGACTAACCAGAAGAAAGTGAACAGTTAACCAAAAGTCATTTAAAGCAGAAGTGCAGTTGTTAGTTAAAGTGCCTTGGAGAGGGAAATGTTTTTTAACTGGGTATGAGAGTAGTGTGGGTTATGGATCCATACATTGTGCTGTTGGTATTTGAAATATTATAATCGGATAATGGATTATGTAGTTTGTGTTTTGTTTGGCCTAGTTTTTTCCTAGCCAGAAAATTTATGAATTATGAAAAAAGTGAGTTTTACTCTTATGTAATGGTTAAATGTAACCATTTCTGTGGTGCCTGTAATGAGGATTGACATTTATTTTTTTAATGGGGAGGAGTAATTTCCAAAAAAAGGGAGAGAAGAAGTGCATCATTAGGATTAGTCATCCTATAAAGAGAGGCCCAATTAATGGTCTGTAATATGATATGCAACAGGTTTTCTATATCAGGTGAGGATAGATCAGTTAATGAACATTATTGTTCTCTAGATTTTCTAGAGAATTAGGAAGAGATAAAGGGACAGTGACCACTATGAGAGTTCAAACGAACAAATATATGAAGGCACCTGTGTAGATAAGTGTTTGAGGAGAGAATCCTGGTTAGAGGAAGGATTGGGATGGGTTTGAATGAAAATGAGATATACAAATGGAGTTAATAGTATTGGTTAGATAGGCTTATGGTCTCGTGATGGTGTCAAGCTAATGTAATGCTGATTACACTCATTGTGAAAAGCTGTGTAAATACACAGGGAATATGTAAAATGCACCAAGCTCTACATAACAAGTACTCTTCCCCTGCAGAAGTGCAGCAGAGTTTTTTTTAAAGTGACACTACTTTCCTCCTCCCCTCTCACACACATAACTGTGATGACTAAATATATTTTATTGTTGATTAATTTCAGAACACTTCTCTGGAGATTCTTTAAAAATTATATATATTTTTTAAATTAGCTCAGTATTTATTCTAGACAGCATGCAGTTTCCTGTTAGTATTTGGTGGACTTTTAGCAAACCAGGGAACAGTGAAGAAAAATAAATTACATGGACTGTAGAGGAGAAGTGACAGCTTGTTATCCAAAGTCAATGAGCTCATGTCTATAAACTGTTCATGTTTTGTCCTCAACTACTGCTAAATAGTCCTAAAAGTCAAAGGTAGATTAAAGTTATCTTCACTTAGTAGCATAACCAGTTAGCTGTGAGACAGTTTTTCTTATGTCACTGTCTTCAAAACTTGTTTCTCTGTGCAAGAACATAATTGTTTGTAAGTTTAATTCTCAAACAGTGCTAAGTAAAAAATGTTATTATTCTATGGCAAAAGCTTGTACTTAGTTGTTTATTTATGCATTCATGATAACTGTACAAAGCTAATGAATCATAACTGTTGACATCTACCTCTTGGAGAAAGAGAGGTTAGCTGTAACTACAATAATTTAGTAGCATGTTTGCCTTATTTTGAGTATATATTGAGTTCTGCATGTGGTGGAATGACACTGTAAAACTAGTTAAGAGTTAGTGGCAATGAAAAGATATTGTTAGTGTCTCATGGAAAGCTGTGTGCACATGAATTAATACAAAGTTGCAAAGTAGTTTTAGCCAAGATAAAGTAAATACTCTGGAATTATAGATAAACTCACTAAACTAGGTATAAATCCCTATGTCACAAGATAGGTTTACAACTGGCTCACTGACAGAACCCACACTGAAAGTAGCAGACTCCAAATCCGACTTCAGACCAGTGACAAGTGGAGTACCACAGGGTTCAGTCCTGGGTCCTCTCATGTTTGGTATCTACTTCTCTGAAGTACAGAAGGTCTTTGGCTAATGAAGTTCGCAGATGACTGCAAGCTAGGAGCCATAATCGAAACTCCTAACGATGTGGACATCCTACAAAAGGGCCTCACTGAGACAGATACCTGGTGTCAAAGCCATGGCCTCAAGCTCAGTGCCAAAAAGTGCATTGTCATCCCCTTTGGTAAAAACTCTGTACCCATGAACTACAACATAGGCGGTAGTATACTTAACACCGAAAGTGTGATAAGAGACCTTGGGACACAGGTGGACAGTAGTCTCTCCTTTGATAATCACATCGCCACAGTAGTCAGGAAATCCTTCTACATGGCACACCTCATCACAAAGGGTTTCTCATCAAGAAAAAAAGAGGTCATTGTTCCCCTCTACTCATCACTCATTAGACCCATTATAGAGTACAACGTCCCTTTTGGTACGTACCTCACAAGACATCTACAACAACTGGAAAGGCCGCAGAAATACCTCACAAAGAGAATTACCAGCCTCAAACAGATGCCCTACGCAGACTGTCTCAAAAAACTCCATCTTTACTCCGTTGCATATCGCCTACTCAGAGGTGATCTCTGCCTAACATACAAAGCTATGTCAAACCCACAGCTGTTGGACATGCTCCACTTAAAGAAATCCCAATCCCTCCGAGCTACACACTCTAGGGACCTAAACCTTGTCACCACAGCAAACAGAACATGCTGGAGGGCTAGATTCCTGTCCCAGAGACTTCCCATACTCTGGAATAAACTACCTATCTATATCAAAAAAAGCTCCTCATTAGCACTCTTCAAGAAAAATCTTGATGATTGGGTGGGAAATAGGAAATTCACCCCGGGGATCATCTCTGTGGCTCTGCTCGACAGTGGTACAGGGAAATAATTTTCTTGGGTGGCAAAAGCCAGGGTACCTTTTTGGCTGGGCTTGTATAGGCCCCAGGGCCGATAGCCTAGTACCTACCTATGAACCTATGAATCTGTTTTAGTAAAACTGCACCAAAACATACTGGGATGAAAGAAAGGTGGATGAATTCCCAGGAAGCAAGTGTTTATAGCTCTGCCCTTCAGCTGTGCAGTGCAAAGGTTATTTGAGTGTGCTGGTATTAGCTATAGCATAAGCTTCAGTGTTATTAAAGGAATCACCACACACATATTTTTGTCAATAGTACAGTGGGCTGTCTGTGACATTTATAATTAACACTTTACCTGAACAAGGGTGCTGAAAAGACATCCAGGAATAAGGATAATAAATACCTTATTAGGAATATTGTACCTTGTAGCAGTTTTGCAGCAGTCTTAGAGATACAAATATCATTGTGTTGGGTAGTTTGACATTCCTGTTTAAGGGAAATGACAGAAGCATGATTTAAAATTGGGTACACTGCAGTGCCTGACCAGGCACCGTTATGATGTAGTAAAGAGTATTTCAGGAAATATGGCAGTATGTAAAAAGTAACAAGTAAAATTTTACATGAATTTGTTTAAAGAAATAAAATGCTACTACCATAGCTCTCAAACAATCAAGGACAGATGTATAAATAATCAGGAAGACTTTTAAAGTATTAGTATTATTAACTTTAAACGCTGCCAGAATAAGGGAATGTGAATTAATATATGGTTTATAAAGTAAAAGAAGTCCATACCTCTAATTATTGACATTATTTATTAAGTGCATTTCACCACATTTTCTGCAAAAGTCACCATTTTTGGAGAGATTAGGAAGGAGAGAGTTAAAATTTGAGTCAAAATCAGGGACAGTTGAGAGGTATGGCTAATACAATTATTAATTTCAGCGGTAAAAAGAGAATTTCAAGGGAAGGTAAATATGTGGTGATAGGATTCAAATGAGTAGTTACCAGAAGGAAGTGTGTAATTAAGTGCCTCATTTACAGAATGACTTTCTTTGTTCACATAGTGTCATTCTGAAGACAGTAACTGAATCCAGGGAGAGGAGATGGGCTGATAGTGAATTCCATGTTTTAGCAACAACCGTGGTAAGGAATGTATCACTGTGGTTATCATATGACTATGACATTTCCAGAAATTGTTTATAAAAGAAGTAACTGTTCTGATTGTTATATACCATTTCACTGAGGTACACTACGAAGGACAGAGAGCATAATTTTTGAGTGTTTGTGAATTGTTGCAAGTTGAACTGCAGTTTCCCCAACTCTAGCTGTTGTAGCATTTTAGCTGGTTGAAGTCAGGGCAGTGCTGTTGTTTGAACTCTCCAGTTTATCCAGTGTTTAGTCAAGTATTGTTCTTGATACAGTAGATCCATGTAACAGCAACGATACTTGTGAGGCTGAGGTTTTACTTATCTTGTTCTCCTTGTTTATGAAATTCATTTGGTTATAGAGTCATTCCGGGAGGCTCTTTTTCCCCTTCTAGACATTGTTGTGCAGTGCTACATGAACTGTATGTAATGCCAAGGTACATTTAAGCACTGTCATTTTCTGTGGTCGTACCATTTAATGCTGTTTGTGGTTTGAATAAGAACACTAGTTTTTGTAATGTTTTAACAGACTATTTGGCTGAGCAGTTTTGCAAACCATTGACGTTTTTCTGGTATTTGTGTTGAGTGCTGATCTCATGCAGAGTATAATGGACTCTGTCAGCGTACTGTAGCATGGCGGATGCAGTATAAAACTGGTTCATATAAAAAATACAAGACCAAAAATGGAACCTTGCATCAGTTTAACAGCAGTATGCATGAGTATGTGTGTGATGAGTGTCTGTGTTATTAGTAATGAAGAGATTTAGAGGTAGCTCTGAAATCAGTTGTGTTAGACCTATTTGATGCTGCTTTGCAGAAAGAATAGCCAACAACATATCATGATTTATGGTGTCAAAATGGTTTGAGCAGTCCAGATATGTTTTTTAGATTTCTGTTTATTAAACAGGCTACTGAATCATAGATTTCATGTGACTCTTGCCTGACTAAGCAGGTTGGTTAGTGTTTAGGATTCAGTCTCACAACTCCATGATCTGGGTTTCATTGTTGACCTGCATGGTGTATGCACAGGCTTTCTGTTGGTACACTTATTTCCTTCCAACAAGGAAACATGTCATTTGACAACATGTATTAATTTGCTCACATCTATTCATAGGTTCATAGATTATAGGTTCATAGATTAGTACTAGGCTAACTGCCCTTGCGAGCCATTTTTTAAGCCTAGCCAATTATCCCCTGTGAGATTCAAACCCTGTACCTTGTGTTTGTAAGGGAAACACCTTAACCATTAGGCCACCCTTCCAACCTGCATTTGCTTTTGCCCTTGTGGCTCAGGGCATGGCTGTGAAAGGTCTGTGAAGGACCAGTTCACCTTCCTAAAAAAATTAAATCTGTTTCAGGCATAGCTGATCAGGTCCTGTTAACAATGTTAGCTTACTTCTGATTATCAGTTTTGCATGGTGGTGTAGGGAAATGGATGTAAAGTAATTTATTTGAATGGCTTCAATTGGCATTCTGTAACATCTACATGTGTTAGAGCTCTTTTTCATATGCAGTATATAACACGCACACCAAAGACTTATATTTGCTTATCAGTCATTTCTCAATTTTTGAATTGCAGAGTTGGATCAGATGTTTTTGTCTTTTGGATTTCTGAAGTAATTATTTTTATCATCCCAACACTTTGACTTGTAACTATTATGCAATTCTCACTAATTTCGGTGGCTATTAGTTTTTCCATTTCTAGTACTCAGGCTGTTGGTTGTTTTATCATACACTAGCTGTCTATGCTCACATGTAATCCTTGGATGAGTTGCTGCTTTAAGTCTCACTCTTCTAACTGGGGCTAATGCAGTCAAGATGCCCATACAGGCATTGTTTTGAAAGTAATTTAATTTTGTACATCATGATCAGTAGGTAATGCAAACATGAGGGTCCATTTTTCATAATTTAACAGTGACAGCAGTTTTCTGTGATAGGCTTTGTGGTGTATTGTATATTACTGAATCACTGAAGTCTCGATATAAAGTTCATCTTCCTGATGTCAGAGAAATACTGATCACTTATATAGTCAGTCACAGTGCCTGAGGAGGACAGATATTAAGCATTGTTCGTCAAAAAGTCAGTCAGCTGTTACTGGTGTTCTTAAATGCTTACTAGTCCTTGTATATGCAGACGTAAGCTATGTTGTCTATATACATACAGTAATGTTGAGCAGTTGATTCAGGTTGTTGCCAGAAGTATTAACACCTCCCACAGCTATTAATCATCCCATGATGTATGTTATCAGCCATTCAGGCTTGTGCTGCATTTATGTTTTGCATGCTACACAGGTAAGTGGAGACATTTAAGAATGTTGCTTTTAGCCAGAGTCAGTTTTATTACCATTACAGCGTTGTCTTTAGCTCTTGATAGTTTATTTTGAGATAATGATGTACTTGTCTCAAATACTAGTATGGCTACACTTTTGTTGCTTTTAAGCTTAGAATAGCCTGTTGGCATGGATATTTTTGAAGTGACATGAGTTTTGAGCCGTGTCTCAGATATATGAAAGACAATGAGGCTTTAATTAGTTATGCAGGGAATGTAATTCCTGTATTTAGTCCTTGATTGTACTACCTTAATATGTGCATAGCAAGGTTCAGTTTTGCTATAGCATTTATTTACTACTGAGTAATGATTTCACATAAATGTCTCTGACATATGTGGAGATTATTTTCTAAGTTGCTTTTTTCACACAATTCCCATTAATGAGCCATTGATGATCTATGCAGTTTGGCAGACATGCATTTGATCTTAGGCAGTCATAGGAAGGTTAAAGTTTCCTGATTTGTGTACCAACCATGGCATCACTTTAGTTTTGACTGTACAACTCGATAAACCATAATGACACCTCCAGGCATTTCTCTATGATCATCTGAGTGGTGCCTGTAGGCATCCAATATTGCTGTTCATATTGGCATTAATATTTCCAAAGCCATGCTGCCTACAAGTTACTGAAAGATTTCAGTATAAAGCCTATCTGATAGCCAATAAAAATTCATTGATACTTTACCTCTGTTTATTGTAGCTAAAGATATATGAAATGCTGTTCATAAATTTATATTAGCAGAATTTTCATATTTATCGAAATATTTCAGAAACAAGCAACACAGACTGAACTGCTTAACTCATATGAAAGCAATATGCCACTAATACTGTATGTGTAGCTGAGAGATTACTGAAATAGTTTAAGTTTTTGCAAAACATTTACAAATTTAATATATATTATATACTGTGCTTATTGCGACTTACAAAATTCAGTATGATACTTAGAATATGATGAATGTAGCTGCTGTAAAGATTATTTTTGTTGAACAGTTTGCTATTTACAACTCATTAGTAGCACTTGTGTTTCTATAGGTAAGAGCATTTGGTTGAAGTGTGAGGCTGGACAATATAACTTGATTTCATCAAAAGGCCCAGGATACAACCATTGGAAGCTAGAGTGTAGAATTCTGGAGGAAATACATTTATGGTTTCTCACCCTGTTGATGTAGCAAGCTGAAATATATAGAAAGGGGTGTTTTTTTTTTTTTACGATAAGGAAAATACCAACCTGTAGTCAACATATTGTTAGTGTACGTCATCTGGGGTATAGGTAACACCAGTGAGTTGACAAGTGGCTGCTACGTAACGTAGGATACTAGTGAAAACAGGATCGTGGAAAAGTTTAAATACCTAATTGATTTTGTTGGAGAATGGAGTACATGATGTAAAATATTAAGTACATATTAGTTGCTGCTGTGATCTGATGGATAGGTGAGAAAACTATTTAAGGCGGCCCAAATTTGAGTGGAAGGATTGTTTCAGATTAATTATTTGCAAATTAAATTCCAAGTCCATGGGGCAATACCTAAGCCATCACACTGCAGACCTGTACAATGTCAGGTCAAATTATCTAATAGATTTCTGGTGAAGGTCAGCTGATGGCTGAATACTACAAAAAGCATGATATGACAAGGGCAAAGGATTCATCTGGAAGGAAGGCTAACGGTCTGTAGCAGCCTGTGAAGCAGTATCTTTTAGGATAGTAATTTTGTAAGAAATCCATTTACAGAAATGTACAAACCTTATTTCTTGGTACTGGCTGTCCAAGAAAGGATACAGAGACTCCAATGTAGCTTGATCTGAGGGTTTTAGGAGCTGGCTTTGCAATAGGTGAACAGTACTTCAAATTCTACCCAGTTTTTGATGAAGGTGCTTGCAGAATTACTTTATTTTGTCTAACCCAAATAGATTGCATACATTTCCAGAAGTAACAATGATAGTCACATTTTAATTTTATTCAATGTATGTAGATTGGATCAGGCAACCTTTTCTGCATAATGTAGCAGAACAGCACTGTAAAACTGTATTTACAGAGAGAGCAAATTTCATTAGTATATAGTTAAAAAATTAGTTCAGCAGCACTAAGCTACATGTTGTTAGAGTGGTATAGGCTGATCCCAAAAAGGTGGCTAAAATGCGCTTATAATCAAGTTATTGATCTGACTGTGTCTCTGTAAGATCCTTATCCTTATGAATGATAATACTTCCATAACTATTCATATAAGAATAAAACAAGGAAAATATTCCCTTTATTACTCCATTTCAGGTAACATGTTTTGATGGTTCCCACCATGATGCATGGTTTCTTTTTCTCGAGTCACTCATGCTTGGTCTTTAAATACTTTTTTTTTATACTTATTTTGTTTAATTTAATATTTACACTGTTTGGGAGTTGTTGAATTAAACAATATAAGTAAAAAAAAAATAATATTTACTCTGTTTGGGAGTTGTTTTGAATCTTTGCTGTCATTCAGTTTTTCCATTCCTGCAGTGACCTCTACACCTGTGTCACTTCATGTATATTTCCTAACTTTGTTCAGGTTAGCCGTTGCCATAAGAATGAGTTTTTGATAGTATGCCACTGCTAGGGGAAGGATCAGGAATTCATATGGATTTTGTTTCAGAAAGTGAATTTTCCTATCATCACAAAATCTTTACTGAAATGTTATTGCTTTGAGTACTGAAAGCTAGATAGATAGTTTTAAAAACATTTTCAAACTTCCAACAGAATGCACCATTGCTGACTGTGGGAGTTTTAGTCTATTTTCCTTTATTTCTTTGTTTCTTTTATGTTGACCAGAGTTGATTGCTTATCTCAGTGGACCATTGGACTCAACTTGGGAGTACAAACTCAGAACAATAAAAGTCAAAGACTTAAATTAGGCAGTATTTAATACTTGAGTAGAAATCAGTCATTGTGTTAGGTAGGTTAGTATGGGAATACAAAAATGATAACGGTAAATACTTTAATATAGATATTATTTAAAAGAGTAGCGATCAGAATATAAAACAGATAATAGTTTCAGAATAGTATCAGAATGGTGGTGACAGTGATATATATATATATATATATATATATATATATATATATATATATATATATATATATAAAATTGTAATTTTAGAAACATTTATTGCCCTGAGTGATAAACCTGTTTGTCATAATCAGCATTGAGTTTATGATGGGTATAACTGAGTATAGAGTGGAGAATAGAAGTGTAGATTTGGAGGTGTGGAAGGAGTAAGGGGGGGTGGGAGTGTTAAGGGTGGGAGAATGAGTTATGCTGAAAATTTGGAGAGGACATGCAACAGGGGGTGTACATAACAAAGTGCATTTAAGTTTATCATTAAGGAGCAGGGTAAAAGCTAAAATTGTAAGGGGGGGTGCAAGTTTAGATTGGTTGATTTAGACATAGGCTGCATATATAAAAAGGAGAAATAACACACCATGTGCGGAGCCTGTCAGAATAGGATGGTCCGTAAAGAAGGATTTATTTATAAATATATCAAACAATTAGAATAAAGAAATTTGATACAATGAATGAGTGTCAGCAAAAACAGTGCCAGTAATTGTCTGACCCTATCAATAGCTTTAGAAATATCAAATGACAATGCAGAAGTTGAAAACATAAACTGTTGGTTAAAAAAAATGGCAGACACTACAGTGTTACAGTCTAACTGATAGTTTGTCTCCCTGGAGTGAAAGCTAAATTGGAAAGAGGAAATAATGTTTAAATGTAATGATTTTAGTTTGCTAGCCTATACCTACATAAAATATGTCACAGTTAATCAAGTCAATAAGTATATATGTGCATGTGTGTGTGTGTATATATATATATATATATATATATATATATATATATATATATATATATATATATATATTAATCAAAGTTCAAAAGTTCAAATTTGGCTTAGAAATAAGAAGAGTTTTGGATGTGTTAACATAGTGGTCAATAAATCCCTAGAATTTTTAGAAGATGGAATAATAATAATTAGGGCTTAAGGGTTTACATGTTTTTTACACCAAATGTTACTACCAAAACTTCTTTTAACTTAACCTTACTTGCCAGCATAATCTATAAGAGAAGAGGTAGACGAAAAAGGCAAGCAAGTGAAAATCATCAATCTGGTCCAAATCATTTAAAGGAAAAAGAGTGACTGTAATAGTGCATTTGGGAGCGTGGCCAGCTGTACTTATCAGTGCATAAATATGGGCAGCGTCCGTGCTGCAGAATACTAAAAATGGTCTTGTACAATAAAACACCAAACAATAGGGAATAATGGCTGTTGAGGACAATTTGAACCTCCTTTTCTATCAATTTCCCTGTTCTGCTTGATGAGATGTAGAAATGTCACATGAGACTTGTGTGTATGTATTCTCATTCAGCAGCTATACAAATTGCATCAACATTACCCTGTATTTCTTGGACTTGATATCAGATTTCATACAACCGACCTCTAAAATCAACAATCTAGTTAGCATTTTTAATCCAGATAGAATAGTATTTTCTAGTTTCTGCATATCATCTTTAGGAGTAGGATCTTCACAGATTGGATGTATGGTAAATGCTTGGATACCAATTGTGTTCTGGTTTCAGTAGGTATTTAGTGCTGCCTTTGTTATTCTTTGTGTAAGAGTGGTGATGAAACATCCATCTTGTGTAACATTTTAGGAGTAACAGCTTCTCCAGATGATATGCCAGCCATTGCTTAAACATTTGCCCATCTGTAGTATACTGTGCTACAAATTATGTTTCTGTATTGCTGAAAGAATCGGTATTTTCAGTAATATTTACTAAAATTCTTTTTTATTACTCTCTAATTCAACTGATTATTACTCCATCCTCCAAGCCACCTCCTTGACATTTTGTGCAGCACATTTCCCAATTAGCTTAGATTAACAGGCATTTCCTTATGTCTTTTACATATGCCTTTGACTTGTAGGGGGTGTGGAATATACTTGGTTTCACAGCATACATCTTAACTGTACAGATTTTTGCAGACTGTCCAGATTTTTGCCTCATATTTTTGGTCTGTTTTTCATACAATTGTTTTTTTTTCTGGCAAATCACTGTCAAAGCATGAAAGACTGAAGTCAGAAAGTAATGACCGGCATTTGAGTTTCAGACTTCATACCCTTCAAATAACTCATGCTAATGCAAAACCTGTTATTCTGTCACGTTTCTAAGTTTGTAAGTGCAGTATTTAAAAATTGTCCCTATTTTTGGGACTTTGTCCCACTTTTACTTATGGCCTAAAATAAGCTTTTACTTGTGAGGAAACCAATGTGATTCCTCTTACTTTTGTTCCCATGGTTTCCATCTAATATACTGATGCCCTGTTGAGGAATGGTAAAGAATAAACATTATCATATACCATATAGCCAGGTGTCACTGTCCAATGATGCAATGAATGGAGGGAACTGCAGAGTATCTACTATGCTGCCTTACTGACTGTGGGAATGTAGATGGGAGTAGGGGTTGTTGTCAAGGAGCAGCTTTCCACAAAGCACAGACTAGAATAGTAGACGCTAAGCATCATCTCAGCAAATGGAAAAATGCAGAGTACAAGGGATTAGTCCAAATAAGACCACTTTAGCTAGCAGATCTAAGAGACTGTTTCTCTGATACCCTCCTGTGGGAGGAATAAAGATGTCTTGTTGAAGTTTCAAGTAGTTTATTCAGTTAAGCAGGTAGATGGAGGAGTGCTCTTGTTGTAAGAACACTTGTTCATCTACCTGTTAACTGAATAATTAGAACAAAAACACTCATTCATCAACCTACTTAACTGAATAAAGTACATGAAACTTCAAGAAGGCATCTTTATTTCATTCTCAGCAAGAGAATAGTATAGGCAGAAATATAGACGTGATGGACTTCAGGACAGGGTGCAATAAGGAGTGACATCTGTAAGTGTCTGATTAAGCAGTAAGGGATCAAAAGAAGAAAAAGGTAAAACTAAGCTCCCTGTTGTGCATAGTACAGCAAGGTCATTATTTTTGGTTGAGTGATGTTAAGAAGTCATAATGTTATTTATGTAAATGTTTCACATTGCTGAAGAGTCAGTACATTATGTGTTGCTTTATTGTAGGTGCTCTACTGCACTGTCTGGGGTTGTGTAATTAGGTCAGAAAATACAGGTTCCTGTCTCTTTTAACATTTTCTACAAGTACATGTAACCTCAAAGATATTATATGTAAAGAGAGTGGGGGTCTGAGGGTAGAGCTCCCCCCAGTAGGTACCATGTAAGTATAGAGATTGGAGGGGGTCTGATGGGAGAGCTGCCACACTGGGATACTCAGGGGGTACTGCTCCTGCAAAAACAATTCTGTATTAGTGTTTTATAATGCTTTAGTGTGCAACTTTATAAGTTGTGTATGATTTAGATGTTCAGCATATCTTGCATCTTGACTAGGGGACAGACTATATTCGATTATAGACCCTACTTCACCAGCAGCCTAAATTAGTTTGTACTCGTACTCTGGCAGTACCTATTCACCTTTTTTGGTAGCATTGTATAGTAAACAGATGTGACAGTAAGTCGTTACTGGTGCTCTTGGAGGAAAAATGCAGTTTGCCCAGAATTGTCTCTGTTTGGCTAACTCTTTGATGTCTCAACATTTATTCTGCACACTGTTTAGTTTTTTTTTTTTTTATTTATATACAGGTGATATCATTTCTAAAAAGTAGATCTTTTATAGTAATCTCTTACCTTTACAAGCAGTTTTAGAAAACTGACTTTTTGTGGATAGTTTAACTGGTAAATAATTTCACACATTTGGCAATGCAGTATTCTATGCATCTTGTATAATACTTTACAGTTTTATCATGTTCAACATTTCTCTAAATCTTAGAGATGCAAGAAAAGCAGGACTAACTATGGCCCTGCAGTCTGTTAAATGACCCACTTATTATTTCTCCTCTATAATTACTGCTAAGCACTGTTGTCTGGAAATTGTCGAACTTGTGCTGTGCGCAGCTTTCTGACAAATGTGGTCTAGAAATGATTGCTTGTAAATGTCACTTCTAAATTGTTACCTTTACTGGGAAATTTACCGTTCTTGCTCTTTAAAAGCTAGCCTTCACTCCCACATATTAAAACTGCTAGCCTTACTAGTATTTAGATTTACTTTCACTTTGTTCTTGTTTACCATGTAAAACTTGTAATTAAAGCAGGTTATGTCAGGATTTAGTTTTAGTAGCATGTACTTCCAACAGGTGAGTGGTAGACTTTATGCTGGTGTACAAAGTGTTACGGCTGTGAATGATGAGGTACAGGCCTGTACTAAGGAATATATGTCGAGTCTTTGGTCAGCAGTATATGATAAGTAAATATGTTGAATGTATTTGTGCACTGTATGTTTTATTTTGCACTGAAGGACAGGAAGGGTTATTACAGATTTGATAAGAGATGTAATGTAGATTTTACAAGGGAAATGCTGGGCAAAATCTGTGCTGAGATATGTCTTGGAGTAGATGCTGGTGCTGTGGAACAGACTCCCCATCCACATAAAACAAAGATCATCCCTGTCCATATTGAAGTACAACTTTGATCTATGGATGGGAAAGAGAAAATTTACTCCAGGACTGCCCCCTGTACTACTAACAGGGGCAGCTCCTAAATACTTTATCCCATGCATGAGTCCCCTCACATTATCTATGATATGATCCCAGTTATTCCCATTAGGGGTCATATATAATTATCAACCATGGGACGGGTAAGACTGATCTATAACCAAATGTTATACAATTGAAAGGTTGTTTCAAGCACAAAAAGGAAAGTGGCTGGTTTAAAATGCCCCACAAGGGCAGCTAGCCTAATGCAGATGAACCTATAAAAACTGTGTGGCAGATCATTCTTGCAGCTGATTTGTAGTGTGAATGTAGTGTCACATTTTAAAAAGTGGCATTTCATATTCGGACAGTGGTATCTAGGTGAAGCATATGCCATCATATTCTGGTTTTAAGGTAAACACGCTTTATATTAGTGTATGATCAACTGAAAATGTGAGCAATATACTTGCTTTGGTGAATATTTTGCTGGTGTTATCAGTATGTGCTATAAATTTGTTACGCTGTGTCTCACTGTTAGATAAATTATGCTTGTAGATGCTATGTTGCTACCAGCCATTGCCTTCCTCTTGATAAGTTATATGCTATGTATAAACCAAGCTGTGCAGACTTTATTAGGGGCATGCTAATACGTTTGTGAAAATTGTCATGCATGTCTCATATGTACAATTCTACAACTTTATGCATAATGTGCTGTCCCTGTGAAGGCTAGGTATTATCTTACTTCAGCTATGGAGCACATTTGATAGGAGGATTGATAGAGCTGTTGTGCACTTCTGAGTGCTGTGTCATAATCTAGACTGTTGTACCACTTCTTCATCAAGCTTCTCCCCTCTTTTCTGAAAGATCATTCCTCTTACCTCATCTTCCATTCACAAATAAAAGCATATTTCAAGACTCTAGTAAAATGCAACCGCCATCTCTGTGGTCATACAACTTAACCCCTTCATTCCTTTCTTCTGACTCCGTACCATGCTCTGACTCTTTTTTGATTGTGATTCTTTCAGCATGCCAACTCTGATACCACTCTGTATTTAATTCATGTACGTACTGTGTTTTTAGTTACTTTGTACATGACGTCATTTTATCTATCGACTTTATACCGTCAAGCCAGCTGTGATTTTCACTTTGTGTATAACGTATGTATATATTGGGTTTTGTCATTCTGTTTATAATGTCATGTATCTGTTGTGTTTTCTCCCTGAGTTGAGACTGAAATGGGTCCAGTGAGATCAGTGCTCTGTCCTGGTTAACAAATTGAAAATAAATAAAATAAGCAGTAATGTGTATTGATAGTTGTGTTTAACCCCTGTTGAGTCATGCAGTACACATGTAGTTATGTGTGCACTGCATATAACATCACAGAACCTTCCTGAAAGGTAATATACAGCAGACTGCTTAGTGGGTTGTATATTAATCTAAACTGACTCAATCTAAACACATCTGATAAGTGATCTAATACACAACACCAGCTAAACCTACCCCCAACATATAGAAACCTATAAAAATCTAGGTCTCAAGCAATGCATTGGGGCTTCACCCCCCAGTACCCCTGACATACTTAAGAAATGTATACAAGAACAAACCCCAGTGATCACAAAATGACAAGCGTTTAACTGACTTAAGTGCTCTATTACACATCTCGTCTAAACCTACCCTACAATATCTAAACATATGGAAATCTACAGACATACTTAAAAGATTACTTTACCCCCCCCCAGTTTACATGTAAATCTCTAAAAGAACAAGCACCAGTGATCATAAAATGACAAGCCTTCCTTATTATCAGTGTTGTAGACGGGTGTATGCTAGCATTAGATGAAATATGTATATTGCTAGGATTAGATGACATGTATTTTTTCATTCAGTTGTGTTTAGATAGAGTGAGTGATGAACTACATGGCACCAGGTTAAAGATATGCTGTATGTTTCATGTGTTACACTGCTGATTAACTGGTGATTAATATCATTAATGATTTTGGTAAACATGTTTACTGTTTTCTATTTTAAAACCACAGCAAATAAAGTACACATGTAGACCCATTAGGTGTATGTTTTGACAAATCAAATTTGGTAAACTTATTTATCAGCATAATTAAACAGAATTATTAGCACGTATGCTGTAACAAGTGATTACTGTTTAATAAAGTAATGCACAGTATTAGATCATCAATATTTTAGGTTCTGAAAGCCTACATCAGATTTACAAAATAATAGCATTAACACGTCATTAAATGTAACTCTATCAACCCCACTTCAGATCATCATCCTAAGAGTGTTTTGGAGCTCTAATATCATGACGGATTGGACCGCATTGTCATATCAGGATGCAGTTAAAGTTCATGAAATTAGTATTATTTTAATCTTTGATGTTAGTCAAAAGTGCTCTTCTCAGCACCCACAATGTGACTGACTCATCCTGTAATCCATATGGGCTTATTATTATGAATTGGTCACATATCTGTGTATAACTGTAAATTATTTTTTATTAGGCCTGTTGATCCTACTACTGTTGGAACTGTCTGGGTATCTTTCTTTTACATTGCTCTTGTTTCTGCCTGCAGATCTTGGTATTTTATGACTTTTCTCTCTCTCTCTCTCTGTACATAAGATACTGTAATGACTGGGTGTAGCAATTTCAATGATCCTTACTACTTTTGCCTTTTTTGTGGACTATATCTGGTTTTCTCACATCCATTTTTTCAACTGTTGGTAATGGGTGATACCATGTGATGTAAACATCATCAGTCTCTTTAATGCTTTGTTGTTCATGTTTCCAGTGCTTTTCAACTACTAGTACATATTGCAGTGTTTGCATGAGTCCCAATGTAATAATCTTTCCACATTATTGTGCTTTTCAGCATACAGTCCCTATGCCATGAGTATATCATACCCAGCAACAAGATATTCAACTGTTTCTAGTTCTTTTTGTACAGAACCTGCATTCATCTGTCTCCCCAACATATTCAATGGAGTTTATAAACCAATGTGTACATAATACCACTATCCTTGCTCGGCGTTATTATCCTTTCATCTTTTTTTACTTCAGTTCACCTCTCCTTAACCATTCCTGTGTCATATCTTCATAAACATGAAGTTGTTCCAGGAGAACTTTGTACTTGCTACTGAATTTATGGATTTTCCAATTTTCTTTCCTTCTCATCTTATCCTTCTCCTTATATTCTTTCTTTTGTTCTTTGGCACATTCAGTTGCTGTCTGATTTTTGCCTGCTTCTAGTTTGATTTCCATTCCCACTTCACACTGAAATGCTTCTGCTAAACTAAACAAGGATGTCATTTTAGACTTCTTTTCCTCATGTTTTAAAACTTTCACTATGTTTGGATCTGGTGAGGTCAGCAGATATGTTCATAGACCTATGATTGTGGATCTATACATGTAATCACTTTCAAGGAGGCCCATATTTCCTTCACAGTGTGGAATATGTAATCTTTGTGTACACTGATTTTTATGCATCATCTGATAAGCGTGAAGCTTCTTTCTTGTTTTCCTCTCCATTTGATCCAATACTTTTTGGGGCCAGTCAATCACTGAAAAAAAAAACTGTAAGTTAGAACAGGAAGAGCAAACTGGTTTATAGCTTGGGCTTTATTCCTAGATGTCAGGGCAATTTTCAGTATTAGTTTTAGTCTTCTGAAGTAATCATCATTGAGTTTTATTCTCATTTGTTCATGTTTTATTGCCGAACCTACATATATTCCTAAATATTTATATACTCCCTCCTCCTCAAGTTCTTTTATATCACATTCCTGTCTTAGATTAATATTCTGTTGGTGCTGCAACTTTCCTGTTTTATATGTTGCTTTTGCACTTTTCTCAAGACCAAATTACATTCTTAGTTATGTCCTCTGGGAAAGTTTGAACCATTTGCAGCTATGTTTTCAACTTCTTATCTGATGAAAGGTACAGTTTTATGTAATCCACAAAAGGTACAGGAGATGTCTATAAACAAGCTGGGTTTTTTGGAGCCAAACTGTAACCTTAGCCTAATTTGTTTTGTAAATAGCTTAAAGGATTAAGAGCAGGACAAAAACAGCAGTGGTGACAGAATAACCGTGGAATATCCCCATTTGAATTTTTATGTCTTGGGTAATAATTTGCTCTTTGTAATCATCCAACTGCAAAATGGCTTGCCACTATGTATGAATGTGGAATACTGACATGCTTTTTTGTATTATTCCATGTCATACTTAGATTCTTCCCCGATTTATAATTCTCTATTATGACTTTATTTTGCAACAAATGATCCTTTGTTCCTTATAACTTTCTTTTGTTACCCTTTTGTTCTATTGCCATAATTGATTTTTTTTAATGACTTTAAACTCTGTCTGCATCATTTTCAGTATATAGCTTGTATATTGTCAGGAGGCAAGTTATTGGTCTATAGATTTTAGGATGGCTTGCAGGTTCACTCTTAAGGTGGAGTAGCCTTGTTCCTGTTGTTAACCAGATTGGTGTCTGTTTGATATGCGCCTATAAGTAACTCTTACTCAGGGCTAAATCTTTATGTAATGATGTAAATGCTGGCAGACAGAAGTTAGGCACTGTAACTAGGCCTGGATTTTCCAGTTAGAAGCTTTTCTTAATTTTGTCTTAATTTCTCTAGCCTTTACTTCATCCCATTTCATATCCTCTACCTTAGAACTCCTTAGTGCTTCTTTTAATTCTTCTATTATGCAGTTTTATTATGTTGAGCAGGGTCTTCATAAATACTTCTCCAAATTGTGCCTATTTTTTTTTGTGGTCTTTATATTCCTTTTGCTTTGCTTTCCAGTTCTCTATAAAACCTTTTTGTGTCATCCATAAATTGCTTATTTTGTATTTTTTCTTTATGTTTATCTGCAAACCTTATACATTTTCTGCCTGTGCTGATATTTTTAGATTATTATTAGCAACAGTATATGATAAATCACAATATATTGTAATACAGTACATTGCTTTTAACACGATGATCTGTTCCCTATTATATATTCTGCTAACAGTGCTTACTGTCATAATTGCTTTATAGTTTTCTCTATTGGCTACTTCCATGGTGGCATTTTACTTGTTCTCTTCCTTTCTTTTTTATGTTTTTATTTTATTTGTGGTAACCCTTTATTAATTATTAGTTTAGTTGCACAATAATATATTCTATTTATTTCTGTTATAGCACATGAATTTCTCGTAATAGTCCTGATTATATGTTCAACAGTTTTATCAATCTTCTAGCATTTTGGCTCTAATTTACTTTGTGTAAATATATCAGTTTCTATTAAATCAAGCAGGTCTTCCTTAAATAATTTCTTCTGGATTGAGAGCATCTTCTTTGCCTCTGTGTTTTCTGTGAGTAATTTACACAAAGTTCCAGAAAAACTTTCTGTGACATATCCTCTTCAGATATACCCTGCTTAATATGAGAATGCTTTGGCCCATCATTCTCCAACATTACCTGCATCAGAGTTGCCACTTTTTCCAGTTTCTTCCCTTGTTGTGCAACTTCAGCTGGACTTTCATACCAAGCTCCTACAGAAGGCTTCAGATTATCATAATGTTGCAAATCTTCTACAGATGCCTCCTGATCTGCCAGTTGCTCCTTAATCTGGGGACCTATAATTGCATCATGCTGCAACATTCTCTGTGTTGGATTCTCCACACTAAGTTCTTCATTTTGTAGATAATCTATTTAACTTCTGCCTTACTAGTCATATTTCTACATTCCCCATTTGTTTTCTTATTTATTTGTACTGTGAAATGTTCCATATCTGGGTGCCTTTACCTGTGTTTCTTCTCAAATATATTTGAATTTTTTTGTATTTATTAGCTTGGCTTTCTCCTTTACATAAATATTATAACAAACCAGATCTATTTTTATTTCCCATGTCCATGTTTTTTTCTTCTTCCTTTCAAAAATCACTGGATTTTGTTCTTTGTGTTTTTATACATCCTCTGTTGCATCTTTTTCCAGGTAGCCCTAAGTTTCTTCATCTATATATTGTTTTTCATAAATCTGTTGGATTAGTGAATACAAAATTCCCTTTGAAGCCTTTACAGCTTTCCTTGTGCAAGTTTTTTTTCTTTCCTTTAATTTCTGTATTAATATTTCTAAATATCTGGAAAATTCTGGACTTCTTATGTAATAGTAAGAATACATAATTTCTCTACTATCCTCAGTAGTCCACTTTTTTATCTTTATGGCTCTTTTTTGTGTTTTTGTGGACTACTACTTCCTTCTACAACAGGGGACCATCTTCCCTCAGATCCTGGCCTAACCCTGTTGTAGAAAAGTTTACATAATTACAAAATACTTCATTAAATATAACCCTTACAACCCTACTTCATCTTATCATCCTTAGATACTCTGGACCTACTGACTAAGTTTAATTTCTCCAAGTCTTTTGGGTTTCTAATACCATGTTGGGAATGGACTCCATTCTTAAGTCAAAGTATATTTAAAGTTCATGAAATTAGTATTGTTTTAATCTTTGATGTTAGCAAGAAGTGCTCTTTGCAACACCCACAATCTACCCAATATTCACTCCTCCTGCAATTCATACAGAGTTACATGTATCGTAGCATATCTAAATATGACTGTAAATTCTTTTTTTACGAGATCTATTGCTCCTACTACTATTGGAAATGTCTGGGCATCCATCTTCCATATTGCCCTCATTTCTGTCTGCAACTCCTGGTATTTTATGACTTTGCATCTCTCTGTCACTGTAATCACTGGGTGTAGCAATTTCAAGGATCAATGCTACTTTTGTCTTATTCTCTTGGACTACTATATCTGGTTTTCTCACATCTATTTTTGAACCATTGGTAATGGAATAGAACCTTGTGATATAAATTTCATTATGCTCTATAATGCTTTGTAGCTCATGTTTCCAGTGCTTCTCACCTACTTTAATACTGTAATGCTTGCACAATCCACAATGCAACAATCTTGTCACATTATTATGCCTTTCAGTATACAGATCCTCTCCCATTAGTGTATCCCACTCAGCATCAAGATGTGCGACTGTTTCCAATTCTGTTTTACATAACCTGCATTTGTCTGTCTGACATGTTCAGTAGACTATGTAAACCAACGTGTAGTGTACCAATAGTTTGTCTACTAACTATGAGACATTACAGGTGTATGCTAAGCCCTCCAACCCTGTATATGTTCATGTATACACATATGCTACTATGGTTACAAAGTGCAAAAGTTCAAGACCTCACATTTTTTCCTAACCCTCCCAGGAAACCAGACTAATGTGGATATAGACAACAGTTATACCCAGTCAGCACCAACTGTGGTGTTTACATACTTGTGGATTATTACCACTGTTAGGCCACTGGTGAATGTGCTGCATTATAAAACTCCCCCAAAGGCACCAAAAACAGTTTATAATTCTACTCATGCTTATATATTACACAAATCAGTATTCAGGTTGCTGCTCCTTAATCAAGTTTTGGAACCCCCACCTCTTTGCCTGTCTCATGCCCCTTTGCTCTTTTTTAGCTAGATAAGAAAACCCTAATCAACAAAGCATTCATCCCTCCTGTATCCCTGACAGATACCTAATGCAGCCAACAAATCCCCTATTTCTGGAATAGGCTATCCTCACCTATCAGAGTACTTCTCTAGCAACCTTTTAAGGTGATCACAAATTTTCACCTGGGATATGTGGAGAAAAATCTACATGATGAGGAACACGTCTGGTTTCCCACCAGTATCAGCTGATGTGATTAAGCTTTCTGATGGTCTCCTTTGGCTGTGGTCATAAGAACCAATGGACCTACTTTATTCCGGTTCAATAAAACCTTACCCCACAGTATCTGTATGGTCAAGACAACCGTAATCAAACTGAACAGGGCACCTTCCCTTCATCAGTACCACTAGGGTATTTCTTGAGTTCCATACTATTCTTTGTACTTGTAAACAACATTACATTTGTCCTCTCTTCACTGATGACATTATTCTCCATAGAGGAAGTCCATCTGCCATCCACATTTAAAAAAAATTATAAAACTGCTTCTCCCAGTTATGTAGTTGGCCCACAACTACCCACCTCAAATGTAACACCACCAACACAACTCCTAGTTATCAAAATATGTCCATCTAAACATCAGATTAATCAATTAACACAGCACAAGTCTAAGTCTTATCTTAGACCCCAGCCTGACATAAAACACACCCTGACATTTTTTTTTATTTCCATTTATTTTTATTATCCTTTCTTGATTGGATTAATCCCACTAGGCTTGTGGCCTCTTTGGGGAGAGCAGAGGTGGTACTTGGACTTGGGGAAATTTTGCTAGGACATCAGGAAACTTTCCATAGTCTTTTTGAGCGCTAGATAGTGTCAGGAGACTGTCATTAATGATTGATCAATTTCAAAATAGAGGAGGAAAGGACTTAGCAGGAAGGAGTGCAGTAATTCAGAACATTCAATTATCACAAACAGATTCTATCAGAGAGGAGAGTGTTGTCACAGAATTGGAGGAAGAAGGTCTGGAAACTTTGTGTTGATACAGTTCATGGACAAATGTTTATGAGGAAGCAAATTTGAGTATTATGACAGATCGCATGCTGGAAGGAGGTGCCTGCCAGATGACTCAGGAAAAGGAGCTGGATTACCAGAAGGTGTTGACAGCAGTTTGCGGTTATGCTTAGCCAATGGAGTAGTTGGTTTTAAATGCAAAAGGATGTTTATGTGAACAGTATGGAAACTTTTTTTTTCATATGTAGAAATAGTAAAATGAAAGAAAGATACTATTTTTGAAGCTATAAGAAGACCAGGACTGATGCAAGGATAACAAACCCAGAAGTGAAGACCGGTGTTAAGAATTAAAACAAACAACAGTGACACTAGGTATGATGTTATGGACAGTATTATTGGGGAATTAAAGTATGGGCCAAAAAAAGTACTTAAAACAGAAGATGTCTGTAAGGTTACTTTTGAAACTTGTACCATATTTGAAAATTTTATGAATGAAGTGGAGAAAAAGAAATCAGTGGCATTAAGGAATGAGTATATTTTTCAGATCATCAGACTGAAGTTAAGGAAGAAAATAAATTTGTAATTTGATACATAAGGTTAACTAATGCATTTTGAAGGAAGTGTTTGGACAGGGGGTGGCAGGTGTAAGTGATACTGGATGAGCGTGAAAGGAAAATCCAGTTTATTTCAAATGTTATAATTGTGAGTGGGAAACTAGGAACAGTGAGGTGCTGAGGTCAACCTAAAGCATGTTTTTTTTTGTAAATGTATTTATTTGTTTATTTTTGTGGGAATGACAGGCACTTGATGTAAAACTGTAATAAAATGAGATTAATTCATTTGGAGAGCAGGGACATGCCATGGAAACCTGTAAGCCTAAGAGTAGAAAATGCAATGAATTTGCAGAGTTTTGGTTTGACTGTCCTATACTAGAAGATAAAAGATTAGAAGAAGAGAATATTTCAGAAGAAAGACAATCTGACAACAATATAACTGAATACATCAGTAGAGAAAATATTATGAGTGAAATAACTGGAGAAGAAATTATAACTAACACAGAGAAAGATGATGAAGATGAGGTAGAATATGTTTTACAAAGTGAAAGTATTAAAAAATAGATATGTAACACTAGGAAGCGAAGAAGTGAAAGAAGGAGAATTTGAGACAGGAGAAAAATTATGCTAAATTAGTTGGAGGGAGAGTACAGAAAAAGAAAAGAAAAATAAAACCTCAAAATAAAAATACAAAAAAGAAAAGGGGCTGACTTAGGATATTAGCACTGCCTGTAAATAACATTGAAAATTGTATTTGATGTATCATGTACGGTACTGAATGAATGGTGTAAAAATACTGGGCCTGATTCATGAACACCTATGCTAAATGTACATGATCTGTATTCAGGAACATCCCTACCACATTTTTTGTGCTGTCTATTCACTCAGAAACATCACAACAAGTATAGTCTACACATTATGGTAACATTTACAAATCCTCCTCAATATTTAAGGTTGCAAGAAACTAAAATTAGAAGGAAGAAGGCGGGAGGTATGCTTGTGTTGCCTGTTCACTCAAAATGGCGTACACTTAGTGTAGGCATTAAAGAATCCTGCCTACTAAGTATGGAGGTCATATGCTTGTTAGATATTAAATGTATGATGGAAGAAAAAAAAGGAAAAAAGTGAGGAAATATAGGGTAAAAATATTATATAGTCTTAAGGGAGTGATAGGTGTTCAAGAATAGATTTTTTAAGTGAAGAGATAAAGATACTAAATGCGATGGTAGTATTTGGAAGATTAGTAGTATGTAATAGAAGGAAAGGGGAAAATGTATAAGGATAATTACTATTTCTGCATATGTTAATATGACAGAAGAAAAAGATGTTTGAAGAAATTAAAAACGTCTTATTAAATATGTCAGGTATTATGGTTCAAGATTTTAACTGCAGTTTCAGAAAGAAGAAGGGAAAATAACACTGGATATTAAAGCAATACAAGAAGTCATAAGACATGAAGAGATGAAAATATGAAAAAAAAGAGACGGACGTTTAGAAGAGGTTCTCTTAGAACTGAAATATATTATGTTTTGCTGTAAAATGATAAGAAATAAATAACCTGTGGACTACAAATGGCTGAGTTTTCAGGTCATATAGTGGTATGGACTAGAATACAGAATGACAGAGAAGTAATAAAACAGATGAGATGAAAAGGGTATACACAATGCTATGAGAACAACATATGATAAAAAGCATACATTATGAAAACTGGACAGATTGCTGGAGTGCTTATAAAGAAGAATATAAGAAAGTATCTTTGATTGCAGAAAAAAAAGAGTCAAGGAAAATAATTGGAGAGCAAATAATGACATTATAAAAACACACAAAAAACAGAAAGCTGTGACACAATAAGA
The DNA here is from genome assembly GCF_019279795.1 of Protopterus annectens. Lineage (NCBI taxonomy): Eukaryota > Metazoa > Chordata > Ceratodontiformes > Protopteridae > Protopterus > Protopterus annectens. Next base: position 462,189,644 of record NC_056738.1, on the reverse strand, counting down.
GAAGTAGAACGAGAGCTGTTTAAAAGTAGAGAAAAGTTTAAAATATTTTGGCTAAGATTTTTTTTTAAGAAAAAGAGATTTTTGGGGAAAATAGGTAAAACAAGAAAAGGGAAGAGAAGAGGTACATTTTTTAAGAAGAAAGGATATTAGATATAAACACAAAGAAAGAAATAATGGAGATTGTGGAAAAGTTTCTGGGTAGAATATATGAAAATGAAGTAGTGCAAGTATCAGTATGGATTATAAAAACTGAAAATGTTAAGAATTATCCAGAAAATCAGATTATTATGAGAGAAATGGAAGCAACAATAAAGGAAAGGAGGGAAGAATCATAAGCAAGAATAGATGCATTAGGCTATGATTATAAATAGATGAACAGAAATTAATATGTCAAATATTAAATGAATGGATAGAGAAAGGAAAAACAGATGAAGGGATTTGTGGTGAAGTAATTTACATGAAAAAAAAGAAAGAAAAGATATAAAAAATCAGAGACTGATAACATGAGAGAAAAGGTAAAAAATTGGAAAAGGAGTTAAAAATGTCCATTATGCATGTGCCTGTTTGTACTGGTAATGAATGTCGTAACTCAAACTTGTTTGTGAAAAGAAGAAGTTAAATGGAAGCTGGGAAATGGAGTTTAAATACCAATTTGTCTGACATATGCAAATGATTTAGTGTATGTGGCAAGAAATAAGATTTGGATAAGTGAAGTGGTGATACAAATGGAGGAATTAAATAAAGCAGGGTTATGGTTAAATAAGGAAAAAGGCAAAGGGTTTGGTGAAGCTAAGAAAGTAAGTGGGATATACAGTACTAGGAAGGAATTAATTGCATTAGCAATGCAACCTGGAGAATATGAAAATAGAATCGAATAGTGGAAAAGAATGTTGGAAGAAATACGAAAATTATATCTTTGTGGAAAAGTTTTAATCTATCATTTAACGCTATATATATATATATATATATATATATATATATATATAGATATATGTATATATATATATATATATATAAATATATATATATATATATATATATATATATAGATATATATATAGATATATGTATATATTAGGAAAGTAGCATATTTAGCGACATACATTTCTTCCATTTTAGCTGGAAGTGAGATGTCAGAAATATTTATTAATTTTATCTGGAGTTCAATGATGAATCCAATGAAAATAGGTGTGATATTCAATTAAAAAAGGAGGGTTGAATCCAAAAAAATCATATAACGCATTTGGAATCTATGAGAGCGAGAGAGAGATGTAAATGATGAGGAGAATTTTATTTTTTTATTCTGTTTTGATTACTGGAAAAGTCTGACTGGACAGAAGTCCCATTGTCAGTGCAGGCCTGACAACAACAACAAAAAAATTAAACATTAGAAGCATTACTTTGCAGGTAGTATTGAGACAAATATTAAAGACACTTATCATGTTCCTTAGAAGTTATATGATTTTACATAAGTTAAAGACGTGTTAACATATAATAGCTGGAGATAAAAGAGCAACGATAAGGCAAATTAGTGAGGTTGGATGTCACTAGAACAGAAACAGATAATAAAGGAGGAAGGGCATAAGTAGAAATAATCCAGAAAACATAAGTATTAAAAGTTCTTATAGTAGAGAGGTTGCGGTAACAGTAGACAGGTAAGATGCAGTGGTTAAAGGGGGGTAAGTAGGAGAAAATTTTGGAGATAGGTTAGTTGGAGGAGCAGTACGGAGATGAAAGTGAAAGAGACAGGAATAAGAAAAGTAAAAGAGTCAGGGTGATTTATAGAGAGCCTGACATTTGAAGAGAAACAGAGAGAAAGGTGGGTTTAGTCATAATGGGAGCATGAGCATAGCCATGAGGAAGTTAAGTAGTTAGGTGATGTTTTAGGTTGTGTTTGAAATGTGTAATAATGTTGTCTTGTTTTAGGGTGGGTGAAATGGTGCTCCAGTGCTTAGCAACATAGGTTGAGTAAAGTGAATCACCTGCACTGTTACGAGACTCGGTTCTGGCCAGGAGTTTTTTTTTTCCTGTGAGCAGAAATTCCTAGGAGTGAAGTCGTCTTTGAGGATATTTTGTATTGATGGGCAGGTGTCAGGTTTGTGTATTTTGTGGACACTAAGTGGTCAGGAATATGTAAGGTAATTAGGTAGTTTGTGTGAGTGCTAGGCAGTGGTGTGAACAGTTTGGTAAGTTGGATACAAACTTAGCTGTTTTACTGTAACAAACCTCTAGTTTATTTTTTTAAGGTTGAGTGAAGGTTAGTCAGCATAAGTGCTGCATATTGTAGTGAAGGGAGAAAACAACATGTTGCTAAAGAATTCCGAAAGAATTCAGTAAGAAAGGGTTTGTTTCTGTAGCCGATGCCCAAATTTGGTGAGTTTTCTTGATTGCATGAGTAATTTGTTGATCACATTTTAAGTTATCATCAATTAAGACACCAAAAAGCTTTGTACTGGAAACTGTTTCAACTGAGGTAGTATTTGCTGATGTGATATTAAAGGATTGTTTCTGTACTGGCAGAAATTTGGGTAAATACAGTGTTTAAAAGTAGTTGGTAGTATTCTAACCATGCTTCAATTGAGGAAAATGAGTGCTGGATCATCTTACAGAGTAGAGGTAGACTTGTTGCAGAGCATATGAGCATTGAATTGTCTATGTATTTATTGTACAATGGAGCCTTCTTTGGTAGCTTTGTGAAGATTATTAGTAAATATATTGAACAGTAAAGGACCTGTAATAGATCCCTGAAGTATATGACTAGAGACAGACAGAAAGGGGGAGAGATCTTGTTTCCATTTTATAGCTTGGAATCTGTTCATAGGTTCATAGGTAGGTACTAGGCTACTGGCCCTAGGGCCTATATAAGCCAAGCCAAAAAATGTACCCTGGCTTTCTCCACCCAAGAAAATTATTTTACTGTGCCCCTGTCGAGCAGAGCCACAGAAGTTATCCCTGGGGTGAATTTCCCATTTCCCATCCAATATAGGTTCATAGGTAGATACTAGGCTATTGTTTAAAGCATTTCTTTGTTACCTAAACTTGCCTTTGGTGTCCTGCAGTTTAACATAGGTTCATAGGTTAGTACTAGGTTAACTGCCCTTGCGAGCCATTTGTTTTAAGTCTATCCAATTATCCTTTGTGAGACTCAAACCCTGCACCTTGTGTTTGTAAGGCAAACACCTTAACCATTAGGCCACCCTCCCAACCATTGGTGAGATAGTAGTGGAAAAAACACAAGCCAAACCGAAAACTCCTTACTGAAGTAAAAGGAAGGTCCCAGCAGCCAAGCACAAGCATACAAAAAGCCGAGGCGTAGTTAGTAGCTATGTCCACAATACGAACACTTCTTTATTTAAAAACAGCAAACAGCACATATAACGTAAAACGCTTTTCGTCTCACTAATAGTGAGACTTCCTCAGGTAAAGTTTCAAGTGTAAAGCAACTCATTAAATACCCTACCCAATGTCTAATTAACACTCCTTCAATTAATTCATTAGATTAGTACCAACCATTTCAATATGATAGCTTTGCAATTCAGTGTCAAACAGTACTGCAGTCATGTTTACATTCACATTTCCAAATGCAATACTTCAATCAGTAACCTCAACATTCCGGACATTACTACAGCCACATTGAACCTAAAGTTCTTACAAACCTTCACTAGAACATTCACTAAAACATAAAAACATTAAATCCCTATTCGATTTAAATTAATTTCAAACCCTTACGTCTAGCTAGATACATAACTGACCAAAGTCAAACTGGAAGGTGCAAAAAGTCACTAATAACCACAAACAAGCACCTTGGATCCAGGAGTGCTGTCACGAACAGTTTAATAACACAGAAATGAACGCTGAACAAGAATAATGTTGACAATATTACACAAAACGTTTTCGTCCTTGACTTCTTCAGATGAAATCACCATAGTGAACTCACCTTATATGCATAAGTAATTACAAAAAACATCCAATGATAGTACAGATGTAATTAAAAGAAATTGTAAAACTGCTGGTCTAATGTGTCATACCCAATGAATATTACAAAAGTATAAATGTCAGTATAAAATTGCTAGTATTAAAAATGCAATATATACAAATTCTTAAACACATTGTCCTATTGTAAATATATAAATTCATTTAAAATTAATTTAAAATTTGTCACATAGTGCATTGTTTTCTTTTTTTAGTCCTAATATCATAAATGTAAAGCAGTTTTGTTTAAATGTGGAAGGTGTAGTTATTGTTCACATTTCATTTTGGGTGAGTCATTATATTTACCAGGTAGGCAAAAGAAACTGACATTGGGTACCTTTGTAAATTGTAACACCAAAGGTATTATTTATTTAGTTATTTGTACATGAGCACCTTTATGATATTAAAACACTAGTAGAATACAGAGAACTATACTGGCAAATTATATTAGAGGCTAATAGACCACAATGATATGATTTTGAGATTGAGGTCTGCTAAGTTATAAGAATATGTCCATTAAATTAGTATTTTTCATCTCATTGTGTATTGTGACAAATTTTAAATTAATTTTAAATGAGTTTATATATTTACAATAGGACAATGTGTTTAAGAATTTGTATATATTGCATTTTTAATACTAGCAATTTTATACTGACATTTATATTTTGTAATATTCATTGGGTATGACACATTAGACCAGCAGTTTTACAGTTTCTTTTAATTAGATCTGTACTATCATTGGATGTTTTTTGTAATTACTTATGTATATAAGGTGAGTTCACTATGTTTGTGTAATATTGTCAACGTTATTCTTCTCCTGGATCCAAGGTGCTTGTTTGTGGTTATTAGATACATAACTGGTTAAATGCAGTCCGCTACAACTGATACGTTCGTAAACTAAAGTAAAGCCGTTTATATTACCTGTCTATCCTTACTCGGGTAGTTGCCACCACTCTTTTAATCATTGCAGTATCCAAGTTGGAAAAATGTTTTTGACATTTAATCATAGAGAATAGTTGAACTGTTTCTAACATTGTTGTCTAATTATTACGATTCACCTCCATCTTGTCAGTTACGAATATACGCCACAGAACTACGTAGTGGAGCCTGCATTTAAAGCAACAGTTCACTGTACTTGTTAAGCTCCATTTTAACCTGTTCTACAGGAACACCCTGGATAGTAATATGGTCAATTAAACCCGTTGCAATCGGGTGTTTCTAAAATGTTTTAAACTGTGAAACACTTTAAAATAAAATCCTGTACCAATGTTAAAAGCTCTTAAACTTCAAAATATGTTAAAAATATTAAAAATGTACATAAAGACCCCTTCAACGACACATAAATGTGTAGTACATAAATGAATCTGTCCTAAAGACATTAATAATTAACATTTTAAATTCAACCATAGTGATATGAAAAATATCAAGAATTAATATTCATATGTTTGCTGGAGAAATGTGTTGAACCTAGTCCCCAACCCCTAAGTAAGGTGTATCCTCAGCTATTAATCTCCATCATCTTGCCAGACTTTTCAGTTTTAATATACATTTGATTGAATAATATTCATTCAGTCCTGGGTACTGGCAGGCTCTGGTCGGCATTTGCCACATTAATTCTAATTTTTCCAACATCAAAGAACTGGGACCTGCTCTCATCTCATCCACCTTAATTGAGTCTATAGTTCTAAATTTGAATGAATGCGTAGGACAGTCTAGGATGTGTTTAGCAATTGCACTGTCTTGTTTCAAGGTTCGGGTGCTGTACAGATGTTCATACACCCTTTCCTTAAACTTCCAGTCTGTTTTCCCTATGTAGAAAACAGGGCAATTCTGGCAGCACACCATATAAACCACACCTTTTGTATTACAATCAAATCTCTGTGGAGTCATGTAGTCTACCCCTCTGATGTTGAATCTTTCCCCTATGTCCATGTATGGATAATATGTACATCTACCACATTTAGTCATACCTGCTTTTACTGTCCTTTGCCTATTTTCTTTCTTTTTTGATAATAAACATTTAAGGTTGTTGCCCCTTCTAAACACTACTTTAGGGGGGTCTTTCAGTTTACAGATCAATACAGCATCTGATGTAATGATCTCCCAATTTTTATAGATGATCTCTCTGATGTTATAACCATCCAAACTAAACTTCGTGATTAGGTTAACCCCTACCAAGGAAGCTTTTTCTGTGATATTATCACTAATTTGGGAATCCAGTTGACCTGATTCCTGTATATCAAACAGGATAGGTTGGTAAAGGCCTCCCAATCTTTTTCCTTTTACCTCCTCGATTAGTTCCCTGATCAATTGGGTGGGGTATCCTCTTTTGGAGAACATATTTCCTAACCTATCACATTCTAGTGAAAAGTCGTCCTCCCTAGTCACCATGCGGGCAGCCCTGACTAGTTGTCCATTTACTACAGACCTCTTTTGGACCAAAGGGTGGTAGCTGGTAAAATGAAGGAAGGCATTAGAATATGTGTCTTTTCTATAGATGTTTGCAAAATAGCTATTTTTATGTAAGTCCTTATTCAATAAGACATCCAAATAAGCAATGTTAGTTTCATTATATGTGAAAGTAAATTTTGAAAATTAAGTTGTGTTATTAAAGTAGGACACTAGGTTTTCCGCCTCTTTTACTTTCCCATCTATCAGTATGAAGATATCATCCAGGTACCTAGTATAAAATTGAATTTTATTTATAATATTAGGTACCTTAAACACAAATTCCCTCTCCCAATATGCCATGATCAAATTAACGAAACTAGCCCCGCATGGTGACCCCATGGCTATGCCTGTTGTTTGGGCATAGAATTTTCCACCAAATGTGATGTAGTTGTTTGACAACACCAGTTCTACCATTTCTGCCAAGAGACTAATTTCATCATTAGGTACTCCTAGCTCATGTAGTATCAATATAAGCCATTCAATCCTTTCCACATGTGGGATAGATGTGTAAAGATCCTTCACGTCAATTGTCAAGAAGTTCAGATTATGTCTGAACTTCAACTTTTGAATGTTAGCTAAAAATGACCAGGAATATTTACAAACCTGAGGCTGTGACGTTACATATTTTCTCAACTGAAAGTCTATGTATTATGCACAAGCGTATGTTATACTTCCCCTGGCATCCACCAAAGGTCTCATTGGGGGATCATTAATGAATGCATGTGTGGATTTTGGGAATCCCGAATAGGATCGGAATTCTGGGGGCTGGCATGCTAATGTAATTGTATGTATCTACATCAATTCTGGCCTCTGTAAACAGTTCTTCTATTAGGGAACGAATCCTCCCATAGGCCATGTTCAGTTCGTTACGTGACACTATCAGTGAGACGAAAAGCACTTTATGTTATATTTGCTGTTTGCTGTTCTTAAATAAAGAAGTGTTCGTATTGTGGACATAGCTACTAACTATGCCTCGGCTTTTTGTGTGCTTGTACTTGGCTGCTGGGACCTTCCTTCTGCTGCAGTGAGATAGCTGTGGAACCAGCTAAGAGATGAATGGGAAAATCCTAGGAAGAATAATAGTTCATGGAGTAGGCATTGGTGTGAAACTGTGTCAAATGCATTGACATGTCTAAGGAGGAGGATTCTAGGTTGCCACTGTTTCTATTTGAGTTTATGATTTTGTTAAAACTAAGTAGAGTGGTAGTGGTGCTGTGGTAAGGTCAGAAATCATGTTGAGTGTTAGAGAGGAGATTATTATAAAGATGGAAAAGGAGTTGGGAATGAATGCATTTTTCCAATATTTTAGAGAGTGGAGGTAGAATGGCTGTAGGTAGTCATTGGAGAGATCAGTGGATGTCTCCCCTTTATGTGGAAGTATGATGTGGGATTTTTTTCCAGATTGCAGGGACTTATCTTTCTGTAACAGATTCATTTATGAGAACAGATATGGTTATGCTATAGGATCTGTAGTAATTCTGAGGTATTCTGGTGGCAGTTTGATAGTAATTGTTTTTTTTTGATAGGTAGAAAAGATTTTGGTGGTGATTACTACTGTCTGGAATAGTGATGCTGGTGTTTGATTTGTTGAGTAGGGAGAGGACAGAGTGCCTGAAATGTGTATTGCATTGGGTAGCTACAGGGTCTGAGATGTTGGTAGTAGTTGGTAAAGGAGTTGTAGTTTGGCCTGGGTGTAGTAGTCTTTTGAATGCATTCCAAAAGAGCTTAGGGTTCTGTTGGTAGTTGTCTTGGAAGTTTTAAAAGTACTTAGTTTTGTCTGATCTGATGGTCTGGTTTTTTTGTTTCGAAAGGTTCCTAAGCTGTCTAAAATATTGCCATTTTGTGGTGTTTTGTCAGTAGACCATGCTTTCCAAGCTTCATCCCTGTTTAGCGTGAGTTGCCTGGTTTCTCTTGTGGGCCATGGGGAAGTGATGGATTTGATTTGTTTTAGTCTGGTAGGACCTAGTGCATATAGTATGTTAAGGAAGGTGTTGCTAAAGTAAGATACAGTGTCATCAAGTGGTAAGTATTTTAGAATATCCCATTTGTATTTGTTGAGGTAACCAGTGAGGATGTCATTATTGAAGGAGGGGAGTGTATGGACATTATTATAAATTATATGCTATATGTAAGTAAAAAAGAAGTGTCAGTAGTACACTCACCTTTGGTGCTGAAAGCTGTGGGTTCTATTCCCATACCAGATAGATTGATTGCTGACACTGCAGTGCAGTATAAGGGGATTGCTGCATGAAAGAATTTGTCATTTTTTGGATGAGACATTAGGCCGGGATCCTACTTGCTTGAGTTGGTGGTAGCTCAAAGTATGGAAATATGAAGGCGAGGGAAAGTCATAGTGAACAGGAAGAGATGGAAGAAAAAGAATATGAAAATAAAATAAAATTATGAAAGGTGAAAATTAATGAGACTGATAAAAACAGAAGTTATGGTGGAACAGTGTTGCAGAAAACTACTAGATGTCGCATACTTGGAAAGAATTAAAAGAATATATAAAAATGGTCTAAGGATAGAAGAAAAAGGTTGGAGAAGTTTTATGAAGCAGGGGATTTCATGTGGAAAATTTTGTTGAATAAATTGCCAGTTAAAAATAATGACTGTCTGGGGAGGCTTGTGTGTTTTTGCTGTTATTATTGGTTTATTTTTCCTTCTGTGGGTATATTGTATTGAAAATCTTTTTTAAACTGAAATGTTATACTGTTATTCTTGTTATTCTTCCTTCCTATGTACTCTCTGGTGAGTTGATCGTCAGAGTTTCATTTAGGCTGCACTCGTGAAGTCTATCACGAAAAGAGATGCTGCCAGCCCAGCTATCTGGAATTTTGTAAATAATTATATGTCATTTATGAATATCAACATGGTTCATATGCTTGTGTTACAAATATATTAGAACTGTATGTTATGTGTATATCAAACTGCTGGAACAGAAGTGTGTGTGTTGAAAAGGGTTGTAAAGTACTGAGCTTTAAAAATGTATCCACCGTCTAACCTACTGGAACAGAATAGAAATGCACCTAAAATATATACATCTAAATAGTTACAATAGTATAACAATGGAAACTGGAACACAGGAGGCTAATTTCAGAAAAATAGCTGAAAATTTAAAATACTTCATGACCACTTAATAAAAGAATGTTATCTTTCAGTTTCAGTGCAGTAATGGACACAATGTCTAGAACTAGAGGTTCCCTGCATTATCTTGCAAGTGTGTTACTGTTTTATGACTTCCAGCAAGTACCAAGATTTGAGGAAAAGCCCTTGTGTATGTATTTTCACAGGTAGATGCTACCAGCTGCATCAATGGTTGTTTTTCACCTGGGATAGAGTCAGATGACAAGAGGTGATGTCATCCTGCAAGCTATCCCAGCATTAATATTTGGGATATTAATTTAAGAACTATCTGAGAGAGACTGAGCATTCTGTGTTTTGTCTTTGACTTAACAAGGTCCATTAACCACACGTCTGCCTTGCTAAGAATAAGTTTAGGGAACAGTATAATTCTGTTAAATTCAGTCGGGAATATAGTGACGCATAGTTTAGATGTTTTCTCTATTTATTTGAGACTGTCCTGCAATGTTGTTTTAAATATTTCCTGTGATTTTGAACTCTAATGTTACTGGGATCATATACTGAGTATTTTCTTGTTCTTTTATTATTTATTATTAAATATATTTAAACCTTTCGTTGTGTTTGATATTTGCATGCCATATTTAAGCTTTGGGGAGTACTTGCATATTTATTTGGTGACACTGTGGGCCATTATAGCCTTGCTCTTGGTCAAACTACCATTTGTATTGATAGTAACATTACACAACAAGATTGGCCACCCTTTGTTAAGAGCCTTAAAGTAGCTGATAGGGATGTGGCTGGTGGCAGTGCTAACTACCTCATAGTTTGGAAGAAGGGGGCATAGCTATAAACCTGTGCCAGCCTTTCCCAGGTATGTGTGTGTGTGTGTGTGTGTGTGTGTGTGTGTGTGTGTGTGTGTGTGTGTGTGTGTGTGTGTGTGTGTATAAATCAAATCTCAAAATGTGTGTGTCAGCTACTTGAGCAGGGACACGAAAAACTGGTTGGACAGAGAAGGTGCTGGAGGTCTTGGCTTGGCCACTCATCTGAGATCTCAACCCTATAGCTGTGCCAGTGGGGAGTCTTATTAGGGATCTGGTGAAAGAGGGAGAAACCAGCCCTGGACTGACTTTGGTCTCTGTGTGCTCTTAAGGGAAACTGCACTTGATGCAGAGAGCTGCATCTAGAAATACTGTGTATGTACCTGCCATCCTCCCAATGTACGTCCCCCACTGTTGTCAGTGGTGAGGATTGACGTTCCTTTATTACTGGGCCAGTGGTGGGGCATCACATAGTCCTAAATGACAATAAAGTTTACTTTGACTTTTGACATTGACTAGATCCATACAGCCAAGAGAGTTCAGATAGGAAATTAAGGTTTTTCACAAATTAGTAATTGACACTTGTGCTTTTTCCAAGAACACTGACATGTTAGTGTAACAGTAAATTTCATTTTCTATGTGACAGTGCAACTTTGTAGTGAGGATGTAGAAAGTGAAGCCCTCCATAGTGGAGTTGCAGCAGTACTTGTTCCCTTGCAAAAACACTTTTTTATATATATTGTATTGGTTTTGGATATTTGTATTCTCAGGGTATCACTTATTTTTGAGCACAGTTGTGTAAGCAATCAAAAATAAATCAGTATCTTGTCAATAAGCCTTTGTTGAGCAGAAAGAAAGTATAGTTGTGTAAGACCTGCATTGTTTTTTATTGCCACAGTTAACCTCCAGTGCAATACTCTACACTGATAAATGAATTTTAACTATTTCACTCTGCATTTAATGCTGTTGTTTTATGTATTGAATGTCCTAACAGGAGATAAAAGGCTTTAGATTGATGAAGCCTGCTGTTTATGGTATTACAGATAGGTGTGTGTGTGTGTGTGTGTGTGTGTGTGTGTGTGTGTGTGTGTGTGTGTGTGTGTCTGTGTGTGTGTGTGTTTAAAATGAAAAAAATGTCTGCCTTTCTCAGTGATAAATCAAATAAAAATATCTTTGGAGATGCAGCCTTTGTCTTGCCATTTCTTAAATGTTGTTTTCTTATACTGTAACTACACAACAGTGCGAACTTCACTTACTCACTTTAATTTATATACTTGAAGTTCAGTTAGCATGTTATCAATAGGCTTCCTACAGCTGCCAGCTCTTCCAAAAAGGAAAAAAAAATGGACTAAGGTTTTTACTGTAGAAAACCAACTGGTACTTCTGTACCATTCGGCTTCCTACAGATACTACACCCTCTCCCCTCTTAAGCTCTTCAACTGAAGAGCAAGAAAAAAGAACTTAACTGGAGAAAGCAGATATTGGTACTTTTCTGTACCAGCATTTTGGTACACATAAAAGCATGCTGCAGGTACAAAAACTCTGAAACACACTGCCTACCACTTTGCGCCTAGGGTGGAAGCCCCCTTTACCCCACCCTTGCTACTCTATTGGCTAGGCTAGGCTGCAGCTCCAGTACAACTCCAAGTAGATAAAAAAAATCATAGGTTCATAGGTCAATACTATGCTTTTGACCCAGAGGACCATTAGTACACAAACCACAAGACCACAAGTCATAGGTATCCATTAATATGAATAATTTATACCAAGTTTCACCCCCTAAAATACTTGACCATTTGGGAACCAAACCCAGGATCATGTGAATCCCAAGACAACACCATCCATTTAGCCATACCATTGTGTAAGGGGGAATAGAAAACAAATTAGGATGGTGCAGTGTTGCAGCAGAAGTGTTGTCGCCTCCCAGCAAGAGGTTCTCCAGTTCGATTCTCGGCTCGGGTGCTTTCTGTGTGGAGTCTGCATATCCTCCCTGCATTCGTGTGGGTTTCCTCCGGGTGCTCTGGTTTCCTCTCACAATTCAAAAACATGCATCTGAAGCATTTCTCTCTGGGCCTCCACAGAAAATTGGCTTTGTTCCAAGTTGGACTTTCCCAGTAAACAGATGTTAAATAAATAAATAAATAATCATAAAAAAAAAAAATGAAAATCAGACTGATTAAATATGATAAGTTTGTTCAAAGAATCCCATTGCTTGTTAAACAAAGGTAATTTTGCTCAGGGCTGCGTAGTTTACTTATTAACTTTAAGAGATCTGAGTTTATTGAAGTTTTTATGTCTTATCTTCATCAGGAGTACATTTATCAGGCAGTAGAGTGACTAAATAAGGTGAAAGGTTCATGCTCACTTTATGCTTAACATTGGCCAGACAAGCATTTATCCATTTCAGAGTGTTGATTGCACAAGCCTTGTTTTTTATTAGCTTTTGTTCAGAAATCTTTCCCAAGAGGTCATTTTGCATAGCAAGTAAGACTTGTCCCTTTAGACTATGAGTAAAAAATGGATAAAGCATAAGCGTAAGGTTAGAATATGAGCAAATGACAGAAAACTGTAAGGCAGTCTTCGTCAAATAATATCCGTTCATTACTTAGGCTGCGTTTGTGTGTAGTATTATGTGTCTTTCTTTACCATAATATTCTTATGACCTTCCCTCATGAACTGATGTGATAAAAGGTCACATGCTACCCCAAATATTTTAATGTGCCAAGAGAGGATATTCAACATGCTTTTGTTTTGTTCTGAAGTCAGGTACATCAGCATTTACTTATTGCGATTAGGACTGAAAAATATTTGTCTTATGGTACAATAAAGCACATGTCCTTTATAGATTTTTGTTTTATATAAGTTTGTAGGTAAGTACTAGTTTATTTGCCCCTGCAGACCTTTTTAAGCCTAGTCAGTTTCCCTCAAAGGTGAGAATCAAACTCCATATTCTGTGAGGTAAACAGCCTAAACATTATGTTGTATATAGGTTCATAGGTTCATAGGTTCATACTAGGCTATCTGCCCGAGGGCATTTACAAGCCTAGCCCATCGTTTTGTGGCTTACGCCACCCCTTTAGTATGGGGAACTATACCCATTATTTTGCTGTGCCTCTGTCGAGCAGTGACACTGAGGTAATCCCTGGGGTATATCTGCGATCTCCCATCCATTGGTCAAGATTTCTCTTGAACAAGGCCAGCGAGGTGCTCTGCCTCACATGTACCGGGATTTTGTTCCACAGCATAGGGGTGATGAATCTATCCCTCCAGCACGTCCTATTAATAGCCGTGTCAAGGTTTAAGTCTCCCGCCCTTGTGGCTCTGATGGATCTAGATTTTTTGAGGTGAAGCATATTCATCAAATCTGGGTTTGACATGGCCTTGTATGTTAGGCAAAGGTCACCTCTGAGCAAGCGGTGGCGACTGAATAGAGCTGGAGTTCTTTCAGTCGGGCAGCATAGGACAGATTTTGAGACCCTTTATCCTTTTGGTGAGGAACTTTTGTGGCCTCTCCAGCTGCTGCAAGTGTCGGGTCAGATACATTCCGAATGGGGCATTGTACTCAATCATTGGTCTGATGAGTGATGAGTAAAGGGAGACTATGACCTCCCTTGATCTAGATGAGAATCCCTTCATGATAAGGTGGGCAATGTAGAAGGTCTTCCTAACTACTTTAGCTACATGGGTGTCGAATGACAGACTACTATCAACCTGGGTCCCCAGGTCCCTGATAACTTCTTCTGTGCTCAGTGGATTGCCACCTATTTGGTAGCTAGGGGTAACCTTGTTTTTCCCGAAGGGTATGAATATGCATTTTTTGGCATTTAACTTTAGGCCGTGGCTCTGGCACCAGTTATCCGTTTCTGTGAGACCCTTCTGAAGGATATCTGTGTCAGATGTGTTTTCTACTATGGCCCAGTTTGCAGTCATCTGCAAACTTTGTCAGCCATAACCCTCCTGTGTTTGCTTGTACTTGGAAAAGTAGATGCCAAACAAGAGTGGGCCCAGGACTGAGCCCTGTGGGACACCACTTGTGACAGGCTTTGAGTCTGACATGGCGCCAGCAACTCTGACCCTGTGGGTTCTGTCACTCAGCCAGTTTGCAACCCATCTTGTGATGTATGGGTTGACATTTAAGCTGATGAGTTTTTCAATGATACCCGAGTGGGGTATTGTATCGAAGGCCTTAGCCAGATCGAGGTAGGCTGTATGGACTGCCTTTCCCTCATCAATGGCTTTGGTGACTGTTTCAAAAAGTCAACCAAGTTTAAAAGGCATGATCTGCCTTTGACAAAGCCAAACTGGGTTGGATCCAAAGTCTGCAAGTTCCCTATGTCTTTATTTATGAGGTCCATTATGATCCTCTCCATGGCTTTGCAGATAAGGCTTGTCAAGCTAATGGGCCGGTAATTTCCAGGGTCGGTGGAGGCACCGCCTTTGTGAAGTGGTACCACAGTTGCAGTGCGCCACTCCTGGGTATGTATCCAGAGGTAAGACTTTGATTAAACAGCTGTCCTAGCTGTGGGTTTAATTCCTCATTGAGTTCATGGAGCACACAGCCGGGGACACCATCAGGTCCCATGGATGCTGTGTTTTGCTTTGGAGAGAGCAGTTCTCACTTGGGCGCTGGAGATGTTTGGGGGCTGCAATCATTTGGTATAAATATCTCTCCTTTTGGGGGAGGGGAGAAGTTTGCACTGAACCTGTCAGCCAGTATGTTGGCAATGTCTGTAGGATCAGTAATCTTCACATCATTTTGAACTAGTTCTGAGCATATCTGGGAGTTTCCTCCCAGGTTTCTAACATAGCTAAAGAAGGCCTTATGATTGTCTTTTGAGTCTTTAGCTATTTTTCTCTGAAATTTGCTTTGGATGATTTTATGAGAGCTCTTAGTTTTTACTTATAGTGATCAAGGGTGTCTTACCTTTAAGGATTTTGCTCTATCTTGTAGTAGCTTCCTCCTTTTGTTGTAGAGTTTGTTTATGGCTGGGGTCCACCAGACTGGACGCTTGTCTTTGGTACAAAGAGTCTTTGTTTTGCTTGGGATTGCCTTATCCATGCAGTCCTGCAGGTGCTGGTAGAAGGCATTTGTAAGTGATTCAGCGGCTTGAGTACTGTTTTCCGCCGGCTCGGGGCCTTAAAGGAGACCACACTAGTCTTTAGAAGTGTGAAGTCGGCTTTTGAGAAGTTCTTTACTGTGGTCTTTTTATTTCAGGTGGGGTGGGATGAGGACCTCCAGCGAGATTAGTTTGTGGTCTGATCTCACCAGTGAGGGGTACACCTCCGGTGTTGAACATTGTGCTCCCATGTTCGTGATGATGAGATCAAGTATGTTATCTCCTCTTGTGGGGATGGTGACTAGTTGTTCCATGGCATTTGAGTTTATGAATTCCAGGAACTTTTGGGCTAGGGTGTTTGGGCTTGAGTAGTGTTCCCAGTCTATATTAGGGTAATTGAAGTCACCTAGTATGATGGTGTTTGGTGATACATTTATCCCTCTAGTGTTTTCAGGAAGGCCATGTGAGGTTCCTGAGTTTGTGAGGGTGGCCTGTAACATGCTACAATTTGCAGAGCAGTCTTGCCTATGGTTAATTGCACCTGGATGGTCTCCAATGCATCGTGCGTTGCCACCAGTCTTGAGGTGTGGGTGTCCTTGATGAATATGGATACCCCCTCCTTTCTTGGTATTGTCCGGATTTTGGGGCGGAGCATGATATGAGGTAAAACCTGATAGCGCTGGGGTGCTCTCAGGAGCCTTGAACCAGGTTTCTGTCACAGCACAGACATCGATGTTCTCCATACTGAGAAGGGCCTCGAGTGCGTGCATTTTGAGATTTAGACTTCTGGCATTGAGCAGCATTACCCTTAGTTTTTTCCTTTTTGTGTTCTAGGGTGGTAGGTTTAGAATTTGAGCCTTGCCTAAAAAGGCACTATGGGGTGGCAAGAGCCTTTGCCAATATCCGAATCCCAGGGTGACAGGTGCAAGCCGTCCCTTGCGGCAGCGTGGCTTGTCCAGCATGTCATCCCAGGCAGACAGACACTGGATCCCCTTTGAATGACACCAGTGTTTAAGCCAATTGTTAAAGCTGATCATCTTATCTCTGTATTGTGGCATCATTCTTGGTGAAGGTAGAATACTGCTCAAGGTCAGGGTCATACCTGCCTGGGCTACATAATCAGAGAGCTCCTCAATGTCTCTTTTCATGTAGTCCAAGGAGGTATGTCTCAGGTCGTTTACACCAGCGTGGACAATGACTGAGTCATATTTGTACCTGCTGTTGAGAGACCTGAGTGCTTGCGTTATGTGGCGGATTCTAGCGCCCGACAGGCAGCTTACTGTGACCTTCTCCTTACTCAGTCTGGTGAGCGGGACGTCAGTGTGTCTGACTATGGAGTCACCAATGACTAGTGTGTCTGGCATTGTGTTTGGCCTTAAGGGCTGTGACTGTTTGACACTCTGACTGTGAGGTCTATGTGTTGCAGGTGTTGTGTTCTGAGGTGGTGGTTGTTTGGGTGTCTGCTTTGGTGGCCTCTGCTGTTTTGGTAGATTTTTGATCAGAGCCTCCGAGTATGTCTTTGTGTGTTTATGTGTATGATTTGAGGTTGTAATGGTACTATGTGAGACTGGGTCTATAGTGTGTGTGGTAACCTTTTCCTCCTGACTGGTCTTGCCAGTCCTATGTTGAGAGAGCTCAGCCTCCAGTTTGGCCGTATAGTTGCATCTCTCGCATGTATTTGTGTTTTGTGGGAGGAGGAGAGGGTTGTCTGTGTACATGAGGCAATTGTAACATTGCCTCAATATCCCCAGGTTCACCAGCTGAGCAGGAGAGGACACTAGCAACTGATCCCTCGACATGCTAGAAGGAATAGACAAAAAAAACTTTAAAAAAGATTCGGGGCGTGGGTGACCGAGAAATGGGGGTTGCCTTTTGGGGTACTATCTATGACAAGAGTGCTGTATCAAGGTAATAAGTACTGTAGGAGCAAGTGCTACGTTTAACAGATAGAGAATAGTCTACTTGGAGTCAAGTAGAGATGATCTTTTTAATTATAGGATACGCTGATTAGATCAGTAGTATAGTTCGAGGAAGGTAGTTTTAAGGGAAAATTTGAAGAGTGGACTTTAGGTAGCCGAATAGTTTAAACCTGCTTAACCGGCTGCCCTAGTGTGCAACGGTAGCAACTCCGCTAAATCGGGCTAAATCGGCTAATCTTGCGCTAAAGCGTGCTTTATAGCAGGGGGCTGGAAAAGACAGGAAATGACCCAAAATGGCCAATAAACTACAAGTTACTGCCTTAAACCACTCCTCTGAGGACAAATGAAGGAGTTATGGAAATGACCCCTAGTGGCCAATAAAACTACAGTTATAACAGTGCAGTAAATGACCCTCAAAAGTGGCTCCCTTCTTCTCTCCACCTCTACGGGGGGCAGGGAAGCTGCTCAATGTTAGTCACTGCCACTGATGAACACAGAGACCCTCCTTCAGCCCAAGCAAAAATGGCCTCACAGAAACTTTCAAACAGTTCAGGAACAGCAAGCCTGTAACTGAACTTTTTTAACTCTCAGAAAAGTGGGAAAAAAGCAAGATTTTTTTTTTTTGTTTTTACAGAGATAGCAGAGGTTCACAAGTAATATCAAGTTATAACAGTGCAGTAAATGACCCCACACAAGAGTGCTAGGTCAAGGACAGAAAATATACAAGTTTTAAGAAAAAAACGATTTAAAATTAAGTGCAAACAGGAAATTCAGCAAACAGCTTTTGGTTGTGCTCTAAATACAGCTACTAATACAGAAATCAAGTTTAACAAGCCAGAAAATGCTCAAGCTAGGCAGCTATGCAGAAAAACTTAGCAAATAAACAGAGAAAAATACTTAAAATCTCAAAAGTGGCTCCCTTCTTCTCTCAGCGTTTTTTCTTCTTGGAGGGTGCTTCACCAACAGCCAACAAGCCTGAAAAGACGCTCAAACCACGAGGCAACTAGGTTTTAAGAGAGGAAGATGAAGGAGTTATGGAAATGACCCCTAGTGGCCAATAAAACTACAGTTTCAAGTCAGTAACCACCTCTATGGGGGGCAGGGAAGCTGCTCAATGTTAGTCACTGCCACTGATGAACACAGAGACCCTCCTTCAGCCCAAGCAAAAATGGCCTCACAGAAACTTTCAAACAGTTCAGGAACAGCAAGCCTGTAACTGAACTTTTTTAACTCTCAGAAAAGTGGGAAAAAAGCAAGATATGGAGTGCAACTCATAAAAATCCAATTCTGCTAATACCTTACTGTGCCATTACAGATGCTATCACATAGAAGAATTCTAAACACCAATGCAGGATGGTTACTTACATAATATTCATAACAAGAGGGGCTGTGTAGTGCCGTGGTTGATAATACAGCATGGTTTTACAGGGTACAGTGTTATGTGGTCTTTTCAGCATTGATCTACTTGTTTCCCTTTTAACATCTTCATTCCTCCTGTTTTACTTTAAAGACAGAATCATTGCTCCTCTGTGTGCTTTTCTTTATTTTGGCATACTGCTAGATGGTACCGTATGGTGCTAGCCATGAACTGCACTTTATTTACAGGTTACACCCAGTGGCACCTAATAGTTCAACACTACATGGCATGAACAGCATTTTATTTACAGGTTACACCCAGTGGCACCTAATAGTTCAACACTACATGGCATGAACAGCATTTTATTTGCAGGTTACACCCAGTGGTACCTAATAGTTCAACACTACATAGCATGAACAGCATTTTATTTAAAGGTTACACCCAGTGGCACCTAATAGTTCAACACTACATGGCATGAACAGCATTTTATTTACAGGTTACACCCAGTGGTACCTAATAGTTCAGAACTACAGGCGTGAACTGCATTTTATTTACAGGTTACACCCAGTGGCACCTAATAATTCAGCACTACAGTTTTGCAGAATACATCCAGAGAATTAGCTGTATTGCTTGCTTGTTTTACTCCATAGGCTAGTGCAGGGTAACTGTTTTATTCAGGTAGCATTTTGGGGTTGCAATTCACACTAAAACTATGTTTAACGCAGCCCTGAGATATGCAGTTCATGATTATTTATAATCTCAGGCAAGGAAAATGATCAATGTTATGAGGTTTTATTCAGTAAAGTGGTACATATAACTTGACCTGTTTTCAATATTGTTTTTTCCTTTGGTGTAGCCAGGCATACTATTGGACATGCAGCTTAAGATGTTATGGCTTTGCTACCACATTGTGATGATGTCTGTGGGTTCAGCCCCCACCACTCCATTTGTGTTCTGATTATTTTTGTGTCTAACAACAGAGGATTACAGCGATGGTTTGTTAACAGACTACTCCCAGTGGTACAGGTTTAATTCCTTCAGCCTTCATTTTCCTATTGTGGGGCCTTCAGCAAGTCAGTTAATGAGATAGTGCTTTGGAGCAATTGGGTATTTAGGCTAGATTCTTTAATGGTCTTCTGGACTGCATGCCATCTATCTATTTATGAAGCTACAAGAAAGAAGTAATCGGAAACATATAAATCTATGCTCTGTAACTCAAATAAGTATATTTTGTTCTGAGAATCTGTCAACAGCTTTTTTCATAGTTAAGGGACACTGATTTATGGTTCTTAAAACTCATGTATACAATCCCATATTTCATCTCATAAAAATGGTATTTCACTTTTTAGGTGTAATTTTCAGTTATTACCATGCTTTCACATTTCACATTGAAGAGAGAGAGTCTAGGCAAGTAACTCAGTAAAGTAAACTGCTAATAAGTACTAAATATGAGAAAAATACAAGTTGTGGATAACAGGGGCTAAAATGCATAATTCTGTGAAAATCTTATGTTTGGCAATACTCAGACAGTCCAAATTCAGAATTTTCTGCTATTTTTCTCCAGGAAATGGAAAATTAAAGTCCCTGCTCACAGTGCCTAAAATGTGGGTAACTGCTTACAGCACAGAGCTACTTATAAAAACCCTTGTTATAATTGCAGGGATCAGCAAATGAAAATGTGTTCATTTCTTTGAGGCAACATCATTTGCTGAGTGTATGAATTTTAAATGTAATGAGGCTGTTAGTACAAAATAAACATTTCTAAGACATTCTTAATTGTCTTGTCTGAATAAATGTGGTTTTATTTAGTTAGGCAAAGTTGACCAAAGGAGTTGGACAAACTAGCATGGCAAATAAATTACACACAAATGGCACTGTAGGGGTAGATTTATTCACTGTATTCTCTAGAATTAACAGTTTCAATACCAATGATAAACATTAAAGAGGTGAATTTTAATCTACAAATACCACAAACAATTGACAGATATCATTGCTGTAAACTGTAAAGAGAGCCTGCTAAAATTAAAACACTTTTTCTGCTGAAACTCAGTCCAGAGGTCCTTTTAGAACATTTAGCAGACCCAGTCAGGAATTAGTCTCTTAGAAAATGCGCTTTGAGAATCAGTAAATCCCATTGGATGCTCAATATTTGAAAGAGAAGAATTAAAGGGACAGTCCCAGTGTCTAAAATTCGGGTCCAACTAAAAGTAACCAAAGTAATGTACACTTTATCTATGTCACTCCCACCCACAGTATCAGTTTTCTTTTAAATTTCCTGTATTTCTTAAATTCCAGTCTTTTGTCTCCCACTGTCAACTTGCATTTCGTTTTACGTTCCTGCCCCATTTGAATTGTATCTTTGTTCACAACTGTTCTAATGTAGTTAGTGTTTGCCGTTGCTCAGTCTTTTCATTTGTATCATCACTTGTTTAAGATTTTTTAATTGCAGATATATACTTGTAAGAATGGCTGTTAAGCACTATAAAGAGAGAGTTAACATTTTTTTTCAAAAAATCATGCATTGGTGGTTTTCCTATTAGCGTTAATTATGAAATGAAAAAAGAAAGAGCTAAAGCTGTTATTGTATGTATTTTCTAATTTTTTTTTTTTATTTTTTTTTTTTAAAACCTGTCCTAAGTTTCAGTCTTTCATCCCCCATTATCTTAGACTTTGTCCAGACTGGTTGTTCTAACAGTTCTAAAGGGTTGAAGGGGGTTTTTCTTAACTACTTAACTTTTAACTATTTAAATTTTTTCTTTGTTTAGAATAATCATCATCATCTTCTTCCTCCTGTGAACATGAACACGTTAATGGTACAAAAAACATGTTTGATCTAAGAAGCAGCTACTAAGCATTTAAAGTTAAACTCTGCATGGATGTACTGTGTATCGTTGCTTTAACTTATCAGGATAGGGTACACTAAAAATATGTTTATTTAGCAAATGTTGTTTTTTTTTTTGTTTGTTTAGTCCTGTTTTCAACTGATTAGTCATTGCTGCACATTTATTCAAGCACATGTTGTTTGCTTGTCACCTTTTCAGATCTCCAGATGGGCCACTTTTTTTTAATACAAGATTTTGCAGCAGCACAAATACCAAGTGCAAAAATGTCTCACCCCCCCCCCAGGCTCGTGCTTGTAAAATGTGAGCTGCTTTATCGTTTCCTATAATAGTAAGGTGTTTCATCTGAAAAAAAACAGGTTCATGCAACTTGTAGAGGGAACATGGGAAATATTATCTGTCCTAAACTGTCAATATAGTTATTTCTTTTGTCTTTTTAAAATAGTTACTTCATATTAGTTACATATTTATTATTTTGAACTACAAGAAATGTACTGTGTAATTGTGATTGTGTTATGTGCAATTATTTGCACAGTCTGAATGATTTTTTTTTTGTTGAATGGAATTTTTTTTTGATACAGTTTTTTAACTAAACTACTAGGAGATACTACTTACTCTTGTAAAATGTGAAAAAAATATATATAAGAAAAAACTGAAAGAGAGGTAAAGAGGAAAATTGATATAAGAAATTGTATGGATAATAGTCCAGTGGCCCATCACTTTATCTCACAACAGCATGAATTAATTAACAGATGTCAAATTTATGGTACTTATGCTGAGTCCACAAAATTTGAGGGTAGATGTAAAGAGTTGGCTTCCACAAAAAAAAGTATATTTTAGTTTGAAATACCAGGCATGCATACTAAAAGGTTTAAATGCTGACATTAATTGTTTTTGCTTTTACATAATTTTTTGAGGTAGTATTATTGAATAATTGATCATTTATTTAAATGTTTTAGAAGATGATTAAATTTCTCCATCTGGAAGGCTTGCAAGCCAATGCGCCATTGACTTTTAATGTTTTATGAATAAATGAAGTTCATTTTTATTATTTTGTCAGTGGCTCATTTTTCATTATATGTGGGGCACAGCTACCTAAACACAGACAGTCATGCACAAAGAGGGACAAGTGGCAACCTTAGATTAAATGCAGATAAAGAAAAAATAACTGGCATTTCTTCCTACATGGAAATGTGTGTATGTATTTATGTGTGCGTATTTATATATATATATATATATGTGTGTGTGTGTGTGTGTGTGTATACACACATAGGAGTAGGGCAGTTGGCCTGAATGACCTAAATATGGACAGCAAAAATCCTGACACAAAAAATCCTAATGTTCATAATATCAACAGTCAAAAATATCAAACACAAAATACTGCACATCCAAACTCAATGCTTTGCAGGGCAGCAAGCACCCCCCCGAGCCTCCAGTGTGTGTGTGTGTGTGTGGGGGTGCACCACTATACCCCTTCCTAATTATATATACCATCTCTGAGGTCACACAGCTGTGGAGATAAGGCATATACCCTTTCTTGATGCAACTTTAATTTTGTCAATAATTTGTGTTTAAAGTATTTGTGACTGTCATTATTTTGTGTTTAGGTATTTTTGACTGTTGATATTTTACACATTGGGCATTTTGCTGTCGATATTTAGGTCATTCAAACAATTGCCCTACACACAGACATATATATATATATATATATATATATATATATGTGTGTGTGTGTGTGTGTGTATATATATATATATATATATATATATATATATATATATATATATATATACTGCAGCATTTTCATTTAATGATGTTTTTTACAATAATTATGATTAAGAAAATCATTGTTGCTGTTCAAGTTTAAAACATTTACCTGGCCATGGTAGCATAGTAATAACTGTGTAGATGTCATAGGATTATGAACCAAGATGCCATCCTCCAAAAAAAGGAAGCCAATCTGGTGGTCCCCTGCCATAAACAAACTCTACAACAGAAGAAAAAAACTGTTGCAAAAAAGAGTAAAATCCCATGATTGGAGCATCTCCGTAGTCAACCTCAGTAAGATGCTGAGATCCCTCATAAAATCCTCCAAAGCTAGTTATGAAAACAAGATCACCACTGATTCTAAAGACAACCAGAAAGCATTCTATAGCTATGTCAAGAATCTCAATGGCAACACTCAGATCTGCTCTGAGTTACAGCACAATGGCACTAAATATAAAGAACCAACTGATATTGCCAACATCCTGGCAGATAGGTTCAGTGCTAACTTTACCCTCCTTTCACCCCCTAAAGGGCCCATCTCTATACCAGAAGAATGCAAAGTTCCTGTAATCATGGCTGCACAGGTAAAAACCACACTCTCCAAAGCCAAGAATACAGCATCCATGGGACCTGACAACATCCCAGGCTGCGTTCTACATGAACTACAGAATGAACTGGCACCCCACCTAAGCACCATGTTCAGTCATAGCCTCACCTCAGGCTTTGTGCCCACTGAATGGTGCACAGTGACGTTTTACCCACTCCACAAAGGGGAGCCACCACGGACCCCAGGAACTACCGCCCCATTAGCCTAACAAGCCTGGTCTGCAAGTCCATGGAACATATCATCATAGAACTTATAAACAATGACATTGGTAATCTCCAAACTCTGGACTCCACCCAGTTCTGGTTTGTAAAAGGCAGATCATGTCTCCTAAACCTGATAGACATCTTTGAAGCAGTCACCAAAGTCGTAGACAAGGGTAAGGTGGTTCACACAGCCTATCTAGATCTCACCAAGGCTTTTGACACCATCCTCTACTCTGGAATTATAGATAAACTCACTAAACTAGGTATAAATCCCCATGTCACAAGATGGGTTGCCAACTGGCTCACGGTCAGAACCCACACTGTGAAAGTAGCAAACTCCAAATCTGACTTCAGACCTGTGACAAGTGGAGTACCACAGGGTTCAGTCCTGGGTCCTCTCCTGTTTGGTATCTACTTTTCTGAAGTACAGGCTAACACAGAAGGTCCTTGGCTAACGAAGTTTGCAGATGACTGCAAACTAGGAGCCATAATTGAAACTCCTAACGATGTGGACAGCCTACAAAAGGGCCTCACTGAGACAGATGCCTGGTGTCAAAACCATGGCCTCAAACTCAATGCCAAAAAGTGCATTGTCATCCCCTTTGGTAAAACCTCTGTATCCATGAGCTACCACATAGGTGGTAGTCTACTTAACACTGAAAGTGTGATAAGAGACCTTGGGACACAGGTGGACAGTAGTCTCTCCTTTGATAATCACATCACCACAGTAGTCAGGAAATCATTCTACGTGGCACACCTCATCACAAAAGGTTTCTCACCCAGGAGAAAAGAGGTAATTGTTCCCCTCTACTCATCACTCATTAGACCCATTATAGAGTACAACACCCCTTTTGGTATGTACCTCACAAGACATCTACAACAACTGGAAAGGCTGCAAAAATACCTCACAAAGAGGATTACCGGCCTCAAACAGATGCCCTACGCAGACTGTCTCCAAAAACACCAGCTTTACTCCATCGCATATCGCCTACTAAGAGGCGATCTCTGCCTGACATACAAAGCTATGTCAAACCCAGAGCTGTTGGACATGCTCTACTTAAAGAAATCCCAATCCCTCTGAGCTACACACTCTAGGGACCTAAACCTTGTCACCACAATAAACAGAATATGCTGGAGGGATAGATTCTTGTCCCAGAGACTTACCATACTCTGGAACAAACTACCTATCTATATCAAACAAAGCTCCTCATTAACACTCTTCAAGAAAAATCTTGATGATTGGATGGGAAATAAGAAATTCACCCTGGGGATTACCTCTGTTGCTCTGCTCGACAGGGGCACATGAAAATAATTTTCTTGGGTGGCGAAAGCCAGGGTACCTTTTTGGATAGGCTTACATAGGCCCCAGGGTTGATAGCCTAGTACCTAGCTATGAACCTATTATAGATGCTCTGTGGTGCATTTTAGAGCATTTTCAAACCTGTGGTAGCCTGATCAAAAATCATGAGCAAGAAAAAATTTCAATGAAGACACAAGTGGTGCCCAAGGCTTAATGTTCAAAGCTGACAAAAATAGTAGGTCATAATAAGCTAACAAAACAAATGTTTTAAAGGTTACATAAATCCTGTCTGGGAGCACTGCCTGCATCCCTACCTCCCACACCAAAAAAAAAAAAAGACACCAATCTCTGTCTGTCAGTGCCCCCTGATGATAAGATTGGGATAAAATCAGAGGTTCAAAGGTCCACAAGTGACATGTACATAGTATGCCTCCACACTCCTCAGCCATAACCACAAAGATACCCACATGTATACTTGCCTGATGTGTAATTGTGAGGAAATTGAAAGAAAGTAACAATCACAGTAATGCTACTCCTTGACATTACAATGCCCCTACACAAGCTGTAGTAACCTTCTTTGATCAACAAATGTACAGGCACAGAAATTCCTGGATTTTATAAATACAGATGCCTTAGATCAGATTGTTAGTAGACAAACCAGGGGTGCAATCATACTGGATCTGGTCCTCACTAAGATGGGAAAGTGCTCCACACCCCTTAGTGTAATGTTTTCTCTGGTAACGTCAGACCACAAAATGGTCTCTTTTGAAGTAAAGATAAAACATGGAGCCCCAGCTAACCCTGGAATATTCAGGAAGTAAGTGTAACTTCCTGCTATTAAGTGATAACCTGACAAAATTATATGCCCCCATAAACCCTGAAAACACTGAACTCTTCACAGAAACCCTATACAGCCGTGTTGATAACTGCACAGAGGCAGAAGTACCAACCAGGAAGTAGTACAGAACTAACTCAAAAAACAAGTAAACATAAGTCACCCTGGTGGAATCACAACATCAGTAGGCTGTATAACAGAAAGAAGAACATTATGGCAAAAATTAGGAGGTGCAGTACCCAGCAGGATAAGTAACAGAAAACTCGGGACGAATAAAGTCTACCGAAGCCTAGACAATATCCCAGGATGCCTTCTTAATGACATGAAACATCAGGCCCTCTGAAATTGCTATTTAACTGTAGTCTCCATACTGGCTTTGTGCCTCATGAATAGAGAACAGCAGCAGTCATCCCTCTGCACAAAGGTGGGCCATCTACAGATCTTGAAATAGACCCTTAAGTCTTACTAGTCTCATGCAAAGTCATGGAAAGAATTATCATGGAAATGATCAGTAATGACATACAAAACCCCCAGACAGAGGACCCAACCCAATTTGCTTTCATCAAGAGCAGTTTATGCCTACTCAAGCTAGTAGACTTCTCTGAGGAGGTTACCAAAGCAGTATACGAAGTCAAGTGACAGCACACTTACAGGAAATTTTGTATTTATCCTCTGTTGATTTGCCATGGGGACAAGACATAAGACAGCATAAGGTAATAAAGAGGGCTGGATACTTTTTCTGACATTGCTACCATATGAGTATTTTGAAATGGCAACCGTAGTTTGAGTGGCATAATTTAGGACTAGTGGTTGTCAGACTGGGGATCAGTCGCACATCAGGTATTACAAACTGTTAGAATGAAGACAAAAAGCCTCCCCAGCAGCATTTATTTGTTTACATATAACCACTGTGGGACCAAACTCGAATGTAAACACTTGTAAGGCCAGAACAGAGAGGAAAATGCTGAAGATCATATTGTACATACAATGCAGTGACTCAAAAAGGTGCAACATGTTCACTAGGAATAACACTTGACTAGTACACAGAAGTCAGCACAAAATAAAATATGAAAGGAACAGATGAGTGTACCAACATATATGTTTGAACTCTGCATCACTGGTGCTTCTACAAAATTAGAAGCAGACCATAAAACCAGGACAATCAGCTAATATTTAGAAATCAAAACTACATCAACAAATGAAAGGAATTGAATACTGTGTCTGCCAATGTTTGAACCTTGCATCACACATAGGGTTGCCACCCCTCCGTTTTTTTTCCGGACTATCCAGAAATCAAACTGATTTTCCGGTAGTCCGGAAAACACTGTACAAACTCCGGTAGTCTGTTTCAAAAAGGAAACAGACTACTGGAGTTTGTAAATCGACTGATTTACTATGCTTTTTTTACAGAAAAGCATAGTAAATCAGCCAAAAGCAGGCAGCAGGAACATAAAAAGAGGGCGTTCATCACCGAGTGATGCCATCATGACATCACAGAAATGGGCGGAATGTGGGCAGGGAGGGTGGGGTGGGTATTGATGATGCGAGGGGTGTGTCTTTATTCTGGTTTTGGCTACGATGAAAGGTGGCAACCCTAATCACACATGCACTTTTTACAGAGCTACAAGTCAGAAAGCCACTGCATATGGCTAGTATTCAGTAAAAAAATAAATAAAATAAATAAATCTTGTAAAAGAGAGGGAGAGAAGACTGATTCTGCTGCTGTTTGAAACTTGCACCATGCAGATGCTTTCTGCAGAGATAGTGGCAGTCATGTCATAAAATCATTGCACTTAGCTTGCATTCAGAAATGAGCACAAAATTTGACATGGAATAGACAATTGACAATTGTTTTTCCTTTGCTTTGCTCATATACTTTCCTGCAAGATAATAGCAAGCCAGGTAATTAATTTCCTGAAAGGCTACTTTTTGCCTGAGGATAAAAAGACACAGGTAAAACTAATGAATGAATCAGTGAGAGCTGTTGTGAGTACAACTGAATTTGAAATGGAATCTGGCTAACACCTTTGAAACTTCCTGTAGGCACCCTTCCCCCAACCCCCACAGTCAAAGCTGGGACATGCCCAGAAAGCCAGTCTGAACAAGTAAACAAAGACCAGAATCAAAACAAAAAAAATCCCTTGGACTGTCCCTTTAATGTACAGGGAGAACCTGGAAAAAAGAAGAGTAGTTATTTTGGTACAAAATCAGTGCAACAAGCCTGATATTGTTTATTATGGCCACTGTTTCCTTTCCTCTCACTTACTACAGCTCTTAAAAATCAAAAAAGCGAAGCAGTAGGGTGCCGATAATTTATTAAAATATATTAAAATCACACAAATATGAGCGCTTTCGTCTCAAACCAGAGACTTTATCAGATAAAATATATTTTCATATCCCACTATTGTATGCCATTTGCCAATTTCCTGTTAATCAATTAGTCATGTAAGCCTTTTGATTGTTCATATAATTAATCCTTAACTCAAACATACGTTTACAGTTCTTAACAAGCCATAGCTAGTGAGCAGGAAAAATATAATATAATTTAAAAATAAATAAATAAACAGAACTAAGGCATATAACTGCAATAGCAGTTACAATGACCTGTCATTTCCTTTTCCCAATTATAAAATAAATAAATAAGTAAACAGTCAAATAAATAAAATAAAACAAAAGCAAGTAGCTTCAAGAGTTGCAGTCACATGGACCTGTTTTTTTTTTTTTTTTTGTGTGTGAATGAAAATGGCTTGGACTATGTCCTACAACTGCCAGTTAAAATAAATTAAGCTAGCGGTTATGTATATATTATGATTATTTTGATAGCATTCAGACATCTGAGCTTTCCATATTTAATGGAGTGAGTATGCACGTGTGCACCTAATAGACCTAGGATTGCATTAAAGAAACATACTAATAGCTGGTCTCAAGGGGGTATTTCTTTTCCAGACTTTAATTTATATATTATCTCTTCTATTATAAAAGTTATTACTTTATTAATAGATCAGTCATATGTTGCAAAATGGAAAGATTATTGGGAGCTAATTAGTATGCACTTCATGAAAATCTCCTTAACACATAAAAATATGATTGTAAATAACTCCATGTTGTGGTTGCTAAAGGAATTTTGTACTTCACCTATTACACCTAAACATATGGTTTGTTACCCATTAAATATTATTATTAGTTATCGTAACTTTATATTCATAAACCCTAAGTATAGGGAATGGAATTTTATTGTATTCCCTATAATGTATACTCAGGGTATGCTTATGTCATCTACTTCTGAAGGAGCTCATTTAGCTATAGATAATGATCTAAAGTACTGGTATCAGCTGATATCTGATAATAAAGTTAAAAATCTAGATTTCTTAAAACAAGAATTTGATCTAAGAGAAACTTGCTGGTTAGAGGTTCAGATCTTTAGACAACATCTCATTGATAGAATAGATCTAATGTCTATAACAGTTAAAGAATCTATTCCAAAACTGATTGATTACTTGATATTAAATTTACAGCATAAAGTTTCTGATAAAGGTAAACTTTCATATATACATAAAATTATCAGACAAGAAACTTTTTACAGTGTAGATTCATACTGGAATTATTTCACCTCTATTAATGGGGACCCACCAACTCAACAAGATAAACAATATATATTGGAATCTGCTTATAGAACTACATCTTCCATTGTCTGGAGACTTTATACATGGAAATTTTTACATAGATCTTTTTATACACCTTTGATGATGAATAAAATAAATAATAAAGATAATCTATGTAAGAGATGTAATCTAGAAATTAATGCTGACTGGGCTCATATGTTTTATGACTGTATGAAGTTGAAAGAATACTGGAAGTCAATTAATGAATTTTGCAGGCTCTTTTACAGATAATTTAATTATTTCTAAGTCTCTTATATTATTCAACACACCTGTACCTCAATGTGTTAAAAGATTAAGCTTCCCTTGTTATGGTCTATCCTAGCAGTGGCCAGGAAAATAATAACTAGAAATTGGATTTCAGATACACCTCCTTCATTCAATGAATTTAAAAATGTTATGAATATAATGTGCCATATGGAAATAAGCACAATTAGAATGAGAACAACCAGAAAAACATCATATTATATTGTATGGGATAATTTACAAAATTTGTTAAAAAAATTCTAATTTCAATAGCACGGTATTTTAGTTTAATTAATTGATCTGATTGTAGTGGATGTCTTTGTAAATACTTTAGTTGTTTTGTTGAATATTATAATAATACCTATTTTTAATTACTTGTATAAAATTGTTATGATATTTCTCTTATATGCACGTGTGCATGTGGGGTAAGGATGGGTCTGAGAGCAATGACAAATACATTACTATTGCTATTTATTTCTGTTTTTGTTTGATCAGAATAAATCATTTGACATGTACATGGCCAAAGTGACTGTAATTGTTGGGAATATTTGTGTGCGTGTTTCTGTCTTTCTGCAACTGTTTGTACTTTCTGTGCGCATATGCTTGTACATGTGCACACACGTGTGTGTGTGTGTGTGTGTGTGTGTGTGTGTGTGTGTGTGTGTGTGTGTGTGTGTGCACCAGAGTTTCTGTATGTGTGTGTCACACTGTGTCTGTCTCTACTCCTGTTTGTGTATTCATGCAAGTGTTGGAGTATATGTGTGCGTGTGCATGTGTAGACAGTATTAAGTAAAATATCTTCTCCAACAACAACAACAATTACATGCCCTAAACCATGTCTGAAACAATAAGTGGAAGAACTAATCTACATGAAATATAAAAAAAGTGTGCATAGTAATAATAAGATGTTGTTGTTGTTGTGTCTTTCAGCTTTTCCCGGTTAGGGGGTCGCCACAGCAGAACTATGGGCCGCTAATGATTGGCAGTAGATTTTTACGTGCCGAGTTGCCAGCTCTGACGCACAAGGTTTAACGAAGGTATGCCCATTCACGCATGTCTCCACACAGAAGACGCTCTAGCTGAGAATCGTACAGGACAACGTCGTACTGTGAGGCGACAACGCTACCGCAGCACCACCACCGCAGTGCATAGTAATAATAAGATAAAATGAGAAATAAGAGGGAGTCCATTTTCTAAGCATGGCAATGCCCTACAAGAGCAGCGTTACTGGGAAATAATGGACCTTCCAGAGGTGGGGAAAACCTTCACCTGTGACATCGGGCCTGAACACCACCCCTGACCAAGTCCATTATTTCCCTATAACATTCACCCTCCCAGACATTAATGCTTTCTTCAATTATTCATATATATTAGCTATTCCAAATGCGGTATCAGTCATGCACACTTGCCTGTCTAGCTTGAATTATTCAAATATATTAGCTATTCTGCATATTGTAGCAGTCACTCATCTCTAGCTAGCCAGCCACAATTTTCTCATTCTGCTCTATGAACCAGGGGCTTCAAAGGAAATAGCAAGACAGTCATTACTTCCATATAAACCAAGAAAGCTCTGCCACTTGCTAAAAGACGAGTTCAAATAGGAGTCATTTGGATATCCTGTCTACCAGTAAGTCTGAATCATGTTAGCAACCACAATTGTTTTATTTCCAATTATTTATGACTGTTTGTTGGGCTGCTGGATCACCACTCTAGTTTTCTGTAGATTATTTATTTATTTTATTTTAACATTTGGTAACCGAGGTTAATCTGACTGGGTTCTAAGTTGCCCATCCATATATTCACCTTGAAGTACCAATCTCATGAACTAAAATTCTGCTAATGTTCAGCATCTGCTCAAAAATGATTTTCATTATTATTGCCAACTTGTCCCTTGGGGCAGAACTGCACATTATCAGTACTGTAAAATTCATGGTGTAACCATTTAAAATGTTGGGACTTGGATTGACAAGTCGTGCACTGTGGGAACTGAAAGACAGAACATTCAGACTTATAAGTACTAAGTCTGCGATTGCCATTTCTTGGAATATTACCTTTTCTCCAAGGTATGGGAATCTCGGCATTGGTATATATTACTTTGAGGGTACTGGAGGGCTTGTGAAATGCTCAATTTTCACTTCTCTCTAATATTTTCATCTTTTTTTTTTTGGGGGGGGTGTTTAGATACTCGGCAATCCAAGTCCCAACATTTCAGTAGGGAATCAAGTAAGAAAATAAAACTAAAAACAATACGACGGACTAGCACAGAACTGGATGAAGAAAATAATAAAAAAAAAACAACATCCAAAATACTTCCGAATTTGAATTCGATTCAAACTGCTTTAATATTACTGAAACCTAAAATCCACGAATATACTGCATGAACAAACTATATATAGCACAGGGTTAAGCACTTTTGTCACTTCCAAACATCTTCAGAACTCAATAGGGAGCCATGTCTGCCAATATAAATTCTACCCTTTGTTTTTTCTGTTTCTGTTCAGGCTTATTAGGAAAAAATACAGCAACTAAATAAAAGAGTTATGCAAGAAAAATGTAATTCTACTGGCCATAGTCAGCACTGTCAGAGGACCTACATCAGCACACGTGATACACTACAGACACACACACACACACATGAAATAGAACTTAGAACCATAAAGTTGATATTTATCATGCCATAAAGGGGAAGCAGCAACTGATAAGTTGCCATACAGAGCTATAGCAAGGCAGTCTGGTGCACCAGACAGCTCACCCGCTTGGTGCCCAAATCCCCCTATTGTCAGCAGTTGTAATTGTGATCATGATTGGTTAATGATGTTATACATTTTTTAAGGTAGCAACACAGTGTAGCTACTTAATAACTTGTTGATACGTTTGAAAGAAATTAGTTATTTGACAGTTCACAAGCTATTTTTTTTGTTAAATTGTACATGCTGATTGGCAGTGTCCCGTATGCCACTCTTCCTGTGTCTCAGGGACAGTAATACATTTCCCATTTTGAGTCCCAGTCCAGGTTAGGCAGAGTCCCTCATTGACTCTTCAAGAGGAATCTTGATGAGTGGATGGGAGATCGTAGGTTTACCCCGGGTATCACTTCTGTGTCACTGTTAGACAGAGGCACAGTATACTAACCTTGAAAAAGGGCATAGCAAAATTAATTTAAAATGAGTGGCGAAAGCCAAATACACTCTGGCTAGGCTTATAAATGCCCTAGGGCAGATAGCCTAGTATGAACCTATGAACCTATGAGATCAGGAAATGAAAGTTTACTTAGTGAAGAGGAATATGATTTTGCAGACAAAAGACTGAAAGATGAGTGAGAGAAGTTATTTTGGAGGTGGGAGTGAATTTTTACTAAATAGGACAGTAGAAGATATCTCCAAAACATTTAAACTGACTAACTCTGAGGATGGATATAGGTTACCTAATTCAACCAGTTAAGTACTTAGAATCCCAGGTAGAACATTTGTTAATTAGGAGTCTTGCTGAAATTTGGAGGAAACAGATAACAGGACATATGTATTGTGACAAGTAAACAGAAAATTTTCAGAATCAAGACATAAGACGAAAGTAGTTCTAGGATGATATATTCACACCATTGCAGTCCCTTAATGGCTAAACAGAAGGGGGGGGGGGGTCACTGTATAACTGCAAAGAAAACGTGTGTTACATGTTTTAATATTTCCTTTATAAAAGAGAGAATTGCATGTCCCACAGAAAGAAGTAAATAAAGATCAGAGTTGATTTAATGTTGTTTGACATCATCTAAAATATTTTGCTTATATGTAACAAGGAGACCACTGTGTGAGGCCACTGATTCATTGCCCAATCCTATCTACCATAGTAGGCATTTATATGTATTATAATCTTAACATTTTCTCTGTTAAACTGTGTTATGGTGGGATCAACACTATGAAGCATTAAAACATCCAGTCTCATTCATACTTCATTCAAATGGGCATAAAAATAAAATAATTCACAGGCCATATAAGTTGTGGTATCCATATTTCTGGATTCTATTTTATTATGTTATATTCTGAACATTTTATCTATTTTTCCTGGATGCTAACAAATGACTAGTACCCCTCCTCAAACAAAAGTTAAAGATTTCTGCATAGCATCAAGAAATGTTTTGTTTCTTCTGCATGACGTGATGTAAACCCTTCTGAAAAAATAGCTGCTGCTGTAGATAAATCTCTCTGTCATGAAGCCCAAAACATCAAAGCTCATATGAATGAAGAAATAAGAGTCTGCTCATCTCGAGGGGAAAAACACAAGTTAAAAATGATTGATGCAGTGTTGGGTCATCATTTTGCTCCCACCTTTGGGGGCCTTGTCTCTAAACATATTACACCCAAAAGTCCTACTCCACAGTAGGAGGACAGTTGAAGATAATTTAGTGATAAAAATCTTAGTTCAGTGTTTTTCAAATGCAGTCTCTAAAAATACAAGCAAATATGGAAAGAAAACTTTTCAGCTTGATTAAACAACAATGAACTTCTCAAAATGAAAGGCTCAGACCACTGAAGCTCTAATTACTAAACCTAAAAAGAAAAGTAAAACAGCTACACTAATTCCAAATGACATTTTGTATCAGCACTGCCTCTCAAAATGAGAAAGAAGCCTAAAATATTAAAAAAGTAATATGAACATCTACTTACTTCCACCAATCAATCAATCAATCAATCAAAAAAAAAAAAACCCTCTATAAACTTAACCATTCAGGAAATAAAAGAGTACCCTACCAGAAGAAAAAAAAGATTTCAGAAATACTACCAATTTACAAAAGACGAGAACATTATGATCATCCAAAATAACTTTCAATCTCCATGGTTTAACAAATATCAATGAAAATGTAGATGTGGCGTTTATTTTTTCCAGTTCTGTAAATGTGTATTACAGAACTGTAGAGACAGAGGAAAAAAAATAAAAATCCAAAACAAATTATAAAAAAATAAAAACAACTGGATAAATGAAATATGTGGGGGTTCAAGGGGAAGATAACAGTTAATATCTAGTACTATAGAAGTAAGACACTCATTACAAACTTACTACATACACTTAAGTGTGTATTTGATGTTTGTGTGACCAGATATTTGCTAGACTCAAGAATTACGTATTCTGGGAATTGGATCCTTGTGAAGGACTTTTTTTCTTATCATTGTTACAGTTTGTCTTTTGACTTTTAGGAAGTTAACTCAGTATAATGTAGAAAGGACAGAAAAAAAATTCTCAGCTGAAAGTATCACTGGGTGTTTGTTTCTTTTGTTTCAACTTTAACATAGGTTCATGTTTCTAAAACAGTATCTAAATGTGTAGATGACATGACCATCAACAGAATCATTATCATAAGAGCCAACCAAAAACCCTGGCTCACCAGCAAAGTATGCGAGCTTCTGAAGGAACATAATGTGACATTCATATCCAAAGACAAGGAAGCTCCCAGTATGGTAAGGGAAAACCTGAAGAGAGGAATAAAGGAAACAAAAAGGGTCTATGGGATGAAAGTCCAGAACCACTTCAGTGACATGAGAAACCCCAGGCGCATATGGCAGGGCATAAAAAACATAACTGAATACAAACCCATGTCAGCCCAATGCAAGGGACAACAGCCTGGATAGGCTGAACACCTTTTTCTGCAGGTTCAAGGAGAGGTACAGCTCCAAGGAAGTGAAACTCACTACAGACCCAGAAGTCAAAGAGGTGGAGAGGACCCTACAACAGGTGAAGGCTGCAGGACTGGACAACATCATGAGAAAGGTGTTAAAGGACTAACAGCTCAGCACTATACTCATGGGTATATTTAATATTTCTCTCAGTCAAGCGAAGATACCCAAATGCTTCGAAAAACATAAATATTATTTCACTTCTGAAGAAATCATCTCCCTCAAGCCTCAGTGACTACAAACCAGTAGACCTCTTGTTCACCATTATGAAAAGCTTCAAAAGGTTATTCAAAAAACACATCACCGCAAAACTTTCAGCGTCACTAGATCCACTCCAGTTCGCATATCGTGCCAATCGCTCCATGGCTGATGCCATTTCAGTTGCACTGCATCTCTCATTGGCATACCTTGAGAACAAGGACAGCTGTGTTAGAATGCTATTTATTGATTTCAGTTCAGCATTCAGTACTGTCATCCCATAACAGCTAATTGAAAAACTTGTTCATCTAGGTATCAACGCCCATATCCAACTGGATACTGGACTTCTTGACTGAAAGACCTCAGAGAGTATGTGTGGGCAATAACTCTTCGAAAATCATCAGACAGCAGTACCTTAAGGCTGAGTGTTGAGTCCACTACTGTTTACTCTACTAACCCATGACTATAAAGCCAGATTCAACACCAACCACATCATCAAGTTTGCGAATGACACTACAGTTGTGGGCCTCATCAGTAAAGGAGATGAAAAAGACCACAGGGAGGAAGTGAGCACACTGATCGACTGATGTGCCAAGTACAACCTCAGTGAGCTCACTGATCGACTGGTGTGCCAAGTACAACCTCAGTGAGCTCACTGATCGACTGATGTGCCAAGTACAACCTCAGTGAGCTCACTGATCGACTGATGTGCCAGCACACCTCAGCAACCTCAGTGAGCTCACTGATCGACTGATGTGCCAAGTACAACCTCAGTGAGCACACTGATTGACTGGTGTGCCAAGTACAACCTCAGTGAGCTCACTGATCGACTGATGTGCCAAGTACAACCTCAGTGAGCTCACTGATCGACTGATGTGCCAAGTACAACCTCAGTGAGCTCACTGATCGACTGGTGTGCCAAGTACAACCTCAGTCTTAATGCCAACAAAACAAAGGAGATGATAATGGGCTCCAGGAAAACACAAGCAGCTCATTCTCCGCTCATGGTTAATGGCGAGATGGTGGAAGAGTAAAGAGCACAAAATTCCTACACAGCGGAGGATCTATCTTGGTCAATAAGCACTAGTCATACAGTAAAGAAGGCTTATCAAAATCTGCATGTCCTGAGGAGACTGAGGAAAGTGAGTCTACCACCCCCTATCCTCTCCACCTACTATAGGGGTACCCTAGAAAGTATCCTAATGTGTAACCTTTCAGTGTGGCATGGGCACTGCTCAGTTTCAGACCAAGCGCCCTAAAAAAGATAGTGAAAGTTGCAGAGAAGATAACAGGCTGCAGACTTCCAGCACTGCAGGAGTTATACACAGTGCAATCTGACAACAGAGCTACAAAAATAATCAAGAATCCTATACACCCTGTTTATGAACTGTTCATATGCTTGTCATCTGGCAGAAGATACTGCAGTGTGCACTGTAAAACATCCAGGTTCATAAACAGCTTCTTCCCTCAGGCGGTGAGACTTTTGAACTCTGGCAATAATCTCAGGGAAGCCGGTCAATGACAAGATATGGGACAGCCAACTCTTTTGGTTCAAATAAATGAGAGACAATTCAGATTTTAAACATAAACAATACATAGATGGCAATGAATGTGCAATATTATACTAACTAGATTCTCTTATTCATGTGAGAATCACACAGTGCAATAGGAACTTGTGCAATAAGAAATCACTGTCTAATGTGAAATGATGAATACATGTCCGTTGTATGTATGTATACGTCTTCTCAATTCAAGCCTGATGCACACAATTTTGTTTAGACTGCACTTTTGTAGGCTAAATGACAATAAAGTTTACTTTGGCTTTAAGATCTTTGTTATTCCTTTAATTTTGCTGTCATATTTTTATGCTTGCACTGTAAATATTTTGGAAGCATTTCTCAGCAGTTACATCAACATATGTCTTATACTGGTTAATGTCATTTTTGGTGGGGCCTTGTCTAAAGAAAGGATGTATCAAAAGAACTGAAGTATTATTCTTTTGTGTTATCTGTTTCAGGCTGGACCGGGCACATTTCTTCTGAATTTCTCCAATCTAAGGCTTGGCCTTAAAGACTTGAAATAAGTTACAGCAGCTTCTTGTTTGGAGGGGAGTATGTGGAGACAGTAAATAAGATGGAAGTGTCTGCGTGTAGGGTGAGGCTGTAGGAGTAACATCACTTACGGAAGTGGCTGACAGTACCTTCATGCCATCCCACTGCATGCCTAGCACAGAGGCTGTTTTGGTCATGCATAGTTTAACAGTAGGGATTTAGAGAAAGCCCCTACGATGTCCATTGAGTAGAAGAGATGATAATGCATCAAAACGTAGGAGTTTCACAAAAGCATCTAAAAGTGCTGTCTTTTATCCCCATTGACAGAGCTGTCTGCCTCCTACTGCTGAATAGAGGTCTAACATATTGCAAATGAGCAGAAAAATTGTATAGGAGTGGTACATTGTAAAGACTGTGGAGCAACACTTTTAAAATGTAAATTAGGGGGAGGTTATAACTGGTGCAAACTATAGAATGTGAAAATGACAGGAGCAGTTACACAGAGAAGGAAGCTTAATGCCAATAAACTGAATGAGAAAAGGAACACAGCAGTACAGAAGGCCAAATATCAAAGGGAGATCCGTGAGTGAGTACCACACATAGTAATCTCAGAAATGTTACATCTCCACGTCATAGTTATTCATAGATGCATTGGTCTAATATGTAAAATGTTAAGAGCCTGGGAATTCTGATCCTTTTCCAGATTAAAAACTTTTTCAGGAAGATATCTGGTCCATTTCTGTATGTTATCCTGAAGATTTCAGAGGTGATGTACTGAGCTGGCTTTCACAGTACTGGACTACCTGTGAAAACAAAATCCTGCCTGCCTTAGTATGGATGGGGAGGGGAGAGTATAGTAAACTGCTAACTGGGTGTCATGGCAAGGAAAAGTGAAGTCATTTTGCATAATATCGAGAGGAACAGTTTGAAAAAAGGTGGACAGCCTGTCGTACCTGTGCCAGTTTGATGTACTTTGTATGCTATTTGAGACTGATTTTGTATTATTCTGAAAGAAAAGTGCTTTTGGTGTCAAGTTGGGGAAAGTACTATAAACACAAATGGCACAGTATACAGGGCCTTCCATGGTTTGGACAGCTATCCAGAATTTCAAGATTAGT
This sequence comes from Protopterus annectens, assembly GCF_019279795.1. Lineage (NCBI taxonomy): Eukaryota > Metazoa > Chordata > Ceratodontiformes > Protopteridae > Protopterus > Protopterus annectens. Next base: position 462,150,496 of record NC_056738.1, on the reverse strand, counting down.
AAAATAAATAGAACTGATGAAATCTTGGAAAGTGAGAGGATGCCTGAGGAATGGAGAAAAAGTGTTTTGGTACCGATTTTTAAGAATAAGGGTAATGTGCAGAGCTGTAGTAACTACAGAGGGATTAACTTGATCAGTCACAGCATGAAGTTATGGGAAAGAGTAGTGGAAGCTAGGTTAAAGAGGGAGGTGATGATTAGTGATCAGCAGTATGGTTTCATGCCAGGAAAGAGCACTACAGATAGGATGTTTGCTCTGAGAGTGTTGATAGAGAAGTACAACGAAGGTCAGAAGGAGTTGCATTGTGTCTTTATGGACTTAGAGAAAGCATATGACAGGATGCCTAGAGAGGAGTTATGGTATTGTATGAGGAAGTCAGGAGTGTCAGAGAAGTATGTAAGAGTGGTACAGGATATGTACGAGGGTAGTGTGACAGCGGTGAGGTCTGCGGTGGGAGTGATGGATGCGTTTAAGCTGGAGTTGGGATTACATCAAGGATCACCTCTGAGCCCTTTCTTATTTGCAATGGTGATGGACAGGTTGAGAAATGAGATCAGACAGGAGTCCATGTGGACTATGATGTTTGCAGATGACATTGTGCTCTATAGTGAGAGTAGGTAACAGGTGGAGGAGACCCTGGAAAGGTGAAGATATGCTCTAGAAAGAAGAGGAATGAAGGTCAGCAGGACTAAGACAGAATATACGTGTGTGAATGAGAGGGAGGATAGAGGAATGGTGAGGATGCAGGGTGTAGAGGTGGCAAAGGAGGATTAGTTTAAATACTTGGGATCAACAGTACAGAGTAATGATGAGTGTGGAAGTGAGGTGAAGAAGAGAGTACAGGCAGGATGGAGTGGGTGGAGAAGAATGTCAGGAGTGATTTGTGACAGACGAGTAGAGTGAAAGGGAAAGTCTACAAGAGGGTAGTGAGACCAGCTATGTTATATGGGTTGGAGACAGTGGCATTGACAAAAAGGCAGGAGTCAGAGCTGGATGTGGCAGAGTTAAAGATGTTAAGAGTTACACTGGGTGTGACGAGGGTGGTCAGGATCAGGAATAAGTATATTAGAGGGTCAGCCCAGGTTGGAAGGTTTGGAGACAAAACCAGAGAGGCAAGATTACATTGGTTTGGACATGTGCTGAGGAGGGATGAAGAGTACATTGGGAAAAAGGTGCTAAGGATGAAGCTGCCAGGTAACAGAAAAAGAGGAAGGCCTAAGATACGTTTTATGGATGTGGTGAGAGAGGACATGCAGATGGTTGGTGTGACAGAGCAAGATGCAGAGGACAGGAAGATATGGAAACAGATGATCCGCTGTGGCGACCCCTAATGGGAGCAGCCGAAAGAAGAAGTAAAATAAATAGAACTGATAAGGAGCGTATCCTAGTATAATGTCCAGATTGTTTCATCAAATGATTTTTCTACTGTATCCAAAAAAATCAACTGTTTTTGTGACATTTGCATTTTTAATATGGTACCAGTTAGCTTCATTGGGAGTTGCAAATTATTATTAGTAGGCATTTTATTTATTTATTTTTATTTAAGTTTGATTACTGGGCTAGTGCTATCACAGCCTAGGTGAATGCAGTCACAATGCTCAATGAGAAACAACAAGAAAAATACTAAGAATAATCCAGACAAGGTACTACTGATGTTATTCAAGTAGCACTGCAGTTTCATTTTACCTGTTCTGTGATAATGATATTGTGCCATGTGTCTGCAAGATTGGAACTGGTTTTCCATGTAGATGGTCTAACCATTTTTTCTGCTGTTTTACAGTCATAAAGTTTGTGTATTTATGTAAGGGGTGAGAATATGGTGTGTTCTGGGACTGTTCTCTTGGGAAAAATTCTTACTGAGTGCTTTATTTGTTATTAAAGTGAAATTGCATTTTTACCATGAAATGCTGTTTTGATCATTTGATTTTGTTTGTATGGCATATGCTATATAATATTTCGTGTAATGATATAAATCCAAATTTATATGAAATATTTTTTTCAGATTAGACAGCCTGCTAGTGACTAAATAAATGGTCATGGTAAGTACATTAGGTATAATGGTCTCCTTTCTTCAAGTTACGTGTCCTACAGTGTTCATTATTGTCATTTGCAGGCCTTCACATCCGAAGTAGCAATACCTCTTACATGAATTTAGAATCTGCTCTCCAGTAGCAAAATTACTATTAATCAAAAAATGGACCCATTGTTTTACAAGAGAACTGTATATCTTTTTAAGTGCACATATGATAAATAAGTAAATAGAAACAAAAAATGTACAATGTAAAGGTCTCGCTGTTTATCCTTCCTACATTATAAACTCTTAAGTTAAACCAATGATATCTAGACTTCTAAATTAGGAACTGTGGTCAAAATAAGTGTTTCATGTTCTTCTTTTTGAGTAAATTACTACTATATAATATGAAGTCCAGTAAGCATGATAAAGACGAAAAAAAAAATAATAATTTCAAAATAGCATTTGCTGAAATTTGACCACATTATTTTTTGAGTTTAACCTTCAGCTAATTCTTCTGGGTAAATCACCACAGGCTCAACACAGTGATTAAAAAAGAGGAATTTGAGAATCAATGTGTTCTTTTTTCTGGATAAGCTGCACATTTTTTTAATACATTGATAATAAGATCGGGTTGTTGGGATCATTTGTAGTACGTAATGTCAGACTATGTGGTCTTTTTCTTGAATGTAACATGTAAATTCCCTTATGAAAATACAATATTCAGAACAACAAACTACTCTCTTTTCTTCCCATTAGATCATGTACAGAAATTATTTTGCACTGTATTTTCTGTGGCCTGAATATGAAAATCATTTACAAAAAATACAGAAACTTACACTCTTGTCTGTGGTGTTCTGTACTGCATCATGAGTATGCAAGGTTTATTCTCATAATTATAAAGTTACATTAATCTCAGTAAAAAGTAAAACTAGCAGCTTGCATATCTGTTGAGGAACTTGCCACTAACAAAAATAAAAGAAGTCTTGAAGGATCTATTTGCAGGTTCTCCAAAAATGCAGAGAGAAGCACCAATTCTTTACTTTTAAATTAATAGAGAGAGGACAGTGGAAAAATGGAAAAGCAGTTCAGTGTCATAGTATGGGGACAAAATAGTATACTGTGGGAAGGAGAAGCCTTGACTGAAAAGTAAAACCAAACATTATGTTGTTTTGTAGCAGAGTGAATTGTGAAGTAATACACTGAGAAGATCAAGAACATATGTTTGTTCAGTTTCTGATCACAGTTGTTCTTTATATTATGCCCAGTTTTCACTGGGGTAGAAGGAAGGCTCTTATCAGGCATTCATTAAGAAAGTCCTTGAAGTGGAATCCAGTATTCACTGCTGCAGTAGTGTTGTCGCCTTACAGCAAGACGTCCCGTTCGATTCTCAGCTAGAGCATCTTCTGCATGGAGGCATAAGTGAATGGGCGTGCCATCGTTGAAGGTTGTTCGTCAGGGCTGGTAACTCGGCACATAAAAATCCACTACCAAACATTAGCGGACCAGAATTCCGCTGTGGCGATCCCTAACCGGGATAAGCCGAAAGACACAACTATTGAAGAGGTCAAGAAAGACATGTCAGCTGTAAGGTGAGGCAAAAGTAAAGTCAAGTAAGAAGATGGATATGTCTCAAAATACTCTGTCGCATAGTTTTCTGAAAATTATAACATTCATAAGCAGGATTACTTCATTTAATTAAAAGGGCTATGTTTAATTGTGCTGCATGTGTATTTTGTTATCTTATAAAATGGCTTAGAAATAGTATCTCATAAAACTGTAAAATACACAGGAGTTTGTTAAATACTGCACAGTAATTTACAGTAATGCATGGTAACAGAATGGTGCTCAGTGAGTGAATGAATAAGTAGGCTTTATGTAATTAACTGTGCACTTGCTAAATAAAAACACATTTTACTGCATTATACATTTTACTGGAATCTTAAAAGGACACAGTGCTATTAAGAGGCGTCACATTTTATTTGTTTATAATATAATATACTGTATTTTAATGGCCTTATTAATAAAATAGTTTTTATGCTTACAGAAGTAATAACAGATTTGATTTCCCGGGCTATTATGACTGGGGATGTTTCAAAAGGAGAAGAGGAACTTAATCAGCTTCACTGGGGTGGAGGGGAGGGGTTAAGGAAAATATCATGGTTGAACCTATTTGCTGATTTGCTTTTTTAATCTAATCTCCTGGATGGTATCTGAAAGTGGTCAACTACATCCAGACTAGCCTACTGACAGCAGAAAACAAAACAGACTATAAACAAACCAAGAAGTACAGAACTGTTATGGTATGAGTTTTTTCAGAAACATTTAGGGGACTCATTATTGTTTCTGACATACAGTATTTGTATTTTTGCAGTTCCATTAGTTGTGTTTATGGGCTTACTGGCAGAGCACAAGATGTGTGTGAAAGGTAGCGATTTAGTTGAGATGAAACTCCAAGTGTAGAGGAAAAGTTAACCATTAACCTTAACAAAGGATTACGCAACACTTCCAAGTTTCTAACAACTGTATGTTTGTATTATGTACTCAGAATGAACACCATAAATTTCAAGATAGTAAAGTGGGTAAATTCATTCTGGAAAATGTCCCTCATTCTGATAGTTTTTTTTGCATAATCAAAGAAGGGAGAAATTGTAAAGTGGAACCAAACAAACCCATCTGGATTGATCTTGTCTGCTGTCTTTTGTTATGGATGACATTCATTTTACTAAAGACATTTTTGCAAGTACAGAAATCAGCTTCTCTTTCAATTTTTTATTACTCAGACTTAGACCACCAGAAGCAAAAGATACAAAATCATATTTCTGGAGTGAATTTTACATAAAACAAATACTTATTCCTAAAATTGTTTTTGACGGAAATGTGTTTTAAGACTATCAGCAAATGCTTTATCTTCACTCCTTTTAATCACTTTGCACAGCAGCGCCATATCAGTTTTTGTATTAACATACTTAAGTTTTTTTTTACTTAAAGTAGTTTTAAACATTTCTGGAGATCAACAATAATAGCATATTTTTTGCCACACAGACTATGAACTTCAGTTTTCTAGATTCTTTCAAAGCTCAGTTGTTGTTTTACTAGCAGTTTAACAGGTTTCTGGATTTTGTCCTTTGAGATATGTAGCTTTCAAAGTAAAGTCTCTTTTTATAATATTTATAGAATATTTCCTTGATTTAAGTTACACTGGAGGTGGTGTATGCAGTGGCCACTGGCATATCAGTTGGTGTTGAAAGCATTTTTTTTTTTGATAATATTGTATGACTGAGCACCAAGGCAGTTTATTGTTATCATCTTTGCCAGTGTTAGCAACAGCAGTAGTAGTAAGAGAAATGTGTAAGCCTTCTCTATGATAATAAAATAATTCACAATATCAGACTTGTGAATTATTGGTATTCTAGAAGACTGAATGAAATAACCCCGTCTTGGTATTATTTCATGTACAAAAAAAATCATCTTCTTAAAAGAAGATAGATACATGCAGTATTTAACAGCTTAGTCCACAACTGTGTTACAAACTGATCCATCTTTTATTGTGTTTAAATTTACTAACAGGGTAAACAACCAGTGATTAGTGGCATGTTCTAGATGCAGTGTTTCAAGAGCTAGTTCTAAAAGTGCTGTGGAGACCAGACACAGACCACCTCTCAAGATAAGATATAACACCAAGTATACTGAGAAGTCCATTGAGATAACTGTTAAGCTTACGTTGTCTAATCCATGAGAAACTTTTGAACTTTTTCTAGCGGTAGAAAGTATTTCAATAGGTAAGTTCAAAAAGTTGCTATAGATTGCCCTGATAGCTCCATTAGTATTAAGCATGCTGTCCCAAATAACTTCTTAACCACTGTTGAGACATTTTGATCAGAGTTAAGATTATCCTGTGTAGATATATATATATATATATATATATATATATATATATATATATACACACACACACACATACCCAGGTTATTTTTAACAGTGACTGTTTGAATATACAACCATCAGTTTTATAATCAAATTTCATACTTTCCCTGTTTCTTAGCTGCATTACTGGTTTGTGATTATGGGAGATTTTGGACAAGGAACCACTTACATATTTACCAGCCCATTATCCATATGTATATTTAGCAGTATTTTAAAGTTAGATGACTTAGCCACTCTAACATGAAGTGGCAACTGACTGTATAAATCTGAAAATCTTACTAAAAAATAATTTACCCTGAATTAAAATGCATTGAACCTGCAGCAATTGAACACGATGTTGTACAAATCTCAATGGATTATATAACTGAAGATGAAGATATTCTAGCATTACTGGATGACTAATTACAAGAAAGATCTTTCAAACAGCACCTCTAACAAATCTATAATTTTAAAGGACACTGTCTGTAACCTCTTTTTCATATTTTATGCGCTTCTTGCCATTAATTTTCTTAGTGAACTTCTCTCAATCATTTTAATTCATCTAGGTGAGCATTAGTACAGAACCAAAAAACATTGCTGCATTCAAAAGAGATTTAAAAAAGGTAAGTAAGAAGTCTCAATTTCTTATAGAAAAAATAAGCAGTGTTAGAAAAACAGCATACTCAGACACTTTAAGAAACTACGGTTGGACCTCAGATTTTCACACGTACAAGTCCCTAAGTCTTTAAAGTGATGAACATGTTTAAAACAGTTCACATTATTCTTCCTAAAGTATAGGATTTGCATGTCTTTAGAAAGAGTTTGAAATTTGCTGACAGAGTACTATTAGTGCGGAATGTGTAGAATATATAATGGTATACAGAGAGATATGGAGCCCTAAAAGCATCCCAGATGACTCAAGTATGATTAATGACCTGGGTACATGAGCAGATGGTGGTTGTGATGCCCCTGCACTGGCCCAGTAATCAAGGAGCCTCAATCCTCACCACTAGCACCCTTGAGGGATATTCACATTAGGAGGATGACAAGTACATACACAGTAAAGTACAATTTTCCTTAAGAGCACACAGAGATCACAGTCAGGGACTGGTTTCTCCCTCTCTCCAGATCCCAAATAAGACACCCCACTGGCACAGCTTTAGGGTTAAGATCTCAGCTGAGTGGTCAAGCCAAAACCTCTAGCACCCTCTCTGTCCAACCAGTGTTTCGTGTCCCTGCCCAAGTAGCTCACACACACACACACACACACACACACACACACACACACACACACACACACACACACACACACTTTGAGATTTGATTTATTTGCAAACACACAGACACTCCTTGGGAAGGCTGTAAGGTGGTAATTACTGCCACCAACCACTACTTAATCAGCTACCATAAGGCCCTTACAAAGGGTGACCAATTCTACTGTGCAATGTTACTGTTATCCAAATGGTAAGTATGTCCAAGGCTATTTAAGAGTGCCCTGTACAGTATCACCAAATAAATATGCAAGTCCTCTAAGAGCTTAAATATCTCTAAACACAACCAGCCACAATTAAAAGGTTTAAATATATTTAATAATAAAAAATAAAAGCACAAGACAATATTCATTAACTCAACACAGTGACAATAGAGTTCAGACTCACAGGAAATATTTTAAAACAATATTGCAGGACAGTCGCACATAAATATAGAAAACGTCTAGACTAATCTTGCTATATTCCTATCTGTCTTTAAGAGAAATACTATGATTTAAGTCTTAGTTACAGAGCAAGGCAATAAGTGCTGAATGAAAGTTTACAGGTCCAAGACAAGATACAAAATGCACTGACTTTCTCTCTGATATAGTTCTTAGGTTACTAACAAACATTTCTGCTGGGTCATCTCAGATTACATCATTCTTGTCAACACTGCTTTTAGTTCCCTGGCCAACAGGAACTTAAAATATAACACATCAGTGTCAAGAATACTTATCTCTTAGAAGCTGACACTTATCTTTTAGAAACTTGCCTGGAACTGGAGATCATAAAACTGTTAGACACCTTTACATTTGAAACCTGCAATTACCTCTGTTTCCAGACAATAGAAAAGCCTACAGCTCTAGACATTGTGTCTGTTTTGAACAGAGATAACAGAGTCATAAACAATTTCCACTTGTTAACTCTGTATATTCCAGACTTTACCATCAGCACACATATTTGTATAGGCATGCAGTTTATACACATTTCTGCTCTTTTCCAGCAGGGTTCACTGTGGTTACATTCTTGAAGCTCAGTACAGAACATATAGTTTTCTTACATTTCTAAAGCAAGCATACAAATTTTTTATTTTTTTTTAATTTATTTTATTTTATATTTGTTAACCGGGCTAGTCTAACTGGGTATATTTCCATTTTCAGTAGAGGCCCGGGGAGAAAAGCTCCAGTGGCAACAAATAAAAATTGAAATTTAAAAATTAATAATTAAAAATCAATATTAATACATAATAAATGAAAGGATTTCAATAGAAGATTGTTAAAAATACAGGAAGTGATAAGAATACTAAAAAATACATGAGTATTAATAAAGTAAAGTAGGTATTTACAATAGTAAAGGTGACAAAATGTACAGGATAATTTAATATGCAGTGAGATACATGTAGGCTATCAGTACATCAAACAGGATAAAGACTTTCAGAGCATCAAGCAGGATAGATTACACTAGTATGATGTATTCTGTTAAGCAGTTACAGTCCTACTTCAATGAAAGTGAAATAAGTAGAGGTTCAAGAGGAGAAATATCTGTAGTGAAGGAGAAGGTTAATTAGGGTTGCTGCTGGGGCATAACCAGTGTGTTTTGAGGTGTCTTTTGAGGTTTTGTTTAAAGAGAGGCAGTGAAGAAATTAAAGGTAGTTCAGTAGGCAGTAGGTTCCAGTTTTTTTCCACAGAGTTGGAAAACAGAGAAACTCCAGCCATGTTGTAAGACTTGCTTATGCTAGCAAGAAGTTTGCTGGCAGAGTGAAGAGAATTTAGATTTTTGTAGGGGATTATGAGATTGGAGAGTATAGGAGTGCTGTTAGGTTTATAAAATATCTTGTGGGCAGTGGTGAGTTGGGAGACTTTAAGTTAGTTTTGAAATTCAAGCCAGCCTAGCTGCATTAGATTCAGACAGTTGTGAGTTCTAAAAGGATTGCCGGTGGCAAATCTGGCGATGTTATTATAGGAATTAGCTAGTTTGATGAGATTATTTTTCTTTAGATTAGTGTATATTGGTGAGGCATACAGAAGAGTTGAAATTAAATGGGAGTGTGCAATCTTAGTTCTGGCTATTGGTGTTAGGAAAAGTTTAATTCTATATAAGGAGCCTATTTTTCTGTTGACAGTTTTTATGGTATTATTTATGTGGCTGTCAAATGTAAGGTTATTGTCAATAATAATTCCTAGCAATTTAGTGGTAGAATCGGGGAATATAATTGTGCCATTATTGGAGATGACAGAGAAATCTATGTGGGAGGATTTACTGGTGGGTTTGAAGAGAAGGAGTTTAGTCTTTTTGGCATTGAGCAAGAGGCAATGTTTTGTGAACCATGTTTCAACTATGTTGAAAACATTTTGAGTAAGAGAATGTAGATCAGTTGGGGAGTTTGAGCATACTAGTGTAGAATCATCTGCATATTGAATGCAGGTGGCATGTGGAATGGCTACATGGAGGTCGTTGATAAACAGTGAGAAAAGAAATGGACCTAGAATAGAGCCCTGAGGGACTCCGAGTGTGACTGGCAGAAGGGATGATATATTATTTTCCCAGAGAACTGCCTGTTGACTATTGGTAAGGTAGGACTTGAACCATTTAACTGCCAGACAGTCAAGGGAAAGGGATTCAAGAATGTTGATAAGAAGGGCATGGTTTACCTTGTCAAATGCTTTTGAGAGGTCATTAAAGAGTGCAGAAGAGAGGTTGTTTTTATTACGATTTCTATTGATGACTTCTGTAAAGGATAATAGGGCAGTTGTGGTGTTATGGGATGGCCTAAAGCCATGCTGACAGTTTGCTATGATGTTATGTTGAGATAAATGGTTTAATAGTTGTTGGTGAATGCATTTTTCCATAATTTTTGCTAAGGGTGATAATAGAGCTATTGGTCGGTAGTTAGAATAATCATTAGGGGTACCCCCTTTGTGTAGGGGGATAATATGGGAGATTTTCCAAATGTCTGGAATGATTCCTTCTTTAATGGTTCTATTTATGAGGATGGATATGGGATAAGACATTACTTTTGCTGCTTTTTGCAGGTATTCAGATGGTAGCTAGTCAGCAGAAGGAGTACAAGGTTTAAGTTTTTGGATGAACTTATAGATGAGAGTGGATGAGATGGGTTGCAGATGGAATGTTGGTAGAGTGCCAGGTATGATGGTGGAGAGGCTTGAGTTGTCAGGGACTAGTTGACTGGCTAGTGATTGTATGGTCTCTGTGAAGAAGGTATTAAAGGTATTGGCAGTTTGGTGGGGGATATTATGTTCGGCTTGAGATGGGGTAGGTGTACGTGAGTGGCCTGGGAACAGGAGTTTATTTATACTAGACCAGAACTTTTGGGGATTGTTTTGGTGATTTTGCTGTAATTTACAGTAGTAGTTCTTTTTGTCTGTAAGTATTGCCTTTTTTGTAATATTTCTTAAATGCTTAAAAGTTTATTCATCTGAGATATTTTTGTTGGCTCTCCATTTAGCCCAAGACTTGTTCCTAAGTAAAATTTTTTGTCTGGTTTCTTTAGAAAGCCAGGCGGCAGGCTTGGACTTTATTCTAATGGACCGTTTGGGTGCGTGCTTATCTAGGATCGATAAGAATTTAGAGTTTAGGTATTTAACAGCTTCTTCAAGTGGTAGGGTTTTTAAAGGGTTCCAGTCACAGGCTCTAAGTTCATTCTGGAATAGTACTGGGTTAAAGTGTTTGTTGGTACGTGCAATCCTATATGTGAGGGGGTTAGAGATATCATTTTTTTGCCTTAGGATGTAGGTCAAAGAATGATTGCTTACATCATCTGACAGAGATCCTACCTTGTAAGCTTGTTTCTGTTTATTTATAAGTATCCAGTCTAAGGTGCTCTCTTTCTTATTTGCTTTATTCATTCTAGTTGTGGAGGTGATAGTTTGACTAAAGCCGTGAAGGCTGATATGGGAGGTAGGATTATCAGTGCTAATAACTTTCCAGTCAGTATTAAAATCACCAACTATTATTGTTTCTTGGGGATAGGTTGAGGACACTCAGCTTAGAATATCCTCTATAGTATTGATATTATCACCAGGGGGGTAGGTAGATACAGATGGTATATAAAGATTTATTTTGGTTGATTTGAAATCTGGTAATAAGGACTTCTGCCTTACCATGCTGAAGTGGGTTGTATGGTAAAGTGGAGATTTGAAGTCCATCTTTGAATAGAACTGCTATTCCCCCACCCTTGCTTTTTATTCGGTCTTGTCTTAATATATTATATCCTTGGGGAATGATTTCATTGTCTTTGGTGTCTGGTTTTAACCATGTTTCTGTCAGGCAGAAGATGTCAAAGCAGTGAATATCTAGAAGGTTGTGGAGATGGGCTACTTTATTTTTAATACTGCGGATATTTAGGTGTCCTATTAGGAAAGAGTTTGGCAGTTTAGAGTGGGTTATTAGGGTAGCAGGATTAGTAGGGCCAGGGTTAGGGTGGATGTCACCGTCTTTTAAGGAGGGATTACTTAGTTTGATTGTAGAAGTATTTATAAAGTTGGTTAGATATTTTACTTTCTTTACTGTGGGTTTATTGTATTTAATGTGGGAGAATCCATGGTATTTAGGTAGTAGATAGGTGGGAACAAAAGTGATATTAGTTTGAATATTAGGTAGTATGGGAGTATGTATAGCTGTTTGTTTTGGAGAGTAATTAAAATGGTAATAGTACAGTTTTTCAAAGGAGGTGATGAGGTAGGTGGAGGTGAGAGCAATTGAAATTAAAGCCAAGAGTATTGGTCTGGTCATTTTAGTTTTTACTACTAAAGGCATCTTGTAGAGATATGTATAGGAAGTTATTAGGAGTTAATTCTAAAATTAAAAAAGGTGGTATTGTATAAGAAGAGCGTTTAGAGAAGGGAATTAATACTTGTTAGATAGAAGGAAAGGGTTATGGTAAAATACTCTAAGTATTGGGTTATAGTCACTGGTAGAAAAAAGATGTAAGGGTGTGGTTAATTTTGTGAGAAGGATGGTGAAAGGGATTGGTTGATTGGGAGAGAGGGTGTGGTTTAAGAAGTATAAGATTAGGACCACTGGGGGTGGTTGGGAATTGGGGGTAGGGTAGGGTAGTGGAGTGAGCCCGCAGGGCGAACAGAGCGGGTCACAGCTGAGAGAGGCTGGGGGGCAATCAGTTATATAGTGAGACTGTGTTCTACAAACTTTGAGTAGGTAAGAGGCACTTTCTTTATTTACTTAACATAAGACATAAGGGGGTGAGCTTTTAGTATAGATGTGTAGGGGAAGAGGTAAAATTAAAGAGTTCTATAGCAGGAAAAGTAAAGTTATTTAGAGAGTCAATTAAGTAGTCCTATAACTGGGGTAGTAAGTGATAATAGAATAAGCTGTCTGGTTTATTTATATTTAAGGCTAACAAGGTTAAATTCCTTTTTACAATCCTTCAAGGGGTGGGGGTAGTTACCTGTAGTAAGAGTACTAGCAGGGGTAACTGAGAGAGGCTAGTACGCAGGGCTAGAGGAGTTTGGCTGGCAGTAAGAAACAGCTATACATGCCTTGAGGTCTGATGCCCTCTAGTGGTATGTATCGGAAATTACATGAGATTCACTAGTATAGGAGGTAAAGGGAGGAAAAAAGTAGTATATTAATAGCTTAATAGATGGCCTATGGGGTAGGTCCACTGGTGTGCTGGCCCTTACAATTAGTACAACTTTAAAGCACTCACAATTTAGTTAAATACCTAAAATAACTGTAGGTTGTCACCTACACTGAGAGGCTGAGCAACTATACTACTATTCACAAATGACAGAATTATTTACAAAATTCTAGCTGGCTGGGCTGGCAGTGTTCACAGTGGTTAAAAGAGAAGGAGGAAGAGGCAGAGCCTGGTTGTCTTCCTTTTGGGGGAATTGTGACAGTTGGGGGATGACTGAGGGGCATATATCTTGGAATGCACAACCTCACCTGCATTCTTGAATGAAAACTGGTGGGACTACAAAAGTCAGTGCCAAGTTCTTGCAGAACCCTATTGTATACACAAACTTAGATTTTTATGGATATTAGCAGAGGATGAATAAGGTGGCTTAAAGTAAAAAAAAACTCTGATGTCTGTTTGGATGACAACTGTACCATGGCTCTTTATTTTCCCCCATCAAGGGGAGAAATAGATGACAGTAGCTATAGGATTAGCTTGATGATTGGGAGGTGTGGTGGAAAGAAATGAACTGAACTGACAGAACCCCCTGCAGCACCATTGTATAGCAGTACTGTTTTTTTAATTTATAGTTGTCTGTGTACTCTGCTACACTCAGGTAGTCACCCACTTTCAGTTCTAAAAAGAGATACTAAAATAGTTCATGGCCAAAAATTAACCTTGAGACACTCAGGTGGTCACTTGCTGTTTGTCCAGGTGTATTCACCTAACTCCATTAACTAACCATTTCTGATATACATTTAATTGCAGGGCACTTTTATATATCATTGCTGTTTGCAGGATGAGAGAGGTTCAGATCTTTCCATATCTAGACAATCTGCTCATTCAGGCCTTGTCCTCTGATGCTGTACTTCAGGATCTCCAGTTTACTATTTCCCTGCTGCAGAGTCTGGGGTTCACTATAAGGTTTAAAAAAAAAAATCTTGACTCCTCTCAGGATCATATTTTCCTTAGTTGCAAGATCCAAACCATGCCCATGCTGGTATCTCTGCCTCCCCCCAGGCCCTGTCTCTGATCATGTTTGTCCAGTCTCTTCTTCCTCTAGATTCAGTCATGGTCGGGGACTTTCTCAGGTTCCTTGGGTTTTTGGCGTCCACTATTCCCATGCTGTCGCTGGCCAGGCTCCATATGAAAAAACTTCAGTGGTACCTCAGTCAGTGTGGGTTCAACATTTCTACCCCCTGGACGTCTTAGTTCCCTTCCTTCCCTGTCTCAAGCTTGAGTTTCAGTTGTAGATATGTCAACTTTTTCTCAACCTAGGGCTTCCTTTCCAGTCTCCAGTCATGACTCAATAGCTCTTTACTAATTTACAGATGCCTCAGTAAGGTGTGGGGGTGAGTTTTCTTCATCTCTCCCATGGTTCAGGGTCTCTTGCCTCTTCATCACAGGTCAGTCTACTGTGAAAAAGATGAGAGCTTTGTCTTTACGGTTTTCATACCCTCTTTCATCCTGGGCCCCTCAAAGTTTCACAGACAATACCACATTGATGTGGTATGTCAACAAGCAAGGGGTTCAAGGTTCTACTTTCTTTGCAGGCTAGCTGTTCAGGTTTGGGATCTAGCTGTCAACTATTAAGTGTCTCTTCAGGCTGTTTATATTCCCTTATAGTACAGTCTAGTAGCAGACTCTTTGAACAGGTCCAACACACACCTCATGAATGGATGCTTCACAGAGATGAGTTCCTGGACTTGGTCCATCAGTATGGTGTTCCACAAGTAGATCAGGTAGATATATTCCTCTTTTGTGTTTCAGAGTCCCAAGTCCTCTGGCTTGGAAGGTGGATACCCTGTCTTTTCCTTGGAAGGGGATGTTTTTGTACACCTTCCCTCCCTTTCCTCTGCTTCTGAGAGTCTTGCACAAGATCAGGCACAACTCTTCCAAAATCTTGTTTGTGACTCCTTTTTACCCCAGACAGCATTGGCTCATCCTCCTTTCTCACTTGACCAGGGGCAATCGCCACAAGTTACCTCAACTGGTGGACCTTCTTGCACAAGGCAGGTGATCTCTTATATGTCCTCACTTATCCACTGTGAGTGACAGGGTTCTGACATTTTTTTTGAGGACATACTTCAGGTCCTGCAGGAGGCCAGGAAGCCAACTACCAGTAAAATCATATTTATCCAAATGGAAAAGCGTTTCTTCTTCGTGATTGGTTGGAATATTCTTCAATTAAAACTTACCTATCAGCAATTTCTATTTCCCTGCCCTTGAATCCTCCTCTGGCCTTTTGTATTCAAGGTGAAGCAGTTTCTTGAATGCATCATTCATATTAGGCCTCCCATGAAGCCTGTTCAATCTCTCTGAGATTTGTCTCAGGCTTCTCTTGAGCTTGTAGCAGCAATGCACTTGGAAGACTACTCTTCTTTTGGCCCTTACTTCAACCAAGAGGGTTTCTGAACTTCAAGCTCTCATGGCTGTTCCTCCATTCTTAGTTTTTTTTTACAGGAACAGTGTGTCTCTTCATACTAATCCTTCTTTTATGCCCAAGGTGGTTAATGAATTGTTCCATAATCAGTCTAGTCATCATCCTTCCTTTTTTCCTATTCTGCAGTTTGCCAATGAGAAGGTTCTTCACACCTTGGATTTGCACAGACAGCTGAGATATTATTTGGATAAAACTAAAGTTATTCACAAATCTGAGCAGCTTTTTTTCTTTTCATGCCAGGTCTTTGGGTTCAGCTGTTTCTAAGCAGACCTTCTCTTCTTGGATTTCTAAAGCCATTTTTTGTTATTCATTTTATGGCAAATGTCTTTCCTCTTTAGTACAGGCTCACTCTACCAGACCTGCTGCTTCCACTGGTGCTTTTTCTTCTAAGGGCTGGATACAAATTCCATCTTCGAGGCTGCTACTTGGTCTTCTGTCCATACCTTCAGTAAACATTATAAGTTGGACCTTATTGGGCCTGTGGGTTTAGTGGTGTTCAGGTTCATCCTATGGCTAAAATCCTTCCTGCTATGTTCATCTCTGCAACAAGGATTCCCAAGCTTATGTCCTTTAGGCATAAGGATATATTTAAACTTTTTTGTATGGTCAGGTTCCCCCAGCTTAATCACACTGTTTAGAATGTAGTTTTGATTTTGGCCTTCGAACAATCCATTTCCTGCTCAGTTCTTTGCAAGAAGTGGAACGTGAGAGGGAGATAATGGCTTTTCACTCATTGGTGGTATACCAGTATTAAGACATGTATTGGTTGACTAGACTGTGTGTTTTTTTTTTTTTTAACAGATCTATGATCCATGTCCCTGGCTCAGAGTGAGAAAGGCAGACACGTTACAAATGCACAGGACACTTACAGGAGTGCTGTTCTCCAACATTTGTTGTATCCACTGTGATTCTGGGAGTTGGGCCTGTTTTGACTGTATTATACTTTAAAGACTTATGAGTTTGCTCTGGTGTAGTCTTTTGGTGCTTTCCACACAGCTGGATTGCAGCTTCTCATTCAGTCAACCATATGAGGCATCTGGGAGGGTCATCAGTATTAGATATAAAAGATATCCCCTTGTTCTGTCAGTTGATTTATAAGACAGCTCCCTGTGATGGTTCAGGAATACCATCTTGCCATCCCTCTGTGGGCAAGTGGGTAGTTCCTCCAGTGACAGAGTAATACTGTTAATGTGTTATCCCAAACAAGAAAGCAGTTGTTTACTTTGGCCTACTGAACTGTAGTCTTATGATGCCATGCCTACACCAGAGGCCTACGTATTGTGGCATTAGTAATTATTATTATTTGTTCTTTATTTTACTGCCTATGTAAATACTGTTTATGTGGAGCTTTTCTCCTCGGGCCTCCACTGAAAATGGGCTCACTCCCAAATGGACTATCCTGGTTAACAAATGTAAAATAAATAAATAAATTATGTGTTACACAACAGCATTGTGCAGGATATGAGTTTCTGCATGGCAGGGCTAAAGCCTCCATATCCTTGATCTCAATCTCACAGACTGCACCAACTCAGAGAAAATGGAAATATATTTATTGCCTTTTCTCTGAGTTTGTGTAACATCAGAGATACAAGAGAGTTTCAAGGTATGCAGAAACACTTTAAAGCAACTTCTTTTGGGATTTTATTTACACTGGTCAACTGGGCTGGTGAAACTGAAGGGTTTAACAAGTGGTACCAGGCAATAAGGCATTGAGTTATAAAATACGAAAAGCATTTTAAAAAGTAAACACACTTTGGTTTAACTATTTCATATTGTATATATAGCATCCCTACAAAATGCATTTCACTTGGAGAGAAAGGTGTACAGCAAATAAATTAAAGCCACTGAGAAGAGATATCAGTATCCATTCTTTATAGCATGTTATGATTGGTAAACATTATACTGAGTGCCTCTTGCAACAGCCTGCCATTTTTTAAAACAGAAGAGAGAACAAGTGTAAGGTGAGTGTTATTAAACAGTAGTAATTAAAATATGGCACAATAGTAATTTCAAAGCAGAGTAGAAGAGGTAGAAGGTAAGTAAAGAGGGAAGGTAATATAAAAGACAAGAAATGAGAGTGATTAAAATGTGGGAGTATTGAAGAATTTGAAAGCATGGAGTAGGTATGTATAAGTGAGAAGAGCACTCAATGTACAGGTGTAAAGGTTAGGCTACAAAAACCTGCAGACTCAGTAAAGGCAAATTAAAGATTAAGCAAGGATAAAAACAGGTGAAAGTAGCTAAAGAAGGAGAAAATATTTAAAAAATAATAATGTACACTCAAAACCTGATTCAGAGGTTAGGTTATAAAAACACGAGTAAAACAGAAAACAGGAATTATTTATTGCTGGACATGCAGTTGGAGGAAATTCTGCATATAGGAGAAGGAGGAGAGAGGAATATGACAACAATCTCACATTCAACCATAATGTAGCGGCAGTGGTCAGAAAGGCCTTTTACTTGGTTCATCTCATAAGTAAAGGGATTGCATCCAGAAAAAAGGAGAGTATTACCTCTCTGTACTCCCTCATTAGGCCAGTAAGTATGTACAACGCCCTGTTTGGTATGTACCTCTCCAAACACCTGCACCAACTGAAAATGCCATAGAAATACCTGACAAAGAAAATCCATTATCTTCAACATCTGTCCTGTGTGGACAGGCTCAAATCACTATCACTCTACTCAGTATCATACAGATTGCCTAGAGGTGATCTGAGTCTCGCCTACAAGGCAATCTTGGACCCTGCCCTACTAGAGATGCTCCATTTCCATAACTCCTCAAACATTGCCCGATTGAAAGGCCTAACTCTAATATCCAACATTAACAAATGACAGGTTTGTCTCCCAGAGGCTTCCCCGTCTCTGGAATGGACTCTCCATACACGTTAAACAAAGTAAGTCGCTGACCCACTTCAAGTGCAACCTTCATGAGTAGATGGGAAACCGCAAATTTGTCCCTGGGGTTCCACCTGTGTCCCTCCTTGACAGGGATGACAGGTGCCGATTGAGGTTTCTTTTTGGGGGATAAACTCTTTGCTAGGCTTGTAAGGGCCACAGGGCCATTAGGCTCGTAACCTCCTATGATATAGATTGAACAGCCATAGACAAAATAAAAGGGCTGCTTTTATGCACACATGAACTTCTCTGGGTGCAATAAGGTAAAAAAAAAAGATTGCTATGATATGTAAAAGGTAAAGAAATATAGCTAAACTAATTCAGGAAAAGGAGACACAGGTGTAAAACATCAAGGAAGAAATGCCACCCTACTGTACAAACTACAGCAGAACAGAACATTGCAGAATGAAGTTTCAAATGTGATATTTGTTATAACAAAGCTGTCTCTCTAGAAATCAGAATAGTGCAGTAGGATAAGCTACAATCACCATTAAAAAGAGATACACAGCACATTCATCTAGTCCCAGTATCCACTTTATCCAGTTGAGGATCATAGGGATCCAGGAGCTAGCGAGTTCAGAATTACTGGGATCCAGCAGCTATCCTGGCAAGGAGCTGGCATAAGGCAGGAACCAATCCTGCATGGGTCACTACTACATTGCAAGAAATATGCTCACACACACACACACACACACACACTCACCTGTGCATAATTTATGAATTGATGTTTCACCTAACCACAGATCTTTAGGATGATGGAAAAAACAGAATTTCTTGTAAAAAATCATGCAACACAGAGAGAACACGTAAACTCTGCATAAGAAGCAATTCAGCCATGACCCAAAGCTGAAAACTGCACTTTGAGGCACCAGTGTTCACTGCTAAAGCATTTCCTACCCTTTGTACCAAGCACAGCCTTTTACATTATACATTCAAAACTTCAGACGCATGGAAAGGTTGGTGCTAAATGGACAACTAAATCATTGTTAACATAAGAGCAAAACTTAAGGGGATGCAGCTTTTTCAACTCAAAAATGACATTAGAAGCAATAGTTTACTGCTAAATGATCAGTAGAAAGTGTATCATTGAGCTTTCTCATAAAAACATCATTTGTCAGTGCTTACTGAATTGTGATGGACCGAAGCAATATGGCACAAGTGAAGACCGGTGGAAGAGATCGATATGTTTTGCACATGAGAATTATTCTTCGTTCAGAAAGGTAGAGTTTCCCCTCAAGTGCTTGACATATTCCATAATTTACATAAATCACATAAGTTTGGTTCTGCAGCTTCTGTTTAATGTATGTGTGTGTGTGTGTGTGTGTGTGTGTGTGTGTGTGTGTATATATATATATATATATACACACACACACACACACACACACACACACACACACACACACACACACACACACAGACACCACATTTCAATGTTTACTTGTACTAGGTTTCTTCGCCATATACTATGTCATCACAAGAGTGTTACTGATATATTGTAATAAGGATTCTGTTTTGTCTGTTGTAGCTCTTTGCTCACAGAGGTAGTAAAGATGCTGCTCCTTTTAATGAGAACACGTTTGTTGTGTTGCTTGTACCTGGAGTACCCACTGTGCAGTAGGTGTAATGAGAAATTATTTGTTGTGTTGTTGTTACCTGGAGCACCCACTGTGCAGTAGGTGTAGTGAGAAATAAAGAAGTTATGTCTTACCATAGCATTCCATCTGCGTTGTAGATCTTCATGAATGATGAATGATCTTCATGAATGACTGAAGCATCAATGGCAAGTCCCTTGGCTCTGTAGGGGGCTTGACAGGAGTTTTAATATGTAATACTACTTTCATGAAGGTTTTGCAAAGTCGGTGTGACATAACTGATGAATTGTCGATTCCATTGTGAACATTTGCAATAGCTGCTAAATGTACTGTAATTGTTGATGCTGAAGCTCCAGCATGTAATAGGGTAGTGACATATTCTAGGATCTTCTGAATCGGTATAGAGAAGGGATCCGTGTTTTGTTCTTTGGGCCATATAGAGAACCTAAACCGCTTACTGAAATAAATTTTTCTGGTGGATGGTTTGTGTGAAGCCAGGAGGATCTTGTGAACGGGATGAAATATCAGATAGCCTGGAAATCATTGGAAGTGGAGAAACCAAGCTGTGAGCTTGAGGCTATGGAGATTGGGGTGAACCAATCCCTGAGGGTGAGTCAGCAGTCTTTGAGATTGATCCTGGATCCATGGGCTGTGGATCAGGTGAGGCCACAGGAAAGGAAACCAGACTTGACGGGGCCAATAAGGGGTAATGATGATCACTTTGCTTCTCAACCTTTGAGATTTCTGTAGAAATTTTGGAATGAGGGGAAATGTGGGAAAGGCGTACAGTAGAGCCAGGAGGCCAATCGTGCATCAGAGCATCCCTCAGTGACTCCCCCTGAGGGGGGATCAGGGCAAAGAACCTTCTGCATTTGTTGTTTAGGGGTGAAGCAAACAGGTCACAGCAAGGCCTGCTAAAGCAATGGAATATTTGAGCCGCTATAATCGGGTCGAGGGACCACTTGTGAGGTACCAATATGTTCCTGCTCAGATTGTCTGCAATGAGATTGGAGCTCCTGGGAATGTGCATTGCTATGAGAAAGCAGTTGTAAGCCATCGCCCAATGCCATATTCTAATGGCTTCTAGACACAGGGGGGTAAGACCTGGTTCTGCCTTGTTTGTTGATGTACCAGACGAATGACATGTTGTCTGATTGAATTGCAATGGTCCTGGAAGGAAGGGATATGTGGAATGCTTGCAATGACTAAGAGAACTTCCCTCAATTCCAGGACATTTATGTGCAAATTGGCCTCTATGGGGGACCAAGTGCCTAGGACCATCTTTCCCTGGAAATTCCTCCCCCCAACAGGGAAGCATCTGTGGTGACCATGGCCCTGGGCTGGGAAGACAGAGCAGTTGACACTAAAGATTTGTTTCTGGCTTCATCCACCATAGCATTTCTTTCTTGCAACGGTTTGTAAGTCGTATCCTGTGGTCGAGTAGGTGGGTTAAGATTGACCATTGTGATGAAAGAAGCCACTGTAATAGTCTCATGTGCAACCTCACCAGGGGTACTAGAGTAATGGTTGTTGCCATAGAGCCCAATAGTTGTAGTACAAGGCATGCTGGTACAAATGTCTGTGGAAGGAGGACTTGAATTTGGTTTCTTATTTTTAAAAGCCAGTGAGGAGTAAGGGAAACTTGACAGGATGCTGATCACTCCAATGAATTCCAGTGTTTTTGCTGGAGACATGTTTGATTTCTCCATATTGATCCTGATACCTAGGCGAAGAGCAAGGCCTTGAGTGTAAGAGAGACTGAAAATGAGAAGGTTCCTAGTCGTGGCGGTGAGGAGCCAATCGTCTAGATATGGAAACACCTGGAATCCTTGTAGTTGGAAATGCGCTACTACGACTGCCATACATTTGGTAAACACTCTGGGGGCTATCAAGAGACCAAAGGGCAGTTCCCTGAACTGGTAGTGATTGGCTCCCAGCAGGAAGCGAAGAAATCTACTAGAGCATTTGTCCATCTTTATGTGGTAATATGCATCCTGAAGGTCTATAGTGCACATCCAGTTGTCCTTCCCCAGAAAGAGGAGATTGGACTGCACCATGACCATCCAGAATTTTTGAGGTTGGATGAATTTGTTTAGTATGCTGAGATCCAGTATCGGTCTCCAGTCCCCTGTCTTTTTTGGCACAAAAAGAACCTCGAGTAAAACCTGGATCTTATTTGATCTGGTGGGACTGGTTAGATGACTCTTTTTCTTAGCAGCTTTTCAATTTCCAGGGCTCCAGCATCCCTCTGATTGGGTGGAACGTCGGGGATTCGTTTGACAGGTTTGGGAGTGAGATTGAATAGGATATGATAGCGTCTGGATATTATTCTCTGCACCCATGAATCCATCGTTATAAGTTGCCAGGCTTGTTGGTACAGAGAGAAACGTCCCCTGACTGCTTCCATGAGAAAGCAATCGGGCTGCGGCTCAGGAGCACTGGAAAGGTCAGCCGGAGAACAAATCCCTGGTGCCCTGGTTGTGCAGACCCCCTCTGTCCAGAAAGGGATGTCTTCCAGATGAGTTGCCCCCTCTGCCCTGGGTGGGATCGCTCGTCATGAGTGTCATGAAAAGATCCCTGGGACTTCTTGAACCACAATTTTCCTCCCCTCTGATTCCTGGAGTAGGATTTCTGGGGTGTGGAAAAATGTATGCCCACAGCAGGCAAGGTATTTCTCACTGTGTGATAGTGTGTCTCTTATTTTTGGACCAAAGAGGGAAGATTCATCAACAGGAGCGTTGACAAAGGAAGATTTAAAAGGGTCCGCGAAGTCACACAAACGCATCCAAGCATGCCATCTCATGACGATGCCTGATGCGGCTGCTCAAGCTGCCCCCTCTCTGGTGTGAGAAACCAAGTGCATCGAGAAGTTCGAGATGGATTCTAGGGTAGCTAGCTGTGAAGTAACAGTATCATGCACCTCCTCAGGCAGTACCCCCACCAAAGAGGCAGACATTTCTGAAATGAAGTCTCTTTGGAGGCGAGTAAAGTGTGCCAGGTAATTCAGTGACCGAATGGCAAAGGTCACTGAAGCAAAGGCCTGCTTCCCCAGTCTGTCCAAAGCCTGAGACTGTCTATTCGGGGGATGAACAGTGGAACTATCTTCTGCCAGTTCCCTCTTAGTGGCTGCCGCCACGATCATGGAATCTACTACTAGCTGTTTGGACCAGTTGGGTTTTTCGTCAGGTGTGGACAAAATTTTATCGGGCCTCCGGGGGACAGGTTCTGTGTTATCTGGGGCCTTCCAGGCATGCTACACGATAAGCCTAATGAGCTCATCTGCAGGTGGGGTCACCCAGTAAGTAGATGGCCAGGCACGGAAAGCCTGCAAGAACACTGATTCCTCTGAAGAAGGGTTAGAGGATTTCCAATCTCCCCTCTGTTTAAGGATCTTGAGAATGTCTCCAAATGAGATGTCTTCCAGGGGAGACCATGGGGACCCTTCTCCCTTATCGTAATCAGTGTCTTTGATGATGGATTCCTCAGGAGAATCGAGATGCTTCTTCTTGCAAAGTTTCTTCCAGGGTGGCTCCCCAGTGGGGTCTTCTGAGGAGGACTCTGGAGAAGGGGGTTCCCTTCAAGGGAAGGTCTTACAGCTCCCGTACTCAAGATCCCAGAATAGGGGGTTGGGACAGCTGCATGCTAGAGGGGGGTTCTGGAATCAATGACAGTGGTGCCAACTGAGAGCCTGTAGAAGAGACGACCCTCTCCATCACTTGAAAAGCAGGCCCACCAGAAGAGGGATGGGAGCCTGGAACCAAGAAGGATGACCTTGGAACTGGGGGTCACACCCCACCCTGAGGAGCCCTCCTCCAGGCGAGGAGCTCCGAGAGGACCTGTAGCTGCCAGAGCCAGGACCGTAGATGGCACCATAGAAAATATCAGTGCTGAACTAGGAATCGCGGTGCCGACAGCCCAATCACTGCTCCAAGGGTGCGGCAGTTCTGAAGGAACTGTGGCACCAACAGTAAATGGAGCCGACAGGGAAGTCTCCCACTGCCAGTGCCGAGACAGAGTACACTGGGATGGACATCGGAACTAAAATCTCCGAAACCTGGGAGGAGTTTGGAGGAAGATAAACAGGTGAATATGCTGGGAAAGCTTCCATTCCAAGAGGGAGGGAAGACCTTGTCAGGGTTGGTAAGCCTCTAGCTGCCAAAAGCTGGTCTACAACCCTCACTACATCTTGTTCTGAGAGACTCCTGGTGGATCTGATGGATGCTGCCGATGGAGACTCAAGTCTTCCGATAAATGGGCTAAATTGCTTCCCCAAAAAAGGGTCAAAAGATGGGAAAATTCCTTGTTCTGGCAAGGTGCTCAATCTTTGGGACCACAGGTTTCATCATAGGTGGAGCCTAGTAAGACATCGGTACCGTGGCCAGGGATGGCACCAATGCTGGTACAGGGGTAGTAGCCGGTGTTATGATCATGGTCAGCACTGAGAAAGAAGGCAGAGAAGCCAGTGCTAAAGCTGTCTGCGCCAATGGGGCAGAAGAAGTCTGGTGTCGACTCGGTTCCGAAGAGGACAGAAATGTCAGCACCGAGTGACTCAGTTTTTCTTTATGTTTTTCTTTATGTTTTTTTAACATCCTTTGGATTAGGAGGTGGTGAGACCTTCGTCTCAGAAAGAGCCTTCGAGAAGGGTGTTTTCAACATACCCTACAAGATGTTTGTTCTTGCATTCAGCTAATGTATGGTTGCTGAAACCAGAGCAAATATCACAAGACATATTAACACGGCCAACACCCAAACAATAAACACATCGGGCGTGACCATCTGAGTTGGGCTTCTTACGCCCGCACTTATCACACTGCTTAAAACCTAGTTTAGCATTATCAGGCATCATGAAAAACACACAAAAACACTGTAGTACCAAACTCACAACTATAACTAATAAAAACAACAGCAAAGTTATAGTAAAGTAGAAGAGGATTTTTTTTTTATCAAACAGATAGAAGGAAAGAGTACCAACAATGGTACTAAGAAATACCACAAGTGGTAAGGGAAAGGGCCTATCAAAGGTAGGGGAGAGGGACAGTACCAACAATGATACGAAAAGAACTACTGAAGGTAGAGGGTAGGTTATTGGTAAGAAAGTATATAAATTTAAAGATGAAAAGAAAGGCTTGAGAAAAAAACTGACTAGAAGGTAATTATATAGATAAACCACAAAAAACACTACACTTAGCTTGAGAGAAAGGCTTGGCACGTCTGACGAGGAATGCGGAAAATGAGATCTGAAGAGACTATGAGAGGGGCTTTGTGGGTAGGACTTACTTGAGAGTTTTTGGCTGGCGTGAGCTTGGTAACGTCGTGTCTGTTCCGAGGATGGAACCAAAGTCGTAACAATAAGGAATGAATGAAGATTTACAACATCAGATTATTTGTTGTGTTGTTGGTACCTGGAGCACCCACTGTGCAGTAGGTGTAATGAGAAATTATTTGTTGTGTTGTTGGTACCTGGAGCACCCACTGTGCAGTAGGTGTAATGAGAAAGTATTTGTTGTGTTGTTAGTACCTGGAGCGGCCACTGTGCAGTAGGTGTAATGAGAAATTATTTGTTGTGTTGTTGGTACCTGGAGCACCCACTATGCAGTAGGTGTAATGAGAAATTATTTGTTGTGTTGTTGGTACTTGGAGCACCCAATGTGCAGTAGGTGTAATGAGAAATTATTTGTTGTGTTGTTGGTACCTGGAGCTCCCACTGGGAAGTAGGTGTAATTTTATTTATTATTTCTTTATTTCCAGTTTGATGACTGGGGAGGTCCACTGGGCTCAAAGAGTCCATTTTCAGTGGAGGCCCGGGGAGAAAAGCTCCGCATTACATACATTGCATAGTTGCAGTTACAATCAGAATAAAGTAAAACAGTTACAGTTACAATTACATTTCATGTTAGATAACAGAAATTGTTATATGGATGCATAGCATTTAAATATTTAAGAAGGCAATAAAGAGATCATTGGAAGAGAGAGGAAAGGGGGAATAAGCTATCTACAA
This sequence comes from Protopterus annectens, assembly GCF_019279795.1. Classification (NCBI taxonomy): domain Eukaryota; kingdom Metazoa; phylum Chordata; order Ceratodontiformes; family Protopteridae; genus Protopterus; species Protopterus annectens. The sequence goes on along the minus strand of NC_056738.1, from coordinate 462,124,745 downwards.
CGTATACATTTATGAAAATATCATTAGATTAGCCCACATTCAGTGTTAGCCAGGTGTTTAGTAGTTCAGGATGGAGTAGGGAGGTTAGTAGGCTAGGTGGGGAGAATGCAGTTGCATTTAATGAGAATGTAATGCATGTAATGAGAAATTATTTGTTGTGTTGTTTTTACCTGGAGCACCACTGTGCAGTAGGTGTAATGAGAAATGATTTGTTGTGCTGTTGTTACCTGGAGCACCCACTGTACAGTAGGTGTAATGAGAAATTATTTGTTGTGTTGTTGGTACCTGGAGTACCCACTGTGCAGTAGGTGTAATGAGAAATTATTTGTTGTGCTGTTGGTACATGAAGCACCTACTGTGCAGTAGGTGTAATTAGAAAATCTGATGTTTTTAATCTTCGTTCATTCCTTACTGATGGGTTATCGGTTCCATCCTCAGGACCGAGCCAGCCATATACCAAGCTTGCATCAGCCAAAAACTCTCGAGCCAAGATCCTATCCACAATGCTCTGCTCCCTGTTACCTCAGATCTTGTTTTCCGCATTGCTGTACAGCCATGTCAAACTTTCTGTCTCAGCTAAGTGTTTAACTTTTTGAAGTTTTTCTATTACCATTTAGAAAGTTTTCAGTTCTTCACTATCTCTATCCTCCTACCCTATCGCAACTTTGAGACTCTCTCCCTATAGTATTTTCCTTTTTCTTACCTTTGAGGAAATTTTCCATTACCATTGTTGGCAATTCTTCTTCTTCTCCCTTTCTTACCCTTCTGTGTAGTTTCTTAACCTTTTAGTAGTTTCTTCCTTGATATCACAATGTTGGATAAAAAAAGTAGTGTTGGTTTCAAACAATGTACTGAATGAACCGTAAGTTACTGCTTTCTGATGGCCATAATTTGTGTGTTTATTGTCTCAATGTTTCCCAGCTCTCAGTGGGCCTTCCATGTGGGATTTGTAGAACTTCCTTGTCTAGGACTCTGAATGAAAGGAAGAATAAACTTATCCTAAAAGGCCTCCTTAAAACTCCTTTCTGCGAGTCTATCTCTGGGTCGGAGGGCTCACCCCCTCCTTCTAAACCCCATAAGAGGCATTCTTCTTCTTCCTCCTTGAGGTCGTTCACTTCATTTCCCTCTGGACATGTCAAGGAGTCAACTCACAAATAGGTAAAAATGTCGGGCCCAGCACTGCCACTTATGGTCCTTTTGGCCCCAGCCTCGGCACCGCCCCAGTTTATTCTCACTCCAGCTATGTTTTCCTCATCATCACCGACACCGGAGTTCCCTTTGCAGACACTTATGGCTCCGACAGTTTTGTTGCAGTCCTTTTTGGCACTGCTGACGTCGGTGCAGACCCTCTTGGCATCGTCTCTACAGGTGCAGTCTCCTTTGTCACCATTGCTGTAGACTCCTTCAGCTCCATCCTTGCCAATGCAGTCAACTTCTGGGATACTGCCCTCTACGGTGCAAATGCCTTCAGCACCGACCTGCTCATTATAGTCACTTTCGGCACTGTTGTTACCGGTGGAGACACCTTCTTCGACAGCACTGTAAGCTTAACTAGCCTGGTATGCAAAGCTATGGAAAGAATCATTATGGAACTCATAAACAGAGACATAGGGGACCTACAGACACTTGACCCCACCCAGTTCGGCTTTGTGAAGGGCAGATCCTGCCTTTTAAACCTGGTTGACTTTTTCGAAACAGTCACTAGAGCCATTGATGAGGGAAAAGCAATCCATACAGCATACCTGGACTTGGCTAAGGCCTTTGACACAATACCCCACTCAGGCATCTGACCACTGTTGCTGTACGCCAGTGTACAGGTACATATCCCAAAGTAAGGCTAAGGTTAAATAGCATTTTTATGTGTGGGTTTAGCTCCTCTTGGAGTTCACGTAACATGCACCCCGGGATACCATCAGGTCCCACTGATGCTGTGTTTTTTTGCTTTGTTTAGGGCGGTTCTCACTTGGACATCTGAGATGACAGAGAGAGTACATTCAGCTGGGATAAGTATTTCTTCTTTTGGGGGTGAAGGAGGCGAGAAATTTGCACTGAACCTGTCAGCCAGAATGTTAGCAATATCTGTGGGTTCAGTGTATTTTTTGTTGTTTTGAACCAACTCTGAGCATATCTGAGGGTTTCCGCCCAGGTTTCTAACATAGCTGAAGAAAGCTTTGTGGTTATCTTTAGTGTCCTTAGCGATTTTTCTCTCAAAGTTTGCCTTGGATGTTTTTATGAGAGAACGTAGTTTTCTGCTAATGTTGATCAGAGACATCTTCCCTTCGTGGGATTTCGCTCTGACGTGCAGTAGCTTCCTTCTTTTGTTATACAATTTGTTTATGGCTGAGGTCCACCAGACAGGACGCTTACATTTGGTGGAGAGGGACTTGGATTTGTTTGGGATTGCATGATCCATGCATTCTTGGATATGTCCATAGAGAGCATTTGTGAAGGATTCGGCATTGCGGGATGTGGTATCCACTGGCACAGTGGGATTAAAGGATACCATCTCCGTCTTAAGAAGAGTGAAGTCTGCTTTTGAGAAGTTTTTCACTGTGGTCTTTTGTGCTGGGGGTGGAGGTGGGATATGTATATTCACGGTGATTAGTTTGTGGTCAGATCTCACTAGTGAGGGGTATACTTCCGGTGTGGAGCATTTTGTCCCCATGTTTGTGATGATCAGGTCTAGTATATTATCTAATGTACCCAATCTATGTTTGGGTAGTTGAAGTCTCCCAGTATGATGTTATTTTGTGATACATACATATCCTCCAATGTCTTCAGGAAGGCTGAGTGGGGTTCTTGAGATTGAGAGGGTGGTCTGTAACATGCTACCAGTTGTATAGCAGTTTTGCCTATGGTTAGTTGCACCTGTATGGTCTCTGATGCTTCATGTGTTGCTACTAACCTGGAGATGTAGGTGTCCTTTATGAATATGGACACTCCCTCCTTGTGGTTCGCCGGGTTTTGGGGCCGAAAAGCATGATACGAGGTATAGCCTGCTAGCGCTGGGGTGCTCTCAGGAGCCTTGAACCAGGTTTCAGTTACTGCACAGATGTCGATGTTCTCCATGCTGAGGAGTGCATCAAGTGCCTGCATCTTGAGATTTAGACGTCTGGCGTTGAGCAGCATTACCCTTAGTTTTTTTCCATTTTGTTTTCTAAGGAGGTGGGTTTGTCTTTGAGCCTTGCCTAAAAAGGCACTATGAGGGTGGCAAGAGCCTTAGCCAATATCCGGAAGCCCAGTGGTGACAGGTGTAAGCCATCCCTTGCGAAGTAGTGTGGCTTGTCCAACATATCATCCCAGGCAGACAGACATTGGATCCCCTTGGAATGACACCAGTACTCGAGCCAATTGTTAAAGCTGATCATCTTGTCTTTGTATTGTGGTATCATTCTTGGTGAGGGCAAGATGCTGCTCAGGGTCAGGGTCATACCAGCCTGGGCTACAAAATCGGAGAGCTCCTCTATGTCTCTTTTCATGTAGTCCAGGGAGGTACGTCTCAGGTCATTCACACCAGCATGGACAATGACGGAGTCATATTTGTACTTGCTTTGGAGTGACCTGAGTGCATGTGTTATGTGGCAGATCCTAGCCCCCGATAGACAGCTCACAGTCACCTTCTCCATGTTCAGCCTGGTCAGTGGGACATCAGTGTGTCTGACTATGGAGTCACCTATTACTAGTGTATCAGGCAAGGTGTTTGGCCTTAAGGGCTGTGATTGATCGACACACTGATTTATTGAAGTATGTGTTGCATGTGTTTTGTTTTGAGGTGGTGGATTTTTGGATGTCTGCTTTGGGAGCCTCTGTTGTTTTGGTAAGTTTTTTATTAGAGCCTCCGAGTATGTCTTTGTGTTTTTATGTGTTTGGTTTGCAGTTGTGGTAGGTCTATGTGGGACTGGGATTGTTGTGTGTGTGGTTGCCATCTCCTCCTGTCTGGTCATGCCAGCCCTGGGTTGAGAGACTTCAGCCTCCAGTTTGGCTATATAGTTGCATCTCTCACATGTATTTGTGTTTGTTGGGAGGAGGAGAGGGTTGTCTGTGTACATGAGACAATTGTAGCATTGTCTCAAGATGCCCAGATTGACCAGCTGAACTGGAGACGATGCCAGTAATCTACCACTCGACATGCTAGAACAGTATAAGGGAGTGGTATACCTTTAAGGGAAGTGGGTATTCACAGAGGTGGTAAGTAGATGTAGTGCTTTACTTAGTACGAGAGTACTTACTTAGTAGAGAAGTATTGAGAACAAGTGCTAGGCTTGTAATACAGTGAGTAGTCTGGTTATACTAAGAGTAGAGCTTCCTTAAGGGAAAATTTGAAGAGCAGACTTGGCGGAGCCAGAAAAAGTTTAACCTTGTTTAACCGGTGCTGTGCTATGCGCACGACCGCACAAAGCCATGCAAATGCAGATTTTAAACAGTGAACTACAAAAGAGCTAGGAATGGTCCCAAACAACCAATTACTACAGCTTCTTGTGCTGAGGTCACTTCCCCCAAGGACAGGTAGGCTGCTCAAGGCTCCCCACTCCCACTGGTGAGCAAAGAAACTTCCTTCTATCCAAGTAAGGTAATGGACAACACAGGAACTACACCACAGCCCAGAATACAGCAATGCCTGTAAACTGGTCTAAACTAGTCGAAGAAGGCGGGAAAACAAGGATTATTTTTTTGTTTTTTTTTGGTAGAAACACACAGAAAATCCAGAGACAGTGATAAATTAGTTACACAGGCTAGCACACTTTAGTGGGCAGCCTCCACAGTTAAATTAAACAAACAAACAAGCAAACTTTCGATCAAATTCGACTAAAATGTAACTTTAAGTGCAGATTTTAAAATAATGCAGCAATCAGATAAAAAACAGTTTAGGCTAGTTCAAGGTAAGCTACAGAAGCTATTTCAAGTGAAACAAAAGCAAAGATACTTAAACCCAGAAGGTAGTCACTTTTTTGAGTTCCTTGCTGCTAGGACCACTCTGTAAACCCACGTGGAGCTTGTTTGAGCAGTATAGCCAGAAAAAGCAGAGGCGGATTTTAAACAGTGAACTACAAAAGAGCTAGGAATGGTCCCAAACAACCAATTACTACAGCTTCTTGTGCTGAGGTCACTTTCCCCAAGGACAGGTAGGCTGTTCAAGGCTCCCCACTCCCACTGGTGAGCAAAGAAACTTCCTTCTATCCAAGTAAGGTAATGGACAACACAGGAACTACACCACAGCCCAGAATACAGCAATGCCTGTAAACTGGTCTAAACTAGTCAAGAAGGGGAAAACAAGGATTATTTTTTTGTTTTTTTGGTAGAAACACACAGAAAATGCAGAGACAGTGATAAATCAGTTACACAGGCTAGCACACTTTAGTGGGCAGCCTCCACAGTTAAATTAAACAAACAAACAAGCAAACTTTCGATCTAATTTGACTAAAATGTAACTTTAAGTGCAGGTTTTAAAATAATGCAGCAATCAGATAAAAAAACAGTTCAGGCTAGATCAAGGTAAGCTACAGAAGCTATTTCAAGTGAAAAAAGCAAAGATACTTAAATCCAGAAGGTAGTCACTTTTTTGAGTTCCTTGCTGCTAGGACCACTCTGTAAACCCATGTGGAGCTTGTCTGAGCAGTATAGCCAGAAAAACGCCCAGAGGCAGATTTTAAACAGTGAACTACAAAGAGCTAGGAATGGTCCCAAACAACCAATTACTACAGCTTCTTGTGCTGAGGTCACTTTCCCCAAGGACAGGTAGGCTGCTCAAGGCTCCCCACTCCCACTGGTGAGCAAAGAAACTTCCTTCTATCCAAGTAAGGTAATGGACAACACAGGAACTACACCACAGCCCAGAATACAGCAATGCCTGTAAACTGGTCTAAACTAGTCGAAGAAGGCGGGAAAACAAGGATTATTTTTTTGTTTTTTTGGTAGAAACACACAGAAAATGCAGAGACAATGATAAATTAGTTACACAGGCTAGCACACTTTAGAGGGCAGCCTCCACAGTTAAATTAAACAAACAAACAAGCAAACTTTCGATCAAATTCGACTAAAATGTAACTTTAAGTGCAGATTTTAAAATAATGCAGCAATCAGATAAAAAACAGTTCAGGCTAGTTCAAGGTAAGCTACAGAAGCTATTTCAAGTGAAAAAAAGCAAAGATACTTAAATCCAGAAGGTAGTCGCTTTTTTGAGTTCCTTGCTGCTAGGACCACTCTGTAAACCCATGTGGAGCTTGTCTGAGCAGTATAGCCAGAAAAAAATGCCCAGAGGCGGATTTTAAACAGTGAACTACAAAAGAGCTAGGAATGGTCCCAAACAACCAATTACTACAGCTTCTTGTGCTGAGGTCACTTCCCCCAAGGACAGGTAGGCTGCTCAAGGCTCCCCACTCCCACTGGTGAGCAAAGAAACTTCCTTCTATCCAAGTAAGGTAATGGACAACACAGGAACTACACCACAGCCCAGAATACAGCAATGCCTGTAAACTGGTCTAAACTAGTCGAAGAAGGCGGGAAAACAAGGATTATTTTTTGTTTTTTTGGTAGAAACACACAGAAAATGCAGAGACAGTGATAAATTAGTTACACAGGCTAGTACACTTTAGTGGGCAGCCTCCACAGTTAAATTAAACAAACAAACAAGCAAACTTTCGATCAAATTCGACTAAAATGTAACTTTAAGTGCAGATTTTAAAATAATGCAGCAATCAGATAAAAAACAGTTCAGGCTAGTTCAAGGTAAGCTACAGAAGCTATTTCAAGTGAAAAAAAGCAAAGATACTTAAATCCAGAAGGTAGTCACTTTTTTGAGTTCCTTGCTGCTAGGACCACTCTGTAAACCCATGTGGAGCTTGTCAGAGCAGTATAGCCAGAAAAAAACGCCCAGAGGCGGATTTTAAACAGTGAACTACAAAAGAGCTAGGAATGGTACCAAACAACCAATTACTACAGCTTCTTGTGCTGAGGTCACTTCCCCCAAGGACAGGTAGGCTGCTCAAGGCTCCCCACTCCCACTGGTGAGCAAAGAAACTTCCTTCTATCCAAGTAAGGTAATGGACAACACAGGAACTACACCACAGCCCAGAATACAGCAATGCCTGTAAACTGTTCTAAACTAGTCGAAGAAGGTGGGAAAACAAGGATTATTTTTTTGTTTTTTTGGTAGAAACACACAGAAAATAAAGAGACAGTGATAAATTAGTTACACAGGCTAGCACACTTTAGTGGGCAGCCTCCACAGTTAAATTAAACAAACAAACAAGCAAACTTTCGATCAAATTCGACTAAAATGTAACTTTAAGTGCAGATTTTAAAATAATACAGCAATCAGATAAAAAACAGTTCAGGCTAGTTCAAGGTAAGCTACAGAAGCTATTTCAAGTGAAAAAAAAGCAAAGATACTTAAATCCAGAAGGTAGTCACTTTTTTGAGTTCCTTGCTGCTAGGACCACTCTGTAAACCCACGTGGAGCTTGTCTGAGCAGTATAGCCAGAAAAAAATGCCCAGAGGCGGATTTTAAACAGTGAACTACAAAAGAGCTAGGAATGGTCCCAAACAACCAATTACTACAACTTCTTGTGCTGAGGTCACTTCCCCCAAGGACAGGTAGGCTGCTCAAGGCTCCCCACTCCCACTGGTGAGCAAAGAAACTTCCTTCTATCCAAGTAAGGTAATGGACAACACAGGAACTACACCACAGCCCAGAATACAGCAATGCCTGTAAACTGGTCTAATCTAGTCGAAGAAGGCAGGACAACAAGGATTATATTTTTTGTTTTTTTGGTAGAAACACACAGAAAATGCAGAGACAGTGATAAATTAGTTACACAGGCTAGTACACTTTAGTGGGCAGCCTCCACAGTTAAATTAAACAAACAAACAAGCAAACTTTCGATCAAATTCGACTAAAATGTAACTTTAAGTGCAGATTTTAAAATAATGCAGCAATCAGATAAAAAACAGTTCAGGCTAGTTCAAGGTAAGCTACAGAAGCTATTTCAAGTGAAAAAAAAGCAAAGATCCTTAAATCCAGAAGGTAGTCACTTTTTTGAGATCCTTGCTGCTAGGACCACTCTGTAAACCCACGTGGAGCTTGTCTGAGAAGTATAGCCAGAAAAAAATGCCCAGAGGCGGATTTTAAACAGTGAACTACAAAAGAGCTAGGAATGGTCCCAAACAACCAATTACTACAGCTTCTTGTACTGAGGTCACTTCCCCCAAGGACAGGTAGGCTGCTCAAGGTTCCCCACTCCCACTGGTGAGCAAAGAAACTTCCTTCTATCCAAGTAAGGTAATGGACAACACAGGAACTACACCACAGCCCAGAATACAGCAATGCCTGTAAACTGGTCTAAACTAGTCGAAGAAGGCGGGAAAACAAGGATTATTTTTTTGCATGGAAGGCTCCTGACACTTTGGAAGTTACACCTTGGAGGCCTGACAAAATTTACCTCCCCCTGCAGAACATCCTCATTGGTCCAAGTGTCTTCTAGTAGATGCCATGGTGGTGGCAGCTGCAACCAAAAAAGACTTGGCAGAAGAGAACCAGACTGTCCATCCACCCAACAAGGAGTCGCAGGCGATAGGCAGACTCGGGAAACGTGTGTTTGATTCATTGACCTTCGCTGTAAGGTCCTTGAACTACTTGGCGCACTTTATGAGGCTCCAGAGAGACCTTATCAACCAACTCTCTAAAACCTTGGCAAGAGCTGTTTCTGATGACGTGTGCGAAAACATAGCCTCTCAGATAGCCACCCTGGAATCGATATTGAATTCTTCCATGCACCTCATTTCACACCCAACAGAAGACTAGGCTAGAGTGGCAGGTGCAGGCATAGTCACAAGACGTCATGCCTGGATGCGCCTTTGTGACTTTGTGGACTCCTTTAAGGCTTCCTTTATGAATGCCCCTATCAAGGCCACTTCATTGTTTGTCCCAAAGGTTAAAGATACACTGGCAAGGTGTGAACAAGATGGCAAGACCTTGTCTGCCGTTGGGGTCTGACATTCCACCCCTCAATGATTCTACTCCAGCAATCAGAGGAACGGGAAAATGTAGCACAGAAAATCACAGGGCTCTTTCCATGACACACATGCCGAGTTCTCCCTTAAGGGCAGAGGGGGAAGCTATAATGGAAGATGCCCCGTTTGGGGCAGGGGAGGTCCACGAAACTGGGGTTCCAGAGATTCTTTTTCTGGGTAACCCTACCAGTGCTCCTGAAGCGTTGCCTGACTGCTTACCTCTGGAAGCGGTCGGGGGTTATTTTTCCTTGTACCCCACTGCCTGATGAACCATAACCACCGATTCTTGGGTACAATGGATAATATCCAGAGGTTACTGCATTCCCTTCCATCTCTATCCCACTTCACCCAGAAATTTACCTGATGTCCCACCTAGTCAAAGGGAAGCAGCAGCACATTAAATCCAAATGCTGCTGCAAAAAAAAGAGTCATCCAAATGGTCCCCCCAGATCAAATAGGATCTGTTTTTTACTCAAGATTCTTTTTAGTGCCAAAAAAGACAGGAGACTGGAGACCGATTCTGGATCTCAGCACACTAAACAAATTTGTAAAGACAGAGAAATCCCGGATGGTCACGGTTCAGTCTATCCTTCCTGTTTTGGGAGAAGATGATTGGATAAGCTCTATAGATCTTCAAGATGCGTATTACCATATAAAAGTGGACAAGCATTCAAGAAGATACCTCCGCTTCCACATAAGAGCCAGTCACTACCAATTTTGAGCGCTGCCGTTTGGTCTCTCTCTACAGCCCCCAGAGTGTTCACCAAGTGCATGGCAGTGGTTATCGCTCACCTGAGACTTCAAGGATTCCAGGCATTTCCATACCTAGACGACTGGCTCCTTACCACCTCCACCAAGTGTCTACAGGAGGAAGCCCTAGATTACACTCTTCTCACAGCTCAATGCCTGGAAATCACTATAAACTGGGAGAAGTCCAACATGACCCGGCACAATCTTTAGTAGCCCTTTCAGCCCCCATCAGCCCAAAGTCACAGTGACCACAGATGCCTTTCTGATGGGTTGGGAGGGGCTATGTCAGGGAAACTTGGTCCAAGGCACCAGGTCAGAGACAGAGGCTCATTTGCATAACACTGTCATGGAACTGAGGGCGGTGCTATTGGCATTGCAAGCATTCCACTCGGTTCTTCCGTCAAGGACTATTGCAATCCAATCAGACAACATGTCAGTAGTCTGGAACATCAACAAGCAAAGGGGCACCAGATCGTACCCATTATGCTGAGAGGCTTTGAGAATATGGCAATGGGTGGTAGCTTCCAACTGCTTTCTAATTGCAATGCACATTCCTCAGAGCTCCAACGTGATAGCGGACAAATTGAGCAGGTGCATTCTACAACCTCACAGGTGGTCCCTCAATCCTGCGATAGCGTCAAAATTTTTCAACCTCTCGGGCCAGCCTTGCTGTGATATATTCGCCTCCCCAATCAACTACAAGTGCAGCAACTACTTTGCCCTGACCCCCCCCCCTCGGAGACAGTCATCGGGAGATGCTCTAGTCCACACTTGGCCGCCGGGTCCGCTTTATGCTTACCCTCCTCTACCTCTCATCTTCCAATTTAAGCACTGCAGTTGAAGAGCAAAGTAATCCTCATTGCTCCATATTGGCCTCGACAAGTTTGGTTCCCCTTCCTCTGACCTCACCTGCTAGATCGACCATGGATTCTCAATCCAACTCTGACATTGATCTCCCATCTGCAGGGTCTGACCCACCCCAATCTAACAAACCTGAAGCAGACAGCGTGGTTTCTCCACTTCCAGTGATTGCCAGGCAGGATAACCTCTCTTCCCCCATGTGCAGTATTCTTATTGCATCTCATAAATCATTCACCAGGCTAACCTAGCTCAGCAACTGGAAAAGATTTACCTTATCAGCCTTGAACAAACAGTTGGACCCCTTGTCAGCCTCAGTTTCGTTGGTATTAGATTATTTATTAGATCACTTTCAATCTGGGGTATCAGCCTCTACTGTTCAATCTGGGGTATCAGCCTCTACTGTTCATGTTGACTTAGCTGCCATTTCAAATTTCCACATTGGCTTCCAGGACTCTTCTCTCCTGTCACACAGACTCTGTAAGACTTTCTTGAAGGGTGTTTTTCACTTTAAACCTCCCAGCACAACCTTGTGACTTGTCTTTGGTTCTACAAGCCCTAACAGCACCCCTCCCTTTGAACCTGCATCTTCATGTGATTTAAAGTACCTCTCTTGGAAAACCTTGTTTCTGGCTGCAATCACATCGGCCAAACATCTGTCAGAACTTCAAGCCTTGTGCATCAAACGTCCCTACCTTTTTTTCCATAAGGATAGAGTCTCACTGAGAACCAATTCTTCCTTTTTTACCAAAAGTGGTGTCAGAGCAGTCTATCAACCAGTCTATTGACCTCCCAGTATTTTTTCCTAATCATTCTAACAAGGGAGAGTATTGCCTAGATGTTCACAGGCAAATCCATTTTTATTTGGACAGAACAAAATCTATCCGTAAATAAGACCAATTATTTCTGGCTTTTTCTGGACCAAGACTAGGTAGCCTTGTTTCTAAAGTTACATTAGCATCATGGTTGAGAAATTGCATTACCGTCATCTACAACAAGAACATCTCCTTGCCTCACAAAGTGAAAGCCCATTCTACAAGGTCAATGGCAACTTCAGCAGCTTTCCATGCTAGGGCTTCCCTCAATGACACTTGCTCAGCTGCAATTTGGGCCAACTTGGGCCAAAGAAGGCCAATTCTTCATTACAAATTGGATTTGGTCTCCAGACGAAGAGCTTCTTTTAGTTCCATGGTGCTCAGGAATGTCCTTCCATGAGGGCTGCCCAGGGATACAGGTAGCTGGGGACTCTGTCCCATCAGTAAGGAATGAGCGAAGATTAACAACATCAGATAAAGAAGTTATGTCTTACCATAACGTTCCATCTGTGTTGCTGATCTTCATTCATTCATTACACCCCATGCTCCATCCCCCTCCGGAGGTTCCTGGTGGATTTCATATGGTCCTTCTTCCATTCTTGTAAGTCTGTTTTGTCCAGAGGTAGTCTCTACTTTTCTCTATCAACTTGCAAACTCGATCTGAGGTAACAGGGAGCAGAGCATTGTGGGTAGGATCTTGGCTCAAGAGTTTTTGGCTGATGCAAACTTGGTATAAGGCTGGCTCAGTACCGAGGATGGAACCGATAACCCATCAGTAATGAATGAATGAAGATCAACAACAGAGATGGAATGTTATGGTAAGACATAACTTTTTATTTGTTGTGTTGTTGGTACCTGGAGCTCCCACTGTGTAGTAGGTGCAATGAGAAATTATTTGTTGTGCTGTTGGTACCTGGAGCACCCACTGTGCAGTAAGTGCAATGAGAAATAAAGAAGTTATGTCTTAGCATAACGTTCCATCTGTGTAGTTGATCATCATTCATTCATTATGAAGGGTTATTGGTTCCATCCTCAGAACTGAGCCGGCCATATACCAAGCTCACGTCAGCCAAAAAACTCTCGAGCCAAGATCCTACCCACAATGCTGTGCTCGCTGTTACCTCAGATCGAGTTTGCAAGTTGATAGGCAAAAGTATAGGCTACCTCTGGTCAGAACAGACCTACAAGAATGGAAGAAGGACCATATGAAATCCACCAGGAACCTCCAGAAGGGGGACGGAGGATGGAGAGTAATGAATGAATGAAGATCAACAACACAGATAGAACATTATGGTAAGACATAGCTTCTTTATCTGATGTTGTTAATCTTCGTTCATTCCTTACGATGGGACAGTGTCCCCAGCTATCTTTATCTCTGGGCAGCCCTTATGGAAGGACATTCCTGAGTACCATGGAACCAAAGGAAGCTCTTCCTCTGGAGGCCAAATCCAACTTGTAATGAAGAATAAAGGTATGGGGGTTGGCCCAAGTTGCAGCTGAGCAAATGTCATTGAGGGAAGCCCTAGCATGGAAAGCTGTTGAAGTTGCCATTGACCTGTCTTTTTAGCTAGTATAGTCTAGTTTTCAGGTTAGTGCTGAATTCAGGGCTGTGTCACAAGTTTCTGTGTTTGCCCATACCTTACTTGGATAGAAGGAAGCTTCTATGTTCACGTGTGAGAGAGGGGAGCTTTGACCAGCCCATCTGTCCCTGGAGGAGTGGTTTCTGCCCAGAAATTAGTAGTTTATTGGCCATTTGGGGCTAATTTCTATCTCTTTCATTTCCCTGCTATAAAACCTGCATTTGCGCAGTTTTGCCCACTGGGCGGTGATGGTTAGCTAGGGTATAACTATTCCTGGCTCCACAAAGTCTACTCTTCAATTTTTCCCTTGGAACTAGACAAACTTTCAACTTAAGCACTCAAACCATTCACTTCTCAGTCCGGCACTTTCTCAAAACTCATAGCAAGCACTAATAAACGTTAGCACTAGACCCCCCCCCCCCCATACTGTAGAGAAGGACAAGGCTTTCTATTTGACCTTACCAGCCAATCAGTAAAACAGTTCACTGTACCTATCCAGGCATGTCCAAAGGGCAGTTTCAGGTGTACTGTCCAGTCCAGCTGGTAAATCTGGGCATTTTGAGGTAATGTTACAACTGCCTCATGTACACAGACAGCCCTCTCCTCCTACCACCAAACACTAATACATGCAAGAGATGCAATTATACAGCCAAACTGGAAGTTACGCTCTCTCAACCCAAGACTGGACCAGACAGTCAAGAGGAGAAGGGAACTACTTGCATCACGCCACCAGTCTCACATAGACCTATGAAACCAGAACCAGCAAAAAACACACATAAATACACAAAAACATACTCGGAGGCTCTAAATAAAAATCTGCAAAAGCAACAGAGACCTGCAAAGCAGACACCCAAGCAACCTCCACCCCCCAACACAAACCATGAAACACATACTTCACAAAACCAGTGTGCCATGCAATCACAGCCCTTAAGGCAAAATAACATACCCAACACACTAGTAATAGGTGACTCTATAGTCAGGCACACTGATGTCCCATTCACTAGGCTGAACAAGGAGAAGGTTACTGTTAGCTGCCTGTCAGGTGCCAGGATCTGCCACATAACACAAGCACTCAGGTCACTCCAGAACAAGTACAAATACAACTCTGTCATTGTCCATGTTGGTGTGAATGACCTGAACCGTACCTCCCTGGACTACATGAAAAGAGACATGGAAGAGCTCTCTGATCATGTAGCCCAGGCCGGTATGACCCTGACACTGAGTAGCATCCTGCCCACACCAGGAATGATACCATGGTATAAAGAAAAAATTATCAATTTCAACAATTTGCTAAGCTTTTGGTGTCACTCAAAGGGGATCCAGTGTCAGTCAGCCTAGGATGACATGCTCGACAAGCCACGGTGCTTCACTAGAGACGGCTTGCATGTGTCACCCTTAAGCTTTCAAATACTGGCCAAGGATCTTGCCACCCCCATAGTGCCTTTTTTAGGCAAGGTTCAAAAGACAAACCCACCACCGTAAATAGCACAAGTAACAAAAAACTGAGGGTAATGCTGCTCAATGCCAGAAGTCTAAACCTCAGAATGCAAGCACTCGAGGCACTCCTCAGTATGGAGAAAATCGATATATGTGCAGTAACAGAAACCTGGTTTAAGGCTCCAGAGAGTACCCCAGCACTACCAGGCTACAACTCATACCATACATTTTGGCCACAAAACCCGGACCGAAATACAAAAGGCGGGGGTGTTTCCATATTCATCAAGGATACCCACACCTCCAGGTTAGTGGCACACTGCTTCAGAGATCATCCACGTGCAACTAGCAATGGGCAAAACTGCAATTCAAATTGTAGCTTGCTACAGATCACCCACCATGTCCCAGGACCCCATTCCACATTTCTGGAACCACTGGGAAACATAAAGGTCCTACCAAACACCGTGATATTGGGTGATTTCAATTACCCAAACATTAACTGGGAGAACTACTCAAGTACTAACTCCCTTGTCCAACATTATCCAAGAATTTATAAACTGAAATGCCCTGGCTCAACTGGTCAACACCCCCACCAGAGGTGACAACATATTGGACCTGATCATCACCAACATGGGCAACCAGTGTTCCACACCAGAGCTCAACACATCGCTGGTTAGATCTGACCATAAACTAATCACTCTGGATATCCACATTCTGCCCCACCCAAGTCAAAGAAACCACCATGAAAAACTTTTCAAAAGCAAACTTTACGTTACTTAAGACCAAGGTGGAAAGTTTCAAAGCCCCCATGCTAAAGGATAACGCTGCCCAAGCTGCAAAATCCCTTACTAATGCACTCTATGGGCACCTACAAGAATGCATGTATTGGGCTATCCCAGGCAAAACCAAGACTCACTCCTCCAGGAAAAGGAAACCAGTCTGGTGGATCCCTGCCATAAAGAAGCTATACAATAGAAGGAAGAAACTAGTACAGAAAAGAGTAAATCTCAATAAGGTAAGAGATCCCTGATCAGTATCAGCAAGAAACTATGATCCCTCATAAAATCATCCAAGGCTAGCTTCAAAAGAAAAATTGCCAAGGACTCCAAAGATAACCACAAGGCTTTCTTTATCTATGTCAAGAATCTAAGTGGCAATTCTCAGATCTGCTCAGAGTTAGTGCAGAATGGCACAAAATACACTGAACCGACGGATATCGCCAACATCCTGGCAGACAGGTTCAGTACAAACTTCACCCCACTCTCACCCCCAAAAGGGCCCATAACCATACCAGAATTTAGTGCCCCTGAAATCACAGACACTCTGGTTAAAACAGCCCACTACAAAGCCAAAAACACAGCATCAATGGGACCGGATGGTGTCCCAGGCTGTGTCCTACATGAGCTCAAAGATGAACTAACCCCTCACCTAAACACACTGTTCAAACTCAGCGTCTCCACAGGCTACATGCCCATAGAGTGGTGCACAGCAACGGTTATTCCACTCCACAAAGGTGGAGCCACAACAGACCCCAGGAACTATCGCCCTATAAGCCTGACTAGCTTGGTGTGTAAGGCTATGGAGCGCATCATCATGGATCTCATTAACAGGGACATTGGGAACCTCCAAACACTGGACCCTACCCAGTTCGGCTTTGTTAAGGGCAGATCATGCCTCCTAAACCTGGCGGACTTCTTTGAGACAGTTACCAAGGCTATAGATGAGGGAAAGATGGTCCACACAGCCTACCTAGACCTCGCAAAGGCCTTTGACACCATTCCCCATTCTGATATTATAGACAATCTCACCAGCCTGAACATAAACCCCTACGTCACAAGATGGGTTGCCAACTAGCTCACAGATAGAACCCACAGGGCAAGAGTTGTGGGAGCTAGGTCTGACTCTGAATCGGTTACAAGTGGCATTCCCCAGGGCTCAGTCCTAGGACCCCTCCTGTTCGGCATATACTTCTCAGAGGTACAGGCAAGCAAAGGCGGTCTATGGCTGACCAAGTTCACAGACGACTGCAAACTAGGGGCTATAATTGACTCTCTGGCTGACACAGACATCCTCCAAAAGGGTCTCATTGAGACAGAGGGTCTATATTAGAACACTGAAATTTCAAAACTACGAATGTTCTAATATCGACCCCTATTCAGCGAAAGCTGAAAATATCAAAGCAACAGAAAACCGAATTTTTTCCTAGGGAAAGAATTCAATTGTCCGTTTCTGTTGCTTTGGTATTTTCAGCGCTGTGGTGGAAAGTTATGGGTCGGGTTCAGGTAAGTGTGTGATTGAGTGCAGGTTAGGTTAGTTAGGGTTAGGGTGCAGGTTAGGTATGTGTGTGATTGTGTGGACGTGAGGGTTAGGTGAGTTAGGGTTAGGGCACGGGTTAGGTATGTGTGCAATTGTGTGGACTTGAGGGTTAGGGTGTGTTAGAGTTAGGGCACGAGTCAGGTAAGTGTGCGATTGTGTGGATGTGAGGTTTAGGGAAAGGTAGTGAGTTAGGGTTAGGGCGCGGGTGAGGTGAGTGTGTGATAGTGACGGACCTTAGGATTAGGGTTTGAGTTAAGGTAAGTGGATAGTTAGTGGTGTGTGTATAGTTTAGTGTAGGGTTAGGTGTAAGATTTTAGGTGTATGTGTTTGGATTGCTGTTTGTTTGGTGTGCTTGTGTTGTGTGTATGTGTTTTGAAACAGCATATTTTTTCCCTAGGAAAAAATTTGCTGTTCTGTATGTTCGATGTTTTCAGCTTTCGCTGAATAGGGGTCAATATTAGAATATTCGAAGTTTTGAAACTTTGATGTTCTAATATAGACCCATGACAGATACCTGGTGTCAAAACCATGGCCTCAAACTAAATGCCAAAAAGTGCATAGTCATCCCCTTTGGAAAAACAAAGTACCCACAAACCACCACATATGTGGTAGCCCCCTAAATATAGAAGATGTAATAAGGGATCTGGGGACCCAAGTAGATAGTAATCTCTCCTTTGATAATCACATTGCCAAAGTGGTTAGAAAATCCTTCTATGTGGCCCACCTAATCACAAAAGGGTTTGCATCCAGATCAAAAGAGGTCATTGTGCCCCGCTACGCATCACTCAATAGACCCATCATAGAGTACAATGCCCCATTTGGGATGTACCTTACAGAACACCTGCAACAGCTGGAAAGACCACAGAAGTACCTCACCAAGAGGATCACTGGCCTCAAACAGATGCCCTATGAAGCTCGACTGAAGAAACTCCAGCTGTACTCGGTTGCATACCGTCTTCTAAGAGGTGATCTATGCCTGACATACAAGGCCATGTCCAACCCAGAATTGATGGACACCACCTAAAGAAAACCATATCCCCTCGAGCCACATGCTCTAGAGATCTAAACCTCATCACAACAATAAATAGGACATGCTGTGGAGGGATAGAGTCCTGTCCCAGAGACTTCCTCTGCTCTGGAACAAGATTTCAATCTACATTAGGCAGTGCTCCTCACTAACACTCTTCAAGAGAAACCTTGATGAGTGGATGGGAAATAGAAAGTTTACCCCAGGGATCACTTCAAAGGCTCTGCTGGACAGAGGCACAGGGAACTAATCTAAGGGGGCGGCAAAAGCCAACACAATTCCAGCTAGGCTTTTAAATGCCTTCGGGCAGATAGCCTAGTACCTACCTATGAACCTATGACCTTGTAGAATGGGCTTTCATTTTGTGAAGCAAGGTGACGCAGTTCTTGTTGTAGATGAAGGTAATGCAGTTTCTCAACCATGATGCTAATGTAACTTTAGAAACAGGACGATCTAGTCTTGGTTCAGAAAAAGCCAGAAATAATTGGTCTGATTTACGGGTAGATTTTGTTTTGTCCAAATAAAAATGGATTTGCCTGTGAACATCTAGGGAGTGCAGACAATACACTCCCTTGTTAGAATGATTAGGAGAAAATACTGGGAGGTCAATAGACTGGTTGATAGACCGATCTGACACCACTTTTGGTAAGGGGGAGGAATTAGTTCTTAAGAGACTCTATCCTTATGGAAAATAAGGTAGGGATGTTTGATGCATAAGGCTTGAAGTTCTGACAGATGTCTGGCTGATGTGATAACAACCAGAAACAAGGTTTTCCAAGAGAAGTACTTGTAAGTCACATGAAGATTCAGGTTCAAAGGGGGGGGGGGTGCTGTTGAGGCTTGCAGAACGAAAGCCAGGTCCCAAGGTTGTACTGGTTCTCTAAAGGGAGGCTTTAGGTGAAAAACGCCATTCAAGAATTTCTTACAGAGTCTGTGGACATGAGTGAAGAGTCCTGGAAGCCAATGTGGAAATTTGAAATGGCAGCTAAATGAACATGAAGAGTAGAGGCTGATACCCCAGCTTGAAAGGGATCTAATAAATAATCTAATACCACCAAAACTGGGGCTGAAAAGGTGTCCACTTGTTTGTTTGATGCCCATAAGGTAAATTGTTTGCATTTGCTGAAATAGGTTAGCCTGGTGGATGATTTATGAGATGCAATAAGAGTATTGTGCACCAGGGAGAAGAGGTTATCCTGCCTGGCTATCATTGGAAGTGGAGAAACCAAGCTGTCAGCTTCAGGTTTGTTAGATTGGGGTGGGTCAGACCCTGTGGATGGGAGATCAACCTCGGAGTTGGATTGAGAATCCAAGGTTGATCTAGCAGGTGAGGCCAAAGGAAGGGGAACCAAATTTGTCAAGGCCAATATGGTGTAATGAGGATTACTTTGCTCTTCAACTGCCATGCTTTCTTCAAAAGTTGGGAAATGAGGGGTAGAGGAAGGTAAGCATAATGCAGACCTGAGGGCCAAGCGTGGACTAGAGTGTCTCTCAGTGACTGTCCCCGAGGGGGATCAGGGCAAAGTAGTTGCTGCACTTGTTGGAGCTCTCGGTAATGTGCCTTGCAAATAGAAAGCAGTTGGAAGCTGTTGCCCACTTCCATATTCTCAAGGCCTCTTGGCATAACAGGTAAGATCTGGTTCCCCCTTGCTTGTTGATGTACTACACTACCGACATGTTTTCTGATTGGATCGCAATAGTCCCTGTTGGAAGGATCGAGTGAAATACTTCCAACACTAGTAGCACCGCTCTCAGTTTCAGGACATTGATATGCAAATGAGCCTCTGTCTCTGACCAGGTGCCTTGGACCGAGTTTCCCTGACATAGCCCCCCCCACCCCATCAAGGAGGCATCCATGGTCTCCGTGGCTTTTGGCTTATGGTGGCTGAAGGGGCAAGACCATTGTTGGGGATTTTGAGACATCCACCAGAGCAAGTCTTGCTTGCATTTCTGAGTTACACTTATGTGAAAAGACAAAGGATGTTGTAGGGGGCACTACTGAGTGAGAAGTAGCCACCGAGAAGTCTCATGTGGAACCTGGCCAAAGGAACAATGGTGATCGAGGCTGCCATTGACCCTAGGAGTTGGAGTATGGATTTGTGGTGACAGATTAGCAGCTGAACCAGTTGTCTTATTCTTTGAAGTCTGTGATCTTGTGTCCAACAGAACTCTGATGAATTCTAAAGATTGTGCCAGGGTCGTGTTGGACTTCTCCCAGTTTATAGTGATTCCCAGGTGTTGAGCTGTGAGAAGAGTGTAATCCAGGGCTTCCTCCAGTAGATGTTTGGTGGGGGGCGGTAAGGAGCCAGTCGTCTAGGTATGGAAATGCCTGGAATCCTTGAAGTCTCAGGTGAGCGATACCCACTGCCATGCATTTGGTGAACACTCTGGCGGCTGCAGAGAGACCGAAGGGCAATGCTCAAAATTGGTAGTGACTGGCTCCTGTGCAGAAGGGGAGGTATCTTCTTGAGCATTTGTCCACTTTTATATGGTAATACACATCTTGAAAATCTATAGAGGACATCCAATCATCTTCTTCCAAAAGAGGAAGGATAGACTGAACCGTGGCCATCCGGAATTTCTCTGTCTTTACAAATTTGTTTAATGTGCTGAGATCCAGAATCGGTCTCCAGTCCCCTGTCTTTTTTGGCACTAAAAAGAATAGTAAAAAATGGATCTTATCTGGTCTGGGGGGACCATTTGGATGACTGTTGTGTAGCTGCTTTCGGATTTCGTGTGCTGCTGGTTCCCCCTGACTGGGTGGGGCGTCGGGTAAATTTCTGGGTGAAATGGGACAGAGAATGAAGGGAATGCAGTAACCTCTGGATATTATCTGCTATACTCAGGAGTCAGTGGTTATTGTTTGCCAGGCAGTAGGGTACAAGGAAAAATGACCCCCGACCGCTTCCAGTGGTGAGCAGTTGGGCAATGCTTCAGGAGCGCTGGTAGGGTTGCCCAGAGAAAGAATCTCTGGAAACCCAGTTTCGCAGACCTCCCCTGCCCCAAATGGGGCATCTTCCATTAGAGTTTCCCCCTTTTCCCTTGGGGAGAACTTGGCACATGCATCATGGAAAGAGCCCTTTGATTTTCTGTGCCACATCTTCCTGCTCCTCTGATTTCTGGAGTAGAATAGTTGAGGGATGTCAGACACCAATGGCAGACAGGGTCTTACCATCTTGTTCACACTTTGCCAGCATATCCTTAACCTTTAGGCGAAATAACGAAGAGGCCTCGATGGGGGTATTCATAAAGGAAGTCCTAAAGGAGTCCGCAAAGTTGCAAAGACACATCCAGGCATGCCATCTCGTGACTATGCCTGCGCCTGCCACTCTAGCTGCTTCTTCCATTGTGTGTGGAATGAGGCACATGGAAGAATTGGATATAGATTCCAGGGTCACTATCTGAGAGGCTACCTTGTCCCGCACCTCATCAGAAACAGCTCCTGCCAAGGTGTCAGAGAGTTGGTTAATAAGGTCCTTCTGGAGCCTCGTAAAGTGTGCCACGTAGTTCAAGGTCCTTATAGCGAAGGTCGACAAAGCAAACACATGCTTCTGGAGTCTGTCTAACGCCTGCAACTCCTTGCTGGGTGGATGGACAGTCTGGCTGTCTTCTGCCAGTTCTTTTTTGGTTGCAGCCGCCAACACCATGGCATCTACTGGAAGACTTTTGGACCAATGAGGATGTTCAGCAGGGGGAGATAAAATTTTGTCAAGCCTCTGAGGTATAGCTTCCAAAGTGTCAGGAGCCTTCCATTCAAGCTGCACGATGAGCTGGATGAGGAGGTAGAGGGCCAAGCATGAAAGGCCTGCAGGAATACAGATTCCTCTGAGGAAGGGTTGGAAGACTTCCAGTTTCCCCTCTGTCTTAGGATCGCGAGGATGTCACCAAAGGACACCTCATCAGAGGGTGACCGTGGGGACCCTTCCCCGTCATCAACATCCATATCTTCGGTTAGAGACTCCTCAGTGGAGTCCATGTGCTTCCTCTTGCATTAAGCCTTGCAAGGGGCTTCCTCAGTGGGGAGCCCTGGGGAAGATTGTGAGGAGGGGATCTCCTGTGGGGGAGAAGCCTGAGGCCCTTGTGCTCAGGGTTTGGTAGTTGTGGCTTGCAACAGCTGTGGCACATAGGGGGGCAAGGACTCCAACAAGGATGTTGTGGCAGCAGAGACAAGTCCCCTCTCCATGATCTGGAAGGCTGGACCACCCAAAGCGGGATGGGAGCCCAGAATCGAGCATGACAACCTCGGGACTGGGCTCACACCCCGCTCCATTGAGCCAATCCCCAGACCAGGAGTCTCAAGAGGGCTGTAGAGCATGAGGGGAGGAGAATTCCTGGAGGGTGCCATAGAAAAAATTGGTGTTGAACCAAGAACTCCTGCCCCCATGGCGCAGCAGGCCACAAGGGCAACTCCAACTCCAAAGTGAGGTCCACTGTTGTTGTCGAAGAAAGGGAAGCTGCTGTTGGAGGAAGGTGGCTTCGATGCTTCCCTGGAAGTCAAAGGAGGAGTGTAAGATGAAGTCTGTGGAGAAATACGGTCACCTGCAAGAGGGAGCACAGCTTTAGATGGATTAGCGAGTCACCTGGCCACAAGCAACTGACTTGACAAGCCAAAACACATCCTGTTTTGAGATGCTCCTGGTCGACCTCATAGAGAGACTTGATGGAGATTCTGGCCGGTCCAAAAAGGGGCTGTACTGACTTCCCACAAAAGGATCTATGGAGGGAGAGTACTTAGTTCTGGTGAGTTCGTATAATGTAGAGCCTGGAGCCGAGGGTGCCTGCACAGAGGAGAATGGTGCCGAGGGTATTTGCGCCGACAAAGGTGGCACCATAGATGTCGTGGGTGTCTGCATCGTGAAGGGTAGTGTGGCAAATGTCTGCATCAATGAATACGGTGCCGCCGAAGAAGGTGTCTGTACTGGTAATGACGGTGCCAAAAGTGACTGCACTGAGCAGGTCGGTGCTGAAGGTGTCTGCACCATAGAGGGCAGTATTCCAGAAGTTGGCTGCTTTAGCAAGGATGGAACTGAAGTAGTCAGCACCAATGGTGCTGAAGGAGACTGTACCTCTAAAGGCAGTGCCAAAGGAGTCTGCACCGACGTCAGCAGTGCTGAAAAAGGCTGTGATGATACTGTTGGAGCTGTGAGTGTCTGCACCAGGAACTCTGGTGCTAGTGGCAGTGAAAAAGACATAGCTGAAGTGAGAACAAATTGTGGCGGTGCCAAGGCTGGGGCCGGAAGGATCACAGATGTCAGCACCAGGCCCGAAGTTTTCACCTTTTTCTGAGTCGACTCCTTGTGGTGTCCAGAGGAAGACGAAGTGTGCGACCTCGAGGAAGGAGAAAAAGAATGCCTCTTATGGGGTTTAGAAGGAGGGGGTGAGCCCACCCACCCAGAAATAGCCTCGCAGAAAGGAGATTTAAGGAGGCCTTTTAGTATAAGTTTGTTCTTCCTTTCAGCCAGAGTCCTAGTTGATAAATTTCTACAAATCCCACACGGGGGGTCCACTGACAGGTGGGAACATTCAAATAATAAACACACAAGTCATGACCATCAGAAAGCAGTAACTTATGGTCATATTCTGTACACTGTTTTAAACCAACACTACTTTTCTTATCAGACATTGTAATATCAAGGGAAAAACTATGATAATTCTGAAAAGTTTTGAAACTACCCAGAAGGGTGAGAAAGGGAGAGGAAGAATTACCAATGGTGGTAATGGAGAATTACCACCATTGGTAATGGAGAATTACCTCAAAGGTAAGAAAAAGGATAGAATATACTATAAGGAGAGAGTCTCAAAGTTGCGATATGGTAAGAAGATAGAGATAGTGAAGAATTGAAAACTTTCTATACACTAATAATAGAAAAAAACTTAAAAAAATTGAACATTTAGCTGAAAGAGAAGGCTTGACACGGCTGTACAGCAATGCAGCAAACAAGATCTGAGGTAACAGGGAGCATGGGTAGGATCTTGGCTTGAGAGGTTTTTGGCTGACTCAAGCTTGGTATAAGGCCGGCTAGGTTCCGAGGATGGAACTGATAACCCATCGTAAGGAATGAATGAAGATTAACATCAGATTATTTCTTGTGTTGTTGGTACTTGGAGCACCCACTGTGCAGTAGGTGTAATGAGAAATAAAGAAGTTATGTCTTACCATAACATTCCACCTGTGTTGTAGATCTTTATTCATTTATTACTGTTAGGACAGCCAAAAACTCTCATCTAAGACCTACCCACACTGCCCCTCTCATAGTCTCTCCAGATCGAGTTTGCCTGCCATTATAGTATAGAAGTAATAATAGTGATAGTAGGAGGGTTTGTCTGAGCAGATACCTTAACTAATAAGAAAATCCTAAAGTCCACCAGGAGTCCAGGCAGGGGGAAGGAGGGCAGGAAGTAATGAATGAATGAAGATCTACAACACAGATGGAACATCATAGTAAGACATAACTTCTTTATCTGATGTTGTAAATCTTTATTCATTCCTTACTGTTAGGACCGAGTCCTCAGCTACTTGAGTCCTGGGTGGCCCTAAGGAAAGACATTCCTGAGCACCATAGAACCAAAAGATGCTCTTCCCCTGGAGGCCAAATACAATCTGCAATGAGTGATAAAGGTAAGAGGTCTTGCCCAAGTGGCTGCTGTGCAGACATCATCCACAGAGGCTCTGGAATGAAAGGCCACTGAAGTAGCCATCGATCTAGTAGAGTGAGCCTTTATTCTGGAAGGTAAGGACACTTTGTTCTGATAGTAGATGAAAGTAATGGTGCTTCTGAACCAAGAAGATAAAGTCATTTTGGAAACAGGCTTACCCAATCTGGGTCCTGCAAAGGCCACAAACAATTGATCTATTTTCCTGAAAGATTTAGTTCTGTCCAGAGGGTATGCAAAAGGTATTCCCCTCTGTATGAATGGTGAGAAAAGAAAACCGTTAGGTCAATAGATTGATTAATGGAAAAAACAGAAATGACCTTGGGGAAAAAGGAGGGGGTCAGTACGTAGGGACACTCTTTCCCTATGAAAAATCAAGTAAGGTCTCTTGACACTCAAGGCCTGCAACTCAGGTACTCTTCTCACTGAGGTAAGGGCTACTAGAAGTAGAGTTTTCCAAGACAAAAATTTTATATCACAGGAATTACAAGGCTCGAAGTGAGGACTTGTTAACGACTGAAGCATCAAGGTCAAGTTCCATGGCTCTACAAGAGGCTTGACAGGAGGTTAATATGTAATACTCCTTTCATGAAGGTTTTGCACAGTCAGTGTGACATAAGAGATGAATTGTCAATTCCATTGTGAAAGTTTGCAATAGCTGCTAAATGAGCTGTAATTGTCGATGCTGAAGCTCCTGCATGCAACAGGGTAGTGAAGTATTGCAGGATCTTCTGAATAGGCATGGGAAAGGGGTCTATGTTATGTTCTTTGGCCCATCTAGAGAACCTGGTACACTCACTGGAATAAATTTTTCTGGTGGAAGGTTTGTGTGAAGCCAGAAGAATCTCGTGAACAGGGGAAGAAATATCAGGTAGCCTGGCAATCATCAGAAGTGGAGAAACCAAGCTGTGTGCTTGAGGCTGTGGAGATTGGGGTGAATCAGTCCCTGAGGATGAGACAGCAGACTTTGAGATTGATCTAGGATCCACGGACTGTGAATCAGGTGAGGCTATAGGAAAGGGAACCAGACTTGACGGGGCCAATAAGGGACAATGAGGATCACTCTGTTTCTCACCTTTTGAGCTTTCTGAAGGAATTTTGGGATGAGGGGAAATGGAGGGTGAGACAGCTGTAAGCTAGAAGGGAAGTTCTGGTTCCAAAGCCAATGGTGTCCATCACCTGGAAAGCAGGCCCGCCCAAGGAGGGGATGGGAGCCTGGAACCAAGAAGGACAATCTCGGAACCGGGGTCAAAGCCCGCTCTGGGTAGCCAGCCTCTAGGTTAGTAGCTCCGAGAGTCTGGCAGCTGCCAGGAGAGCTGTGGCTGTAGACGGCAACACAGAATAAAATTGACTCTGAACTGTACCGACAGCCCAATCACTGCTCTGAGAGTGCCCAGTTCCAAAAGATCCATGGCACCAAGAGTAATCAATGCTGATAGGGAAGCCTCCAATGTCAGCGCAGAAACAGTATGTACCGGGATGGCCATCGGTATCAAAGTCTCCAAAACCCGGGTGGAGGTCGGAGGAGGATAGACAGGAGAATACACCATGAAAGCTTCCACTCCAAGGGGGTGGGAAGACCTGGTCTGGTTGGTTCATCCTCCAGCTGCTAGAAGCTGGTCCACAACCCTCACTACATCTTGTTCTGAAAGACTCCTGGTGGATTTAAAGGACGCTGCCGATGGGGAGTCTGGTCTCTCAAGAAAGGGACTAAATTGCTGTCCCAAAAAGGGGTCATAAGAAGAAGAATACCTAGTTCTGGGAAGGTGTTTCACCTTCGGAACTGGAGGAGTCATTACCAGAGGAGCCGTGTAAGACATCGGCACCGTGATTGGGGAAGATGCCGATGCAGGTACAGTAGTCGGGGCCTGTGTCACAAACAATGTTGGCCCCATGGTGGATGGTGCCAAGGCCAGTACAGTGGAAGGAGTCTGAGTCAAAATCAAAGGCATTACCGAGGGGAAAAGACAGGGACCCTAGTGCCAAAGTTGTCTGCGCCGATGGCACGGGAGAAGACTGATGTCGACTCAGTTCCGAAGGGGACAGGGATGTCGGAACTGAAAGACTCCATTTCTCCTTATGTCTCTTAACATCTTTATGCTTAGGAGGTGGTGAGACCTCCTTCCCAGAAAGACCCTCCGCAAAGGGTGATTTTAGCATACCCTTAAAGATGTTTGTTCTTGCGTTCAGCCAATGTACGGTTGCTGAAGCTAGAGCAAATATCACAAGAAACATTAAGGTCTTCAACGCCCAAACAGTAAACACACCGGGTGTGACTGTCAGAATTGGGCAACTTACTCCCACACTTGTCACATTACTTGAAACCAAGCTTGGCCTTATCTGCCATAATACATAGTATAACCACACAAGAAACTATATAACTAACAATAAGATGACAAAAACTGTCTTACAAAACACTAGAGAGAAAAAAAAAACCCACAAAAAGCTAACATTTAGCTGAGAGAAGGCTTGGCACATCTGACAAGGAACGTGGCAAATGAGATCTGGAGAGGCTTTGAGAGGGGCATTGTGGGTATGTCTTAGCTGAGAGTTTTTGGCTGGCACAAGCCTGGTAATGGGTGTGTCCGTTCCAAGGACGGAACCGAAGTCCTACAAGTAAGGAATGAATAAAGATTTACACCATCAGATTATTTGTTGTGTTGTTGGTACCTGGATCACCCACTGTGCAGTAGGTGCAATAAGAAATTATTTGTTGTGTTGTTGGTACCTGGAGCACCCACTGTGCATTAGGTGTAATGAGAAATTATTTGTTGTGTTGTTGGTACCTGGAGCACCCACTGTGCAGTAGGTGTAATGAGAGATTATTTGTTGTGTTGTTGGTACCTGGAGCACTCACTGTGCAGTAAGTGTAATGAGAAAGTATTTGTTGTGTTGTTGATACCTGGAGCACACACTGTGCAGTAGGTGTAATGAGAACTCATTTGTTGTGTTGTTGGTACCTGGAGCACCCACTGTGCAGTAGATTTAATGAGAAATTATTTGTTGTGTTGTAGGTACCTGGAGCACACACTGTGCAGTAGGTGTAATGAGAACTCATTTGTTATGTTGTTGGTACCTGGAGCACCCACTGTGAAGCAGTAGGTGTAATGAGCAATTATTTGTTGCATTGATACATGGAGCACCCATTGTGCAGTAGTTGTAATGAGAATTCATTTGTTGTGTTGTTACCTGGAGCATCCATTGCACGGTAGATGTCATGAGAACTTCAATAAAGTTATATTTATGTTACAGACTAGTAAATAGTGCCCTACAGTTTGCATCCAAAATGTCAGACACAGAATGGTATTTCATCTAAAATTTAACTATGGATTTCAACTTATTAGAATGAGACTGCCTGAAGGTTGCATCCAAAACATTATTCTGAAGGCTTCTTTTGTAAAACCCAAGTCTGAAAGTCTTAGATTTTAAGTTTGTAAGTCATTTAAGGGTTGAAATATAGACAGATATGTGAAATGCGTATGCATCTATCTCTCCTTTGAGGGGATAGTGTACATTTTATCTAACTTTTTCACGATCTTAACTGACAAGTATTTTACAGATAAAGATTTTTTTTTCAGTATTTGTTAATATTTTGGGTGGTTAATCTGAAAATGGTTCAACCATTTTATGCAACACTGTTCTGCATCTTAGAGATAGCAGTTTGGCTTTAACTTCTATTGAATTTGCATGGCGGTGTGAAAGATGTGCATGTATACAGTTAAGTGTTAAAATTCCTAAATTTGTTTTGAATGTTTTCTTGCATACAGTATTGTAAATACTGTGAACTGTTGGCATATCACTGTGACAATAGTAACGACGCGACATTGCATGCTGGGTATAATTAATTTGGCATATGACATTTGCTTTAGCTTAGATGTCTCAGTTTTCTTTTTTTTTACATTTTACTTAACCTCCTTCTTGCATTGGGTTTGCAGAATACATGACCTTACTGTACTTATATCAAAAGCAAGTAAATTTCCTTTTTGCTCTAGAAATATCCCACCAAATTTTTGACTGTCAGTTCCTACTGCATTTGGTGCTGTTAGCCCCCCCCCCCCACTCCGAATGATTTGTGCTCATTAATGGATACGTCCCAACATCCTTGTTCAGTGTTATATTCTGCTTTAAGGAGGTTGTTAACTTTTCTGTACTGTTTGACTAATAGTAGTTAGGCTGGAGTTGTGACTTCTGATGGCAGAAACATAAGAAGTAAGCTTTAGAAGACAAGGAGTTAACTAGTTAGTCCAACAACCAGTACTGAGATAAACAAGATGTTACAAATTAGCTAAAGTACAAATGGGCATGGTGACATGGCATTCAGCACTGAGATCTTATAATATTTGGCTCTTGGTTGGGTGCCTTCCATACAGAGTTTGCATGCCTCCGAAATTGTGCTCCACAGCTGAGAATCCTAGTAGTAAAATGCTTTTATAGAATGTACTAATGAATATCTTGATATCCGCAGTGGTATAGCGGTAGCATTGTTACCTCACAGCAAGAGGTTCTCCTGTTCGATTCTCGGCTGGAGTGCCTTCTGTGTGGAGTCTGCATGTCCTCCCCGCGGTCGAGTGGCCTCCGAAAGACATACGTAAATGGGTGTGCCTTCGCTGAAGGTTGGGTGCCGGGCTGGCAACTCGGCACCATAAAAAAAAAAGTGACTGCCAATCATTAGCAGACCGGAGTTCCGCTGTGGTGACCCCTAACCGGCAAAAGCCGAAAAGACAAACAACTAATGAATATCTTGAAGTAAAGAGAGTGAATTGGTTGGCAGTGGATGTCTGAAGTTGCTAAATGAATGTTTTATTTGTAAAGAAGGAACCTGCTGGGGATAGGGATAAAGGTCAAAGATTTTGCATTAATCAGTACAACACAGAAGATAATATGATGACACAAAAAAGCTCTTCCTCATAAGCTAAATTGCTTTGAGATTAGAGTGCTTTGCATTACTTTACAATACATCTGCTTTATGTCAAAAGTAGGTATTAAGGCCATATAGTGTACCATTTATGTTAATGGAGCATTAGACCTTCCCTCTCTCCATGTTACCTACAATTGTCTTGAAAGTTTCTGCCCAACACTTATTGCAGTAGCCCATTCCACAAGTTCACAATCCTTTACGTGAGGAAGTACCCTTGAAAATCTGAGGAGGAGAAGTTACTCCCTGTAATTTGCTGCCTTTGAGCCTCTCTTCCCATATCTACCTTTACCATTCAGGAGGACCCCTTCACATGTCCCTGGCATGTTCTTGTACATGCATTTCATGTCCCTCCTTTCCCTTCTAGCATCCTTTGAGAAGTGAGCTCCTGTACTGTCTACTAATATTCTTTTTCCTCCATCCCATGAACTTTCCTTGTGGCTTTACTCAGTGACCTAATGTCTTTTTTGTGACCTCTAGGACAGCACAGAGTTGTGATCAGGCAAGAGTCTGCCCTTCTTCCCATTTGGTCAGCCTTTCCATGTAATTATTTAGACATTTTGTGCTACATCTATCTTTCGGTTATCAGTGAGGAGGCTTTCCAGATGGTATTTCTTCAAATATGTCAGAAATAAGCCCTCATAAGAATACTTGGAGTCAAGACTGATCCCTGTGGTGCTGTACTAGTTACATACTCATTCCTAGCATCAACTCTAATGACCACAACATGCATGCTGTGTCTGAATCGTGAGATAATAAGACAAAGATACTAAGTACTAACCACCATGATGTCTATATTCAAAGTGAACTTTGCTGATGAAATGTGTATCATATAACTAGCTAGCTTATTCATAAGATATACCACGCATGTATTTTATGTATATGTATGTATGCACACACACATATTCTACTTTCACATTTTAAACTAAATGTATGCATATTACATATAAATGTGTTTGAAGAAATGTTGCCACTGACGAAAATGTCCAAAATGTGACCAGACAAACTCTGTACGACTGTATCTGTTATTCTTTATTTGTCTCAGAACAAATTCTTGCCAAACAGTTAATTCTTTCAGAGCTATTTCAATTCTATTATAACACAGCTAGACAGATGAGTAGACTAAAGCACACTTAGTCAAAGACGTCACTACTAAGTGAAAACATACTGTCCAGTTTATATACTCTTTACAACCAATGTTATTTTTAATGTCTTTGTGACTTTTTCTTCTGGTTTCTGTCTGTGTCATGAAAAAGTCCATGTTTATTTCATGCCCTTTTTTGGTCCTCACTGTATCTGAAGACTTCACAAAAGTCTCTCCACGTCATATTTGCATCACTTGACCTGTCTGCATTTTTATTTATTTATTTCTGCATCTGAAAGCCAAGAAAGTCAACTTCCTTTTTTTCTATAACAGGATGCCTTTTACAGTAAAGCCCACAGCTATATGTTACTAATATCTAAGCTGAACATGTACAAGAAATAACTGTTCTAGCAAAGCAAGCCATATTATTTTGAAAACTGCTGTTTGGCATTGCACATTTTCTTTCACTGTACACACAGTATATTGGGGAAAAGCATTTTAATTTACACAATATCTATCAGTGTTAACATGTATTATGTTACACTGATCATTGCAAAATTAACCTTGGCTCTTTACTAAGCATGTTATGGGAAATTTGCAATCACAAAAATACATTTGTACACATTTAGCAACATTATACATACATGAAACTTTCTGTTCCTTAGTATCATGATCACTTTCTGTTCCTTAGTATCTTGATCATTTTTGAAGCAGTTCATATATTTTTCTGGTTTCTTTGGTGGTTTACTATATCTGGGGTATTTTTATGGACTATTTTCAATGGATAGCTTGTCTTCATTTTGGGAGAGTCTTGTTGCAAAACAACTTCACTTCGAAAAATGGTGTCAGTAGCCTCCCTCTCTCTGCAGCTCTTGAGTTTTGTGTATTTATTTTTGTTACAGCAGTCTTGATGCCTCTTTTGGTAGCCCTTCCTCCTTAGTCTTTGACATATCTGACTTGTGCAAAATGTCTGCAGTTACTTTTGTACAGGTTTTCATCTTCACCACAAACACACGATCATGGTTCAGCTACTATAACTGTTTCTAGCTTCAGTATAGGGACTTTTCCATAACTTTTGAGCAATCATTCTGTCTCTCCACCCTGTAAATCTGGTTGTTTCCAGTTTTTATCATCACAGTAAATCTGTAACTGCTGATTTCTCCTGTACTGTGTGTTGGTTTTAATTTTTATCAATGGAAATAAAGCATTTTTTACAATCTTTTGCTCCTTAACTTGTGAGTTATTGAGGGAGTGAGCCCTAGCAGTTGAATACTCAGATGTTCAAAATCTGTGTGGTGCTAATCATTATAACCTAGGTGACTGCCCTTTCTCATGATATTTCCCACTGTCTGGATAGTTCTTTCCAATTTTCTGTTAGACTTAGGTAGTGGGAACTGGATGTCTTAATTCCTACTCATGCACTGTTCATGAATTTATGACATATTTGTTGCTGAGCAGTGTCAATTCAGATATGTCAGTGCCATCTATGTCTAGAGAATATGAACATTGTGTTTGTCAGTTTTATTTCAGGGAATTTAATAGTAATAATTCACACACAAAAGATACAAGGCTTCTTTGAAATTGAACAAATCAGTGCCTATTTAACTGCATGGATAATGTGGAATTTGGTGTTCTAACATTTTTTTCTTTTGGATTATTGTTGCACTAAATATTGCAGATGGCAAAACTTTTCAGCACTTGTCTTTGACTGACATTCCTAATCATTGCATTACAGCAGTTGTTGCTGCATAGTAGATTTAAGTTGAGTATACATTCCATTTGCAGTCATGAATCCTTATGTTTAAGAAACATTTAAAGATGTGTCAAAGGGTTCTGCATATTTCTTTTCCAGAAGCTGCAAATGTGGATTCCTGATGATTGTGTTTCAAGAAAATCCACAAACATTAACTTACTCACATATCAGTTTTCTACTCCCTGATTTGCCCAACTTTAAAACAACTATTTATGCAAATGATACAACAATATTAAATTCCAGTATTACATAAAAAAACAGACTGCAAACCCATCTTCAGATTGACTCCCAGCACCAAAAGCAAGTGTATACTAAACTGTTACAAATCCACAGTTAAGTTAGGTACCCCTCAGAGATTACAGGCTATGTGTTGGAAGCATTTTTAAAGGCCCATCTGGCAATGTTCTCCCATAAGTAATTGACATCTTAATGTCCATCACCACATAGAACGCGTAGTGCAAACAGCATTAAGATCTCTTACAAACTTCCATAATTGTTAACTACAGAATCAAGAAAAGCAATAATTATATTATACATGCTTACCCTTTGTCTTGAATATGCTGCACTTATAGTAGCCCTAAATTCATTCAGGCTCTCTGGTGTCTAGGGATGAAGCCCTGACTATGGTCACAAAGACCAGAGTTTGAGTAGTGCTTGGGTGTTAGCAGAGCTGGATGTCAACAAGTTATACCAAATCATCCCTATTGTATGGAGGAAATGGTAATCCTGGTTGGCCAAATCTGCTGTTGTGCAAGAAGAGATATCAGTGGCCACAGGACTTGGGGACATGGTTTTGGAGCTCCAAGCCAGCAATATTAGTGTGAGCATGTGTATAGGAGCATGCACATGCCAGGAAAGGGCATAGAATGCCCCCTGTAGTGAAACAGGTACGCACTTCTAGCACCAGAGTGTGGGGGTTAGGGACCAGTCCTCAACTCCCTGATAGCTACCTGTATGGTGGCTTCCCAAAAAGGATGAGCTTTTTATTCAGCACAACAAAGACCACAGCAACAGATCAAAATTAGTGATGTAAGTAATTTAATGAAAATGCTGAACAAAAAAAACTTACAATGACAGCTGTAGCACAATCAAACATAAACCAGTTTAGGTGTAACCCTGCCATGCTCTTCATGTTTCACTGTTGCAGTCATTACATTTGGGTTATCTGCTTGCAGTAGCCCTCAGTTGGCCTGATTAACAAAGTCTTGGGTCCTGCATCGGTTGCTGTCCCTTCTTCCATGACATCAGGTCATCAGGGGTATAAAACATGCAGCCGACGCCATTACATCAGTCTTTCTTGCCGTGTGGTGCCCAAAGCAGAAGCAGTTCGCAAGTGCCGGTCGGCCGACTCCTGAAATTTTCATTTTTGAATTTCAGAACCGAAGTCTTCAACTAAAGCTAAGTACCCTGTTGGAGAAACTTTTTCTTGCTCCTTACCAATATCAGGAAAAAGTTAATAATTGCATTACTTGTGGAAAGCAAATACCTCACAAAGATTTTCATTTGTACTGTATTCCTTGCCTAGGCCCTGATCACGACATACCTTGCTGTTGGTTTTGTTCTTTATTTAATCAGCGCACTATCAATCGTCAGTATATTTTCGTTTCTAAATATTTCGGTTCTCAGTTTAATTATCCAGAAATGTCATCGGTTAGCCATCCGACTACTGGGATTCTGAAAAAATGCAAAGATAAAGACAGAGACAGGCCACCGAAGTCCAAAGCTGCCGACGACGCTTCTCCTAAGCCAGTTCGCCGGTACTCAATGAGGAGCTTTTGCAGCCCCTGATACCCGCTACTTCTGACTTGCAGGCCTCTACTGAGACCCATTCGGAGTCCAGTATGCCGCGAGATGCTTCAGCTGTGGAACCTGCAGATGTCTCTACCTTGGATGGGTCCGGAACCGCTGTGCAGGCACCGGCTTCTGTGGGTGTATTCAGGCCTACGGACTTGCATATTAAACCAACGGCTCCTTCTTCATGTAGGCCAAAATCTCGAACCATGCCTAAGAAACTGATGCCCAGGCCGCATGCTCAGGCCTCTATGCCTAAAAAACAAATGATAAGAATGGCAGAAGATCTTCTAACTAATTAGGGGAAGGCAACCTCCCCCTTCTAAGAGACCTAGGACTGAAGTTGTTTATGAATCTTCTAAACAAGATTCAGATTTTTATGATTCTTCTGATGATCTGGATTTGCCCTTATCTACTTATGAGGATTCTGATGCAGAGGACTGTATTTCCCCTGCTTTCCCTCCAGAGGATTTTTCTTTTGGTGAAACCTTACATACTCTAAGGGAGCATTTCCACTGGGAAAGCCAGGATTTTTCTGATTCAAAAAAGAGGCTTAGGGATTTCTTACTCCTGCCTCAGCATAGGCCGTTAACTATCCCTCCTGTACTAGATATTGTTGATGATGCCTTTTCTGACTGTAGTTTGGCCCCTGATTCATTGCCTCCTGCTCCCAGGAAACCTGACAGATATTACAGGGTTCCTGATTCTCACAAGTTCCTTTTTAAAAATCCTATTGTGGCTCCAGAGACTATTTCACAGGGACCCAAGGGCATTAAGGCTTCTACTGCTAAAATCCTACCCCTTCTGATAGAGATTCCAGGGCGCTGGATATATGGGGTAAGAAAGTACACTTCTGCAACCTTGGCCATTAGGGCTTTAAACTGCCAGTTTCATATGTTAAAGTATCAATAACATGTTATTGGATTGCTTAAACAGAAAATTATGTTAATTCCTGACTGTGCTGAAAATAAAGAATTACAGGATTTAATGCATTCTGCTGAACAGGTTGGAAAACATACTTTGCAATGTGGATTTGATTAATTAGAGGCCTCTTGCAGGGCTGCTGTCACTGGGTCTGTGCTCAGAAGGCATACTTGGCTTAAGGAGCAAGGTTTGCCTGATCATGTTAAAGCTAAATTGTTGGATGCTCCCTTAAATCAGGACTGCCTGTTTGGCAACAAGGCTGAGGAAGTTCTTAAAAAGATGGAAGCTAAAGCTAAATCTATGCAAACTGTAAAAGATTTCTTACATGTTCAGCCTCCTAGATTTAGTAGGCACTGGCCCTCTAAAAATTGGTCCTTTCCAGCCCCTTCCAGGTCTTCTCAAGCCAAACCCAGACACAGCAGAAACCCCAGGTTTCAGTCCCAAGGGACACACAAGACTAGGCAGTGGGGGGTTTCCGCACCCAAACCTGGGAGTAGTAGGACTCCCCCCTATGAAAAACTGAATGACTTGCTTTTAAAACTTCCAAGCACTTCCCAACTGAATGCTCCTTTAGACAGAAAGATTGGTTTGCGTTTGCAGGCCAAAAACTGGAGACTCATTACCCAGGACAAATGGGTTTTAAATATAGTGTCCCAAGGATACAGATTTAATTTCCACACATTACCAACACCAAGCAGGTGGCCAGATCTACCCCGAAATCAGTGGGCAGAGGCCCAAAATCAAGTACTCTCTCTCTTAAACAAGGGAGCTATTTGGTTGGTACCAGAAGAGGAAAAGGGACAAGGTTTCTATTTGAGACTTTTCCTAGTACCCAGAAAATGCCATACATGGTGTCCTATCCTGGACCTTTCTATTCTAAACACCTTTCTGGTGATTCCAAAATTCAAAATGCTAACTCTTCACCAGCTGCTTCCTATGCTAGGCAAGGATGCATGGTTGGCAGCACTAAACTTAAAAGAAGCATACCTGCACATCCCTATCAGGGAGTCTTGCAGAAGGCTTCAAAGCAGGCTATGTGCACTATCAGCTCTCTGCACTGCCCTTTGGCTTATCTACTGCGCCCATGGTTTTCACAAAGTGCCTAGCTCCAGTCTTTGCATTTTGCAGGCAAAGAAATATTCAAATATACCCATACCTGGACAATTGTCTAATTCAAGCAGAAAGCAAGGACATTCTTTTGAATCATCTGGCCTTTGTTGAAAGGATACGGACTTGTCTGGGGTTGAGCATAAATGAAAAGAAATCCCACCTGGTACCCTGCCAACAAATTATATTCCTGGGAGCAAGCTTGACTATAACTTCCCAGATGGCTTTCCTCACGCCAGAGAAACTGATTCATTTGACAACTTACTTCAAACAAGTGGCCACAAAAACCCAGCTGTTTGCAAGGCAAGTACTGCAAGCCTTGAGGTTCATGGCCTCCTGCATTCTTCTAATTCCATATGCAAGGATGCATATGAGGAAACTACAATGGTATCTCAAAAGCCTATGGTGTCAACATTCAAAGGATCTAGAAGCAAGGATTCCTATCATACCTTGCCTACTCCTAGAGTTCCTTTGGTGGGCAGAGGCCTGCACCCAAAACAGGGGACTACCATTCACATTACCCCCTGCCGCCCAAATCCTAACAACAGACACATCAGACTATGCATGGGGGGCTCACTTGGCAAGGAAGTGCATTCGGGGAAATGGAACCTAAGTCAAATGCAACTGCACATAAATCAAAAGGAAATGTTAGCTGTACAGAATGCTCTGACAGACTTCAAGGATCACATTCTTCCAGGACAACTAATGGTAAAGACGGACAACACCACTGTCATGTGGTACATAAACAAGCAGGGGGGTACACATTCTTAGCCCCTCTGCAGACTAGCCATGGCATTGCGGAACACAGCTCTGAGCTACCAAGTGAATTTACAAGCTCAGTTCCTGCCAGGAAAACTAAATACACTG
This sequence comes from Protopterus annectens, assembly GCF_019279795.1. Lineage (NCBI taxonomy): Eukaryota > Metazoa > Chordata > Ceratodontiformes > Protopteridae > Protopterus > Protopterus annectens. Next base: position 462,087,861 of record NC_056738.1, on the reverse strand, counting down.
ACAGGCGGACTAAGCAGAAACCTCATGGACCCACACAAGTGGAAACTGGAACCAAGGATTTTCAACATGTTGACAAGCAAATGGGGGAGTCCAGATATAGACCTGTTTGCCTCCCTCCAGAACCATCAACTGGACAAATTTTGCACAAGGATTCCACACAAGCTAGCTTGGAAAGTGGATGCTCTATCCTTCATCTGGAAAAAACTATCAGTTTATGCCTTTTCTCCTCTGCCTCTGCTCTCCAAGGTACTACTAAAGATAAAACAGGACAAGCCAAGGATGATTTTAATTGCACCAGACTGGCCTCGCCATCACTGGTACCCACTCTTGCGCAGTGTCTCACTCTTGGCCCCATGGCACCTGCCTCAGACTCCTTCCCTGTTGTCTCAGCAGGAGAACCAGATTCTGCACCCTCAGCTGCAAACCTGGAACCTAGCAGCCTGGCTAATTACCTAATCTCTCCTTTACCATCCCTCAGTAAATCAGTGATGGATATCATTTTAGAGGCAAGGAGGCCTAGTACTAAAAAATCTTATGCTGCAAAATTGAAAAGATTCTGTGCCTGGAATCAATCTCAAGGAATGAAGGCAGCAGTGCCCAATTTACCTCAGATTCTACAATACTTGAACGAGATGCTTCATAAGGGCTTGTCTTTTTCCTCCATCAAAGTTCATGCTTCGGCCATTCCAGCTCATTATAGCACAGAGCTCCCCTCTTCTCTCACCCACTGCTTAAGCAGTTCCTCAGAGGGTCCAAAAATTGATGGCCGCCCGGGAGAGCTCCAACTCCAGCCTGGCATCTTAACTTTGTCTTGGAGAAACTCAGTCTTCCTCCTTTCGAGCCAGCTGCTACTGCAAATTTAAAATTTCTTTCCTGGAAAACAGCTTTCCTTTTAGCAATCACTTCTGTGAGAAGGGTATCTGAATTACAGGCCCTCATGGCAGTGGAACCTTTCATCATCTTTCATCCAGACAGGGTGTCCCTCAGAACCAGTCCCTCCTTCATGCCCTAGGTGATATCCAGTGTGGCTCTTAATCAATCTATTCATTTGCCTACCTTCTTTCCTAACCCACAGAAAAAAGGGGAACGGATACTGCACTGTTTAGATGTGCACAGACAGCTTAGATTCTACTTGGACAGGACTAAACCTCAAAGGAAATCTGAACAACTGCTGGTAGCAGGGACAGAGGGGAAAGCTATTTCAAAACAAACCATTTCAAAATGGACAGGCCACTGCATTCATTTCTGCTATAAGCACCATGGAAAACCTATCCCACAGGGTATCAGACCCCATTCAACCAGGGCTGCATCTACCTCTACAGCCTTTCTTAGGGACGTCCCTACTAGGGACAACCTAGAAGCTGCTACCTGGAGTTCTGAACATACTTTCACCAAGCATTATCATTTGCCAATTTTCTCTAAATCCAGAGCTGGTTTTGCCACTGCAGTCCTGCAGGGCCTTATAGCTTGTCCTAATTCTATTTAAATTCCTCTTCCCAACCTTAGCTTTGGGAATCTACCCAAATGTAATGACTGCAACAGTGAAACACGAAGAACATAGTACAGGTGTGTACACTTACCGTAAATGTAGATGTTCGAGTGTATTCATTGTTGCAGTTCTGGTTACCCTCCCTCCAGCCCCCTTTCTTCTTTTGGCTATACCTCTACTCTCACTTACTATGCTCTAAAAGCTTTTTGGTGTATTTGCTTTTTTGTTGGAGTTATTTATAGATTTAATTGCTTCCCATTAAGGGGGCACCTGCCATCTGGGGCAGAAAAACTGATGTAATGGCATTGGCGGCATGTTTTATACACCTGATGACCTGACGTCATGGAAGAAGGGACAGCAATTGACGCAGGACCCAAGACTTTGTTAGTCAGGCTGACTGAGGCCTACTTCAAGCAGATAACCCAAATGTAATGACTGCAACAGTGAATACACTCAAACATCTACATTTATGGTAAGTGTACACAACTGTACTTTCTTCAGTATGAATCTGCGCATTATTTGTTTTATATTTTCACATTAAAGAAACATACCACCTTTATTAAACACTAACTAAATACCAATAAAATCACACATTATCTAAAGTCAAACTTTAGAAGTGATCAGCTTAACTTATGTTTGTCAACTACCTGAAAGGAAGTGATGACTAAACTTTCAGGCATACCAGGCAAACAAGGGATACAGTCATGGTCAACTCTCAAAGTTGAGATCACTGAACTTTGACTGGTTTGAGCTATATACTAAAATCAAGACAGTGCTATCCCAGAGAGTACTCCTTTCTCTGAGATAGTGTAATCTCAAAATATATGCAAACAGCAAGATTATGGGAATTGAGCCCTACACTATGGGGAATGCAAGGATGATCCCTCCAGCAAGAATGCATTGAAGTAGTTGCTTGATTTTTTGAAGTTTTGTAACTGATTGTAGTTCTGTAATGACAGTTTTTAATGTTGATAAGTAGTAGATCTCACTTTTGTCATAGAATCCAATTTTAGAGTTAGAATTATCTAATGCCACATTTCGCTTATCACTGTGATGTCCCTGCACTGGCCAGTAATCTAGGAGCCTCGATCCTCACCACTAGCACCAGTGAGCGATGCGCACATTGGGAGGATGACAAGTACACACACAGTAAAGTACAATTTCCCTTAAGAGCACACCTTTTCAAAGTCAGTCTGGGGCTGGTTTCTCCCTCTTTCTCCATATCCCAAATAAAATCCCCCAGTGGCACAGCTATAGAGTTAAGATCTCAGCTGACTGGTCAAGCCAAAACCTCCAGCACCCTCTCTGTCCAACCAGTGCTTGGTGTCCCTGCCTAGGTAGCTCACACACACACACACACACACACACACACACACACACACACACACACACACACACACACACACACACACACACACACACTTTGAGATTTGATTTAAATACAAACACACAGACACTCCTGGGGAAGGCTGGCACAGGTTTACTAGCTATGGCCCCTTCCGTCCAGACTATAAGATAGTACCAGCTGCCACCAACCACTCTTATCAGCTACTAATAAGGCCCTTAGAAAAGGGTGACCAATTCTACAGTGTAATATTAGTATTATCCAAATAGTGTGTCCAAGACTTTTAAGGCTATTTAAGAGTGGCCTATACAGTGTCATCAAATACATATTCAAGTACTCTAAGAGCTTAAATATCTCTAAACAAACCCACCGTAATTAAAACTTTTAAATATATGTAATAATAAATAATAAAAGCACAAGACAATATTCAATAACTCAACACAGTGACAACAGAGTTTAGAATCACAGGAAATATTTTAAAATAACATTGAGAGTCTCACATAAATATAGAAAACGTCTAGACTAATCTTGCTATATTCCTATCTAGAAAGAAGATTGCTGGACAGTCTCACATAAATACAGAAAACATCTAAACTAATTTTACTAAGTTCCTGTCTATCTCTAAGAGAAATCACTGTAGCCTAAGTCTTACTTACAGAGTGACATGAATGCAGAAGTTGTAGGAGAATGTTTCTAGCTCCAAAGACTAATACAAAATCCACAGACTCACTATCTGAGATAGTTCTTAAATTGCCATCAAACATTTCTGCTGTGTTATCTCAGATTACATCATTCTTTATCACATCTGCCTTCAGTTCCCAGGCTAACAGAAAGTTAAGATTTACCACCTCTGTGTCAAAAATACTTATCTGTCAGAAGTTTGCCTGGAACTGGAAGTCGTAAAACAGTTAAAAACTTGCACCTTCGAAACCTGTAATTATTTTTGTTCCCAGACAATAGGAAACCCCCCTAGCTCTAGACATCCTGTCTCTTTGCATCAACTAACTTTATAGCACAGTTGTAAACAATTTCAGCTTATTTTCTTAAGAGTTTTGCAAATTAACTCTGTATGTTCCAACTTCTACCACAAAAACATACATTTGCACAGGCATATATTTAAACACATTTCTGATCTTTTCCAGCAGTGTACACTGTAGTTACATTCTTGAAGCTCAGCATATAACATACAGTTTAACACACACTTCTGCACTAGCAGTTTAATACACACATAACATATAGTCCTCTTACATTTGTAAGACAAGCCTATAGATGATATTAATATTCACAAACAACATAGAATTATTTACAAAATGCTAGCTAGCTGGGCTGGCAGCCTCACAGTCACAATAGCAGGAATTCTAAGAGCTGTATTAAAAGTATTCATAGTGGGAGAACTGCATATGTACTTAATAACAAATGGCCACAAGTTATTTTGCTTCTAGGTTGAAATTATTATTCTGGGTAAAAGCTAGTGAGTTATCGTCACACTGGATGTACAATGGCATCAGCAGAAAATGATAACCAATGATGTGATAGCTGAAATTCATTTTCTGCATTGGGGAAAATACCCCTCACCCCTCTAGCAAGGGCTGTGCCCCATTCCTTATTTACGATAACTAACTTTGAAGTTGCACCATCTCAGTGGAAATGGGAAAAAGACATTTAAGTTTTTTTTCTTTAAGTCAATACCACAATTTTTCTGTAATGAAATCAACCAGCTAACCTACTTTCAATTGTTTCTGTATAAAACTGGGTTGCCAAAATCTATTATTAATGTTTTCTATTGTACTTAAACTTGTCTTTCCTTTTTTATAATGGAGTGATACACACAGACATTTATGACTTTGGCTTAACATCTTTCCTGAAAACTTGTATTCTCACCCAAATGCGTACTGTACCTTCTGTCTATGTAATTATTACATTGTGCATTTGGTGCTCTGGTTGAACCATGAGCAGTCCAGTATTTAGACACAGAGGCAAGTATGCTAACTGCAGAACAACTGAAAGCATAGTCTGTCGGATTTGTTTGCTGGTTTCATTTGGGGCCTTTTCTTAGCAATAGCAAACAGTAGAATTTGATTGGCTGTTCTCTTTGGCATAGTGTTCATGTCTAGTGTATGAGAACAAAGTTCAGTAGATAGAACTAGCAGCTGCAGTAAAGCAGGAAAGCAGGAAGTTCTTGTACTAAGCAAAATGGCAGGATACAGCTTCAGATTACCATCAGTTGCAGTAATTACACTTAATAACCCACCTGTCAATGCACTCAGGTAAATAATTTGAGTTTTTACTTTTGGCTGTGGTTGTGTGTTTTCTGTCTGGTAACTCTGCTAATATGTTTGTTTTCAATGTTGTGACTGAGCTTAGATGGAAACAGATCTCCCTCTGCAGTCTGGTTTACTTATAAAGCCATAGCTTGTATGAAGTACTGCTATCCTTGATGCTTCATTGTTGTGTGCAGAAAAATCAGTGTAAATATGCTGCAAGAGGAAAATAAGTGATTTTATAACTGAAAAAGTGAGCAACTGCTAGTCCAAGAGGAAAGGTTGGAAAAGCGTAAAACATTGACATGTATTGCTCATTATTCAGCTGTACTTAGAAATATTTTTGTAGTTGTTGGTTACTGTCAATACATCAAGTACATTTTTATTTCTGCCCCCAAGAGCTAATCTGCAAATACAGGTAATTGATATAGTGTGTTTCTCTCTGTTGCAGTATCACAGAGTTATGTTTAATTAAGTAATGATACCTATCTGCATTTTATTACTTATTGTTTACTGGAATTACTATCTGGTTATTTTGACAGGTATTTACAAACTGCATCTGAGATGTCTGTCACACTGTTTTATTTAGCACAGTATGTTTGCAAGACACTTTCCAGTAGTTTTACTGGACTAAAAACTGAGTGGTCTCTCTCTCTCTCTCTCTCTCTCTGTCCTAATAGTAGATTCCATTTAAAGCAGTCAGATTTAAACTAAGGTAACCTCAAACAAAACTGTGTCTGGTCCTACCTTATCAAGTCCACCATACAATAGTGCCTAACTCTTGTTCAAATGTATGCCACCTGTCATGTGTCAATAGTGCCTTTCAGCTAACTCATGCAAGCTAGAATAAAATATCCTTTCATAAATAGGGTTTTCTTTGTCTGCATAAGGTTTCTTCATGGACTTATCAGTATCTTTTGTGACTCCTACCCCACCCCACCTTTTTAAGGTGGACGATGCATATTAATATTTATGTTATGTCTTGCTTTAAGGTGTGTGGAAAAATTTACTCAGCTTGGTTGCGTTAAATTTGGGTATGAAGCAATATAACTGTAACATCTTGCAGGCTATTGTACTAAAATGCATGGTTTAAACTAACCTCTCCACCATACAAATGAAGCCTGGAGCAGACTATGTCTATGGGTTCACTAAGTGTGTGATGTACTGGCCTTCAGGCAGCTTTATTACCATATTAATGCATTCCACCACCCCCACCTATGTATGCATGGATATGTGTAGGTCAAGATTATTTTTGAAGGAAGTCAATGATTGACTTCTGATTGTAAGGGACTTGGGAGGCACTGTGTAAGATACCTGTCACACTTATTTTCTACTATTGATATTTATTTTTAGTATTACATTTGCTGAGAAGTGTGTTCTAGCATAGATTTTCAAAAAGAAGCAGACCAGACATTGCACAGGTCACCTCCAGTAGATCATATCTTTTAACTGCCCAGATATTTGCCTCATATTTTCGGTTTGTTCTGTATAAAATTTGTGGTTTTCTGGCAAATCAGTGAGGATTGAATTCACTAAATAGTGACAGACATTTTGAGTTTCAGACTTCTTGTCCTTTAGAAAATACATGACAACACAGTCTTTTATTCTAGAAACTTTCTGTTTGTAAGAGCAAAATTTACAATTTGTTCCAATTTTTGGACCTTTGTCCCCCCCATTATTTTTCTTTTTGTCCAGATTTGTTGAGCTAAGAGGCAGAAAGATATGCAATGAGTGTCTGAGCAATTTTATATTCAAATAAGAATGGAAAAAACAGAATAGAATTTTGGCTGAGCAGAAGGTAAAAAAGTAAAAAAGTTAATGTTATACAGTTGTGAGACTTTGCATGGCAAATATGAATCCCCTTTCCAAGAAAGATCACTGGAGAGTTTATATGCGTTTTCAGTGTAAAAAAAATAAAACAACTTTAGTTAGAATATCTGTAACACCCAGAGGATTGGTGTGAAAAGCTAGAAATAATATACTGCCAAGTGCCAAATCCAAATAAAAGAATGTTGATATACTGAATGGTATATTACTGTGAAGCATCAAAATAAAGACACTAACTCCATTGCAGCACTCAGAGGCATGTAGTGCAAAAAGACAGATAACAGTGGCAAAAAAGTAAAAGTAAAAAAAAAAAATGAGGAAAGGTTAGAAACTCTGAGTTTGGGATCCTTCAGAAGTGAGGATTTGTGAGAAGTGGAAGAAAAATAAGACCATTGCCAGAAATGAAAGGGAGGTCAGCAACAGAAATGTCAGACAAGCACCACCACAAAAACTGGATCATACAGAAGTTTGTTCACCATTATCCATTGTTTGAATGTCCTATTGAACATGTACTTATCAACAGTCTTCTTGAATACTGTTTTTGAGGTGTTTAACTTTATTGTGAGATGCAGTGGTGGCTGGTGACTTCAAAGTTGGGGCTAGGGGCTACAGGAAATTAATGAATAGATGGGGCTATTTGGAATGATTTGGGCTCTATTACAAGAGGTCAGTTACCATCACCTGTGATCAAGCAACAGATTGTGTCAGTGACTTTTATTCACAGACTGCTTCAGTACCCATTCATTATAGCCACTTAATGAACAAACAGACACACGGACAATCATGGACAACCATGCACTCTCAAACATATATGCAAATTAGCATTGCCATTTTTCTTTGTGGCTAAAACTGGACTAAGGTTACACCCCTCACATCACCCATAACCCCACCCATTCCCACCCCTTCACCCATCCATCCTCCACCCATTTTGTGACATCACTGTGACATCAGCTGATGGGAACGCCCTCTTTTTCTGTTCCGGATGCCTGCTTTCAGCCGATTTCTCCCCAGTTGCCATAAACACTGTTCAAAACTCTCAGTGTGCATACTGTCTTCTGCTTTACTTCTACAGTGATTACACTTACAGATACTTGGATTTAATTTAAAACATTTATTTCAAATTTTATAGCACAAACCACTGATACACATTTGCTAAACAAAGCAAAGTGAACAACGGGACACTGTGCAAGCAACATATTTACTAGTCGCACTGTTTGAAGCATCATGATTAGGGCATGACTAACATGGATCCCCTTCCCCATAAAAGATGAAAAAAAAACAGAAGAAGATTACATTAGTTAGGGGTTGGCGATACCCAAGGCCGAATTGAGAAGATCCTTTGGGAAATAGTAAAGCCATTCACAAAGACTATTTATACCTGGGTGCCACAAGTAATCAGCACCTATAGTGGAACTCACTTAACTTTCACTGACGCACTTTACTTATAAAATGCCTGCCCCCTGTAAGCCAGTACCCTGTATCACTGCAGGTCAATCAAGTCAGGTATTATTTGTTATCAAGCTTATTGCCATGACACTGTGAGCCACCATGCCAGTATGCTAACTCCAGTTTTTAAAAAGGAGAGCTTTGCATTATGCATATATGTAGCTATGGTAGCACTACTGCTGCTGCGTACAAGGATATAGCCTGGCATACTCTTTGTACTCAACTTGCATGCTCTCTGTACTCAACTGTGTCCATTATATTTCTGAATATCGCTCATAAAAATATGTACCGATGCAAGAATATTTCTAAACTATTTGTGCGTAACCTTTTCAGAAATACAAATATTACTCTAAAGACGACCTTTATTACAGTTGTAGAAGGCTTCTACTGAAAATTATGCACCCACACTGAGGAAGATCTGATGAAATGTGTACATTTTAAATGCAAAAAAAGTAGGGTGGACACTATGAGATTGTAAATACAAAATGAAAAATTCAAAATACACCCTTGTCCACACATCAAAACGAAAAGCTGTATTTTCTGGTGTACTCTTTCATTATTTAGTTTGCATTTATTTTTTTGTCTGCAAAAAGTACCTCCTCTTTCATCCTTAAAACTCAGCAAGCTCACATCAAAATGTGTTTTTTCATCAGAGGGCGCTGTCTCATTGACAGCACCTGAACCATGTTCTTCCTTCTCTATCTCCTTCACACAGTCACATCGGCTAGCTGGTGCAACATGCTGTTTCTTAGGTTTGGAACTGCAAGACAGTCCTCTTCGCTGATGCAGCTGGCTATATCAAGAAGGCCCTACCTCACTTTCCTCCACTGTATATTCTTCTCTTGACTGACACATCTTGCGATCATCCTCTTCATCGCTAGATTCTGGTCTCCTCTGTCAGAACACTCTGTTCCTCTTTTTGAACATAATCCACCTTTAAAATACTGACTAGAGCACAGTACTCCAAGCTTCGTAATTAAACTAATCAATGAATCATGGAACTGGCTGCTTAGGCTTAGCTAGCTTAAAATTTGTGCGCGATTAGATTTCCATTCCATGCTGGTGGTGTGCATGTTGTTGTATTAAGCACGCATGCATGATGATTCTCGTAAGCCGTAACTTAAAGGAGAAGTTGGCGCTAATACCGCAACCAACCTGTGTTGCACTACTGCCAGCCTGCTGCAGCTGTAAAAGTGGGAGGGCACTCGCTCTCATGGCGTCGGTGGTGGCACAAAACCTGGACTTCACGAGTCCAGTTTTGATGATATTTGTTAACCGGACAATTTGTCTGAAAACCGGACAATCCAATGAAAAAGCAGACAGCTGGCAACCCTAGGTATGAACTATAGCCTGGTAATGCAGGGGTGCTCTCTGGCGCCTTGAACCAGGTCTCTGTAACTGCACAGATGTCGATGTTCTCCATTTTAAGGAGTGCCTGGAGTGAGTGCATTTTGAGGTTTAGACTGCTAGCATTGAGTAGCATTACCCTCAGATTTTGCTTGCTTCTACCTGTACCTGTTACGGTGGTGAATTTTTCATTTGAACCTTGCTTAAAAAAGGCACTATAGGGGTGGCAAAAGCCTTAGGCAATATCTGGAATCCAAGGGCGACAGGTGCAGGTGATCTCTGGCATAACATCGTGGTCTGTCGATCATGTCATCCCAGGCAGACAGATACTGGATCCCCTTAGAATGACACCAGAAACTTAGCCAATTGTTGAAGTCAGTCATTTTGTCCTTGTACTGTGGTATCATTCTGGGTGATGGCAGGATGCTGCTCAGGGATAGGGTCATACCTGCCTGGGCTACAAGACTGGACAGCTCCTCCATGTCTCTTTTCATGTAGTCCAGGGAGGTACGTCTCAGGTCATTCACATCAACATGGACAATGACAGACTCATGTTTGTACTTGAGGAGTGACCTGAGTGCATGCATTATGTGGCGGATCCCGGCACCCAACACACAGCTGACAGTAACTTTCTCCTTGTTTAGCCTGATGAGTGGAACGTCAGTGTGCCTGACTATAGAGTCACTTATGACTAGAGTGTTGGGTACGTTGTTATGCCTTATGGGCTGTGGTTGAGTGGCACACTGAGTTTGTGGGCTGTGTGTCATTTGGGTTGTGTTGGGGAGTGGAGGTTGCTTGAGTTTCTGCTTTGGAGGTCCCTATTGCTTGTGCAGATTTTTATTGAGAGCCTCTGTGAATGTAAGTGTGTGTTTTGTGTTTCTATGTGTGTGTTTTGATGGTGTAGGTTTTGAGGGACTATGTGAAGAGTGTGGTGTGTTGCAAATGTTTACTTTCTCCTCTTGACTGTTTAGTCGAGTCTTGGGTAAAGAGAGCTTTGCTTCCAGTTTGGCTATATAAGTGCATCTCTCACAGGTTGTAGTCTTGGGTTGTAGGAGGAGAGAGTTGTCTATGTACATGAGGCAATTGCTGCATTGCCCCAAGATGCCCAGATTCATCAGGTAGACAGGAGAAAACACCAGGAGCTGACCCTTAGACATGCCTGGATAGTTGCTTATTTATTAAGTACTAAAAACTGTTTTCCTCTAGACAAGTGAGGAAAGTTGAGTCCTGTAGTAATTTATAGCTTATTTAGTGATTACAACAAGTTCTGAACAAGTGCTGAGCTCAAAGAAACAGATTTGATTGCTAAAATGAAAAAACTGGCTAGTTCTAAGAGAAAATTCAAATAGCAGACTTTATAGCGCCAGGAATAGTTTAACCCTAGCTAAGCAGCGATGCGTAAAGTGTTTTTTTTATAGATAAACTACCTAGTACTTACCACTCCTACTGATATGCTAGAAGGCTTCCCTCCAACACAAAAAGTCTTGGGGGCTCAGAAACTTACAAACAGTCCTGGATTCAGCAAATCTGTATCTGGACTAGACTGCTTTCAGGAAAGGCACGAAACAAGCTTAGAACATGTTTTTTTTTTTTGTAAAGTGGAAATGGAGAAAGGAGGAGCAGAAGGTAATTCAAGGTTAAGAAATTAAGTGGGTTGGCCTTCTCAAATGTTCTCCCTGTATTAGATAGAATGAGGTAATGACACAAGACTGGGAGGAGTGTCCCAGATCAAATTTACAATAGGGGTGGGCAACTGCAAATCCACTAAGTGTAAGAACAGGATACCAATAGGGAGGGAGGGTAGGAAACAAAAATCAGAACTAACAAACCCGGATGCTTAACAAATGTAGAAAAGTTCCAGTTAATACCTCACACACAGTGAAATTAGCTAGAAATGTATGCAGCAGACAATAAAAGTGCTATAAATAACTCATAAAAATAAGCAAAAAACAGGATACTTAATGCTATATATCACAGATCAGTTTGCTCAGTGCCCTTCCAACGATTAGCTCAGTGTGAAATGGCAGAAACACTCACAAGTTAACTTCTTAAGTAACAGAAAGTGCTGGGCAGAAAGCAATATTATACTAATTAAAACACTACTGGCCTTCCCGAATGATTCTGTGCTCATTTTGCACCAAAGCAGAACATGGTTGTTCACACCCACTTGCCTACACATATCCACCAACTGCAGTAATCAGGCATGGAGTTTCCTGCACCATTATACTTTCCCTGTCTGAGACACAGGCAGGCCTTAGCTCAAATGGAGTCCCTAGGTGAAGAACTCCATCTTTACCTACTGTATCACCCCAACTACATCATGCCTGCCCCCCCAATTCCACGTACTCCTCACTGCAGTTCTAAATACTGAGGCTGCATGTCCTTCTGTACCCCCAAGGCCCTTGCCATCCTGTCCACTGCAGTCCATTTCTGTCAGCATATTGCACACAACCTCATTTTTTGCACTCTCAGAACTCACATTTTTACTATGTCATCTCCACTATCTGATGTATAGGTCAAGAACACATATGAACCACCAAGCACAATGACAGTATTAAAGGAAAATACAGCAGTATTACTACTACTAAAAGGGGATCTTTAAATACAGCTATAAAGGGGGCGACTCTGTGCCCTTGGCAATCCTCCCCATTTTCCACAGCCCAGTCTGACGTTGAAGATTTAAACATTAAAGGACGTCAGCTAACCAAAGAGACATTCATATATAAATGTATATATACATGTCCAGCATGAGCAGAATTGTCCTTTGATCACTATGCTTTTAAAGTTGCTCATTGATTCTATGAAAAAGATTGCTTCCAGCCTAGACAAAAAGCTATTATGCTGCAGAATGCTGGCTTCCTTCTATAACTGAATTGCTGAGCTGTAGCAAAGAGATACACTAGCTCCTTGCTAACTTTCCAAAATCACAAACACTGACTGTCAACTAGTCAGTCAAGACAGTATGACAGCGCTAAGCACTGCTACGTCTTCCATCACCACACATTCTTTCTCTTTCCACTCAATTTTTCTGTGCAAAATTGGCTTACCTTTCTATTTAAAAGGAAGCCAGCACATAGTATTAAAACACCAGCTTTCATTTCTTCAACTTGCTCTGGTCACCATGACACTCACCTTTTGGGAAATCCAACCATTAAGCCCATCAACTTGCTCTACCAGTCTCCCAGTCCTGCAGACCTTACTCCTGATTCCATATCTCATGTAGATAGCCACTCCCAGCTTCCATTCTTTTTACTCTGTGCACCATTTACCAGTACGGGGGCTCTCCAGGTGTTTTCGCTTTTGTCTAAATCTCAATAATGCATGCTTTGTCCACTTACTCCTCCCCAGCATTACCACTGTCTCTGTACCAACCACTAGGTGGTGTTCCAGTATGCTTTGCTGCACTGATTTCTAGTGCAAAACTCCATGCATTCATTAAAAGCTGGGTTTGCTCTGAAACTGTTGTTCTATAGGAAAGAAATTTCAAAGTTTCAAGCACCTGAATTAAGTTTTTGACTTACAACACAGCTTTCTTTGAATTACTTTGTTTTGTCTTCTGATGTGTAAAGAATGTGTCTCCTATTTGTATATTCTGTTTCAGAAATAATACACAAAAAGCAGATATTTATTTGTTGTTTACTTCTCCTTGAATGACTCTGGTGAAGTATATTATGTTTAAAAGATGTATGCAAACAGGTGGCTTTCCTTTCCTTCCCCTTTTCTTACTAATTTGGCTTATATATTTATTTTTTAAAGGTATATGCATGCAGCTAGGGTTTGACTTTTACCCATTTTCCTTCTAATCTCTCTCATACTTACTGAACAATGTAACGGTATATATCCACAATAGAGGGGGGATTCCTTCTTTCCCATTACCTCCCTTTTTTCAGCCGTTCAGTTTCTGTGTCTGACACTCATATACATCATATCCATGTTGTCAAAGTATTGCTCCCAGTTTCAATGCAAGTTTCCTCTACATTTTCACATTTTGTACAAGCAGTGAACAGTTTAATACAGACATTGAAAAATAATGCTGTCTGTTGTTTTAAATAATAGCACACTTTCATCTTCTGTTGTGAATTCAGATTCCTTGTACCTAAATTTGGTACAACAACAATATTAAATGAATTGTGAAGTTGTCAGATGTCCAGCTTAACACATATGTTATCTCAGAAGCCTGACATTCTCTTCTGCTAAGTTTGTAGACTGGACAGTGTTTACCTGGGCTGCTAGCTGTCAGTTGGCAATATTATGTTGTCAGTCAGGTAGGAGCTAGAAGTAGCCATCTGAGCTATAAGGGGATTCATTATACACTGTTTCATGTCTCAGGTACTAATCTAGACATAAAAGTATATTTGTTTTTTCTAGAGGGCAGTAGAAACCATTGTTTCACAGAAATACTACTTTACATTTCCAGAAATACATCGTATCTACCCAATAGGTGGCGCTGTTCTACAGTTTGTCTTGAAGAGCTGTGTGGCGATGTTACTGCTATTACCTGAAATGCTTCATCTGGGAGTGTGATACTTGCTGGATGCAGTGGCGTGCATCAGTAATCCTAGATACTTAGGAGATTGAGGCTGTTGGATTGCTTGAGTTCAGAAGTTCTAGCCTGCTGTGCTCTATGTTGAACAGGTGTCCACACTAAGTTTTGCATCAATATGGTGATTGTAAGGAAGCCTATAATCACCAGGTTGTATAATGAGGGGTGAACTGGCCCAGGCTGGAAACAGAGCAGATCAAAGCCCCCATGTTGATCAGTAGTAGGACTGCATCTGTGAATAGTTGCAGTAGTGCAGCCTAAACAAAATAGTGAAACACAGCCTTTTAGTAAAAAAAAAAAACAGTATACACAATTAAATTTGAGTCATAATTTTTCTTTAAACCAAGCATGTACATATTTTCCAACTTAAATTAATGGTATATTCACAAGAAAAAAATACTATGAACCACATTGTGGTTTCTTTCATTTACTACCACCTGAAAAAGTCCTTTTTCATAGCATTGCTTGTTTCTATCTTCCTGGGCTTTTCTGCTTGTACCTTATATGTAGCATGTTGCTCCAACCCTGACTGATTATACCCAATATACAAAAATTTCATAACTAATCTTGGTTCCTAATGCTTTTGCAAATATAGTGTATACTTCCCTGATAATAGTGAACTTCTACTCTCATCTGATAAAAAAAAAAGTCTTACTTCTTTTTTATGAGTATCCCTTATGAAAATTGTTACTAAGTTTTTTATTTCATGTCATTTTTTTTATTGTATCTAACAATTTTTTATTGTAAACTTGTCTATTGTTACATTGCATACTTGTCTTTGTAACTTGTAGGAGCTTTTCTCCCCGGGCCTCTACTGAAAATGGACATGTATCCAGTTAGACTAGCCCGGTCAACAAATGTAAAATAAATAAAAAATAAATATACAAAGCTACCCTCAGAGACTACCTTTTAAGTTTTTTTGCTCCTTTGCTTTTTGTACCGGAGCTGAATGGCGATACAAGCATTATGTTTGGAAAGCAAACTTTAGTTTGCAGATGTATTATAAAAACATGAAATCAGAAATATTTCACTCTGACAAATCTTCCCATGTTGAAACCTTCCTGTGAAAATAAGTACCATAGTATCATCACAACTTTTGCCTTCTAAGCGACCCATAGATTACTCCTTCACAAAGCAAGTTCTGGCTGTACTGGACTGACATAGTAAGAAGCAAGTGACAGGAGCATCTCCAAAAGATAGTTCCTATTATTCTTTGTCAGCTAAAGTTACCTAGAACCTGGTCATTCTTATGTAATCTATACTGCTCAGCCAGAAACAAATTATACCAGCAGTAAGCATTGCTACAATTGCCTTCAATGTATCCTTTTGTTATGAATCTCTATACAAAGGTATATTGTCCCACAGCCTTTCTTTGATTTACTTACACACTATGCCTTTTTAAAGTATATGTATTTCAGAGGCTGCAGGGTAATACAGTATCATCCCGGGGGACTAAGGTAATGTACGCACCAGTGTAGCATTAGTGAAAGTACGACATTGTCTTCTGACAGCTAATAGCTGGACAACAATTGGAAAACACTGTCATGGATGCATAATACTGTTCTCGGCGTTAAAGGCTTTATTTTCAACTGATAACCTTTTAAACTAGATACTTTGGAGTAGATATATATATATATATATATATATATATATATATATATATAGATATAGATATATACGTGCTCATTGTCAGCTTTGGAGTATATGTCATTTACATAGAGTAACTTACATTGATACCTACGAAGAACTAAGTATTCACAGTTAAATTCTGAACATTTTTTTCAGAACTACAGATTCACTGCACAGCGAGCACTTGATTTTAGCCTTCCTAAAATCAGTTGTTTCTTTACTGCTGTCTGTTTTCTGACAAACTGCCCTTCTCACTTTCCTCTGCATCCGCCTCTGCTCTAGACACTTTTTTTCCTGCTGTTTCCTGCCTGACCAGAAGTGAATGGCTCTACACCCGTTAAATGGGTATGCGTCCTCCAATGCCAATAGAATTCAAGTCCCTAATATCATTCTTAGTGTCTTCCATTTACTCTCACCAGCCTGTTTCTGCAAAAATCTTAAGCACACCCTCCATATTCTTGTTTTGTCTGTTCTCCTCCCATACATCTCACTTTAGCTACTTGTCCAGTCCTACCCTCCACATCTACCTTTTACTACAACCTATGTTACGTGTAAAGTGAGTTCAAACATTTTCACAAAAGGAGTACCTCTTTCTTTGCCATAGCTTCAGATCTCAAGCTATTTTATTTATTTATTGTCATTTGTTAACCAGGTTAGTCCAACTGAGCCAAAGGCCCATTTTCAGTGGAGACCCGAGGAGAAACGCTCCAATTACAAACTACAGTCATAGAAAAAATAATTACAATCTAACAAAAAAAGGAAATTACATCCCAAAAGAGTTCACTACAGCAGTAAAGTAGTTTCACACTAAAAATGTTTTGTTAAGAAATGAAATGAAAATAGTGTACAGTATATACATGATGATGAGGAAACTAGGGGAAAAACATATGAGTTATGTAGACGTAGAGGGGACAGGAGGAGGAAACCTAGGGGAAAACAAAGTAGTTCTTTACACATAGAGGGAGCTGGAGGTGATTTCCAAGGAAGAGGGGTAAGGTGAGAAAGGAAGAAATAAAATGGTGGGTACAAGGAAGAGGTTGTAAGAATTCAGGTAGGAGCTAGACATGGGCAGTACTAGGTGTTCTGTAGGTATGGCTCGAGTGCTAGTTTGAATTGTGATTTATTGGAGATATGTCTTATAATTTCAGGAAGTGAGTTCCAGGAATGAAAAACTGAGTATTTATATAATGATTTACCAATGTTTTTAGAAGGTTTGTATATGTCTAAGAGGTGCTTATCTGATGAGCGAAGTTGATGTTGGGGGTTATATAGTGATATGAACTTGAAGATAGAAAGGTAGGATATAGGGTTGTAGAGGACAGAGTGTATTATCCTCTGATAACATTTCTGTATCCAGTGGCAACATTTCTTTTATTATTTATTTATTTTTATTTTATTACGGCATACTAAGAGTAGACCGGCTAAACAAAAAAGGAGGTGGTGTAGCTATAATATTTAAACAGCATCTAAACATCCAGATCTTAAAATCATCAGCTCCACAAATAGGCAATGAAGAAATAATATATACCAACCTCAAAATTCACCAAAACAAAACCATCGACATAATTGGATGCTACTTCCCACCTGGCCAAAACATCCCTCCACTAGAAAACCTCCTCAGCTGGTCTACCCACCATCTCCCCCAAGAAACTATCATCTTAGGTGATTTCAATATTGACTGGCAATCCTGTTCTGGCAACAATCCAACCCATCATGTACACCTTCATGGCTTCACCCAACTAGTCCAGTCACCAACCAGGATAAATAAAAACTCCAGCAAGCACACTACCCTGGATTGGATACTAGTCAGTAAGAGCCCCCAGTCATATATAACAGGCTGCTTATCAGATAGCCTCAGTGATCACTCCCCAACATTCCTACTCAAAAATACCTATACCAAGCTAAACCTGTCATCTACCATCAAATACGTAAAAAACTAAACTTTAACCCACTCACATTCATCTCATCCCTCAAAGAATGTAACTGGCATCCTCTAAAGTACCTCAGTCTAGATGACACAGTTGAATTTTTTAATACTACCTTCCTGAACATCCCTAATTACCATGCCCCCATAAGATTTTACAGAACCAAAGCACAACCCTCCCCATGGCTACAGAAAACCACTAAGTCAGAAATGAAAAACAGGGATAAAGCCTGGGAGCACTGGTGCAAAACCAAAACACCCTCAGCTAGACAGAAATTCCTAGAACTACGCAATAGAGTCAAAAAGCTAATAAAACAGGACAAATTCCAATACTACCAGTCTGCCCTAGACTCCTCACAACACAGCCCCAAACAATTCTGGTCCTCCATAAACTCCATCCTCCACCCAGGTAAAGTCAGTACCCCTCCTCCTAACATCCCTCACTCCTCAAAAAATATTGCTACCTCATTCAACACACACTTCACCCAAACCATACTATCACTAGCTAAACAACACAACCAACCTCCCCTCCAACCCACACCTTCAACTAGTAATCTCCCCACTGCCTCCTCTTTTTCTCCTGTACCTACTTCCAACATAAAAACTCTTAACTAAACTTAAACCCACCAAATTAGCAGCAGACAACCTCCCAAGTGAATACCTACAAATCGCAGCTGATGCTCTGGCCTACCCAGTATCCATCTTGATTAACCGATCTCTGTCAGAAAGTTATGTTCCCACACTGTGGAAAGTATCACATATAATTCCCCTCCACAAAGGCGGACCCTCCACAGAACTAACCAATTACCGCCCCATAGCTATTCTCTCTCCACTCTCCAAAAGACTAGAGGGATGCATACACTCTCATGTCTCAGACTACCTCCTTACTAACACCTCCTTTCCAGTACTCAGCATGGTTTCCGACCAAACCATACCACCACCACTGCCTTACTCTCCTTTACTAACACTATCCTTCAGCATAAAAACAATGGCTATCTCTCCTCTGCTACTTTCCTAGACCTATCTAAAGCATTTGACATGGTCCCACACAAACAACTTATCTCTGTCCTCAATAACCTATCCTTCTCACAATCAGTCACCAACTGGTTTCAGAGTTATCTGTCTGACCGCCAACATTCTGTTGTATGGCAGAATGACATATCTCCCCAACTACCTGTCTCCATAGGGGTTCCCCAAAGATCCATCCTTGGACCCCTACTCTTCTCTGTTTACACCAATAATCTAGCCTCTGCCACCAATCATGGCACACTCATGCAATACGCAGATGACTCGACCATCATCTGCTCAGCCCAGTCCCTACCCAAACTGCAAAAAGTCACACAGGAAGCCTTTTCCTCTGTTGAAACATGGTTATCCAATGCCTAATTAATACTCAACCCAAACAAAACTAAACTACTCATCTTCCAACCCACCAAACATACTCAAAACAACTCTCACTTTAACATCACAGCAAAAGACAACACCACTATATACCCAACTGAACACACCAAATTGCTAGGAGTGGAAATAGACAATAAACTAAAATTTGACATTCACATATCCATGACCATAAAAAAGTCCACAAAAACTAGGAGCATTATACAGAAATAAGCAATTTCTCACCAAAGCAGCAAAGATTTCAATAGCAAATTCCCACCTTATCTCCACCCTACTTTATGCCTCTCCAATATATACCAACCTAAGGCAATGTGATCTAAGCAAGCTAGAGACCTGCTACAACAAAATAGCCAAATTCACCACAGGGGCATCCTACCATAGTCACCACTGTCTTTCACTTGCTGAACTGGGCTGGCTTGAACTCCCTCACCTCCTTCAGTGGTATCAACTCTCACTCACCCACAAACTAGTAAACCATCCACTAAATGTCCCATCCCTCCAGAATCTACTCCAACCCTATCGCACCACCAGACCACTAAGATCCAGCAACAAAAATCACTTGCAGATCACTAAAGCCAATAACTCTGCTGGTGAAGCACTATTCTCTTGCGCCATATCCAAATTATGGAACTCACTCCCACCCACAATTACCTCCGTACCATCATGCACCCACTTCAAAACTTTACTAAAAGCGCACCTAAAAACATGCTGGCTATGCCCTTGCAACTCCCACTCTAATATCATCCACCCCATCCAACTACTACCTTTCTTTCCACTCCACTAACTACCTTGATTATAGCAAGCTCAGATGCTCATAAGCCTAGTACTTATTATACAGCAGGAACTTCTCATTGTAACATTTGTTAATGTCTGTTATGTACTTCACAGATAAAGATTCTAGTTGTCTACTGATGTACTATGTTCTTCATCTGTAAATATGTTGTAAGTAATTGCTATGTTAAATTGTTAATCGCTATGTAATCCAGTATAACTACTGTCTGTTTATTTTACTGTGGAGCTTTTCTCCCCGGGCCTCCGCTGAAAATGGACCTACATCCAGTCCACTCCCGGTCAACAAATGTAAATAAAATTAAATAAAATAATAAATAAAAATAAAATAATAATAAATAAATTCTAAGGAGTTGTGGAAGGAGAAGTTGATTTGTGAATTCAGGCCATTGTAAGGATTTCATGGCAGGCCAGTGATGGGATTTATAGGGTAGGTTAGTAGCATATTTAGCTATTTTATTGTAGGTTTGTTCTAGTTTGCAGAGAAGAGAAGACTGAAGATTAGTTAGAACAGGGGCAGCATATAGTAGACTGGATGAGGAGAGATAAGGCTAAGGTGTTTTTTTTTTTGGAGTTAGAAATAAATTTGTGGTTACAGTATAGAAGGCCAAGTTTTTGGTAATTTTTTTTTTGCATAAATTGACATGTATGTCAAATTTTAGTTTATCAGTGGTAATACCAAGTAATTTGGTATGAGGATCGGGTTTGATGATGGTGTTGTTGAGAGAAGTGATGGAGAAGGAGGATTTATAATGCAAAAGGTTTTTTGGAAGGAGTAACGAGTTTCGTTTTTGGGGGGTTTAGTATTAGTTGATTGTTAGTGAGCCAGGTCTGTATGGAGGGGAAAGTATCTTGGGTACGTGAAAGGAGTTCGGGGATGGTGTTAACTGTGGTTATGAGAGTGGAGTCATCAGCATATTGTAGAAGGGTTAAGAGGTTAGTAGAGGAGTGCAAGTTATTGGTAAAAATGTTGAACAAGAGGAGACCCAGGGTAGAGCTTTGGAGAACTCCATTGTTCATAGGTTCATAGGTATGTACTAGGCTATTGGCCCTAGGGCCTATATAAGCCTAGCCAAAAAGGTACCCTGGCTTTCACCACCCAAGAAAATTATTTTCCTGTGCCCCTGTCGAGCAGAGCTGCAGAAGTGGTCTCCCATCTAATCATCAAGATTTTTCTTGAAGAGTGCTAATGAGGAGCTTTGTTTGATATAGACAGGTAGTTTGTTCCAGAGTATGAGAAGTCTCTGGGACAGGAATCTATCCCTCCAGCATGTTCTGTTTATTGTGATGACAAGGTTTAGGTCCCTAGAGCGTGTAGCTTGGAGGGATTGGGATTTCTTTAAGTGGAGCATGTCCAACAGCTGTGGGTTTGACATAGCTTTGTATGTTAGGCAGAGATCACCTGTGAGTAGGCGATATGTGACGGAGTAAAACTGGAGTTTTTTGAGACGATCTGCGTAGGGCATCTGTTTGAGGCTGGTAATCCTCTTTGTGAGGTATTTCTGTGGCCTTTCCAGTTGTTGAAGATGTCTTGTGAGGTACATACCAAAAAGGGTGCTGTATTCTAGAATGGGTCTAATGAGTGACGAGTAGAGTGGAACAATGACCTCTTTTTTCCTGGATGAGAAACCTTTTGTGATGAGGTGTGCCACATAGAAGGATTTCCTGAGTACTGTAGTGATGTGATTATCAAAGGAGAAACTACTGTTCACCTGTGTCCCAAGGTCTCTTATCACACTTTTGGTGTTAAGTAGACTACCGCCAATGTGGTAGTTCATGGGTACAGAGTTTTTACCAAAAGGGATGACAATGCACTTTTTGGCATTGAGCTTGATGCCATGGATTTGACACCAGTCATCTGTCGCAGTGAGGCCCTTTTGTAGGATGTCCACATCGTTAGGAGTTTTGATTATGGCTCCAAGTTTGCAGTCATTTGCGAACTTCATTAGCCAATGACCTTCTGTGTTAGCCTGTACTTCAGAGAAGTAGATACCAAGCAGGAGAGGACCCAGGACTGAACCCTGTGGTACTCCACTTGTCACTGGTCTGAAGTCGGATTTGGAGTCTGCTACTTTCACAGTGTGGGTTCTGTCAATGAGACAGTTAGCAACCCATCTTGTGATGTAGGGATTTATAACTAGTTTAGTGAGTTTATCTATAATTCCAGGGTGGGGGATGGTGTCAAAATCCTTGGCGAGATCTAGATAGGCTGTGTGAACCACCTTACCCTCCTCTACAGCTTTGGTGACCGCTTCAAAGACATCTGTCAGGTTTAGGAGACATGATCTGCCTTTTACAAATCCAAACTGGGTGGGGTCCAGAGTTTGGAGATTGCCAGTGTCATTGTTTATAAGATCCATGATGATACGTTCCATAGCCTTGCAGACCAGGCTCATCAGGCTAATGGGGTGGTAGTTCCCATGGTCCATGGTGGCTCCCCCTTTGTGGAATGGGCACAAAGCCTGAGGTAAGACTATGAATGAACATGGTATTTAGGTGGGGTGCCAGTTCGTTCTGCAGTTTGTGTAAAACACAGCCTGGGATGTTGTCAGGTCCCATGGATGCTGTGTTCTTGGCTTTGGAGAGTGTGGTTTTTACCTGCAGCCATGATTACAGGAACTTTGCATTCTTCCGGTATAGAGATGGGCCCTTTAGGGGGTGAGGGGGTGAGAAGGGTGTAAAGTTAGCACTAAACCTATCTGCCAGGATGTTGGCAATATCAGTTGGTTCTCTCCATTTAGTGTCATTGTGCTGTAAGGGTCTATATAATTTGAGCAAATCACACAAATTGCGAACGCTCATAATATCGAACATACCGGACCTCGAAGTGCTTTTTCTGAGATCGCGGTACAGTGAAGAATGGGCTATATGCCCTTTCCTCATTGTAGTGCAATCTCGGAGTTGGAATATATATTTAGTGTGGGGGACAGCCCCCCACAGTAGGAAGTTCGAGGTCCAGTATGTTTGATGTTATGAGCGTTTGCAATTTGTGCTATTCGCTCATATGATATAGACCTGTGCTGTAACTCAGAGCAGATCTGAGTGTTGCCATTGAGATTCTTGACATAGCTATGGAATGCTTTGTGGTTGTCTTTAGAATCAGTAGCAATTTTGTTTTCGTAACTAGCTTTGGAGGATTTTATGAGGGATCTCAGCTTCTTACTGAGGCTGACCGGGGTGTTCCTCCAATCATGGGATTTTACTCTTTTTTGCAACAGTTTCTTTTTTCTGTTGTAGAGTTTGTCTATGGCAGAGGACCATCAGATTGGCTTCCTTTTTTTGGAGGATAGCATCTTGCTTCTGTTAGGGATTGCACGATCTGTGTACTCGTGTAAGTGCTTATAAAGTGCATTTGCACAGGATTCAGCAACAGTTCTTGGAATTCATAAATTCCAAGGCCCTGGATCAGCTAATCCATAGTTCCACCAGGGGCTCCAATATCCTAGACCTAGTCATTACCACCATGGGAAATCGATGCTCTACACCTATGGTCACCCCCTCGTTGGTCAGGTCTGACCATAAGCTAATCACCTTTAACATCCACATCTCACCCCCACCCCCACCCCAGTAAGGAAATCTCCATAAAAAAACTTCTCCAAAGCCAACTTCATGCTACTCAAGTCAGAAGTGACAAACTTCATGACACCCATGCAGATGGGAACTGAAAGTTCGACTGCTAATCCTACACTAAGGCACTGTACGAGCACATCCACTCATGCATGAATCGTACCATCCCAAATAGAAACAAGATGCTCTCCTCCAAAAAAAAGGAAGCCAATCTGGTGGTCCCCTGCCATAAACAAATTTTACATCAAAAGGAAGAAACTGTTGCAGAAAAGAGGAAAATTCCAGGATGCAAAAAACTCTCTTACCAGCCTCAGTAAGAAGCTGAGATCCTTCATAAAATCCTCCAAAGCTATTTATGAAAATAAAATTGCCAAAGATTCCAAAGACAACCACAAGGCATTCTATAACTATGCCAAGAGTCGGTAAATGGCAATGCTCAAATCTGCTCTGAGTTACAACAGAATGGCATTAAATATACTGATCCCACGGATATTGCCAATATCCTGGCAGATCAATTCAGTGCCAACTTCACCCCCCTCTCACCCCCTAAACGGCCCATCTCAATACCGGAAGATTGCCAAATTCTGGTAATAATGGCCACAAGGTAAAAAACAAACTCTCCAAAGCTAAGAATACAGTATCCATAGGACCAGATGACTTCCCGGGCTGTGTATTACATGAACTACAAAATGAACTGGCACCTCACCTAAGTATCATGTTTAATCATAGCCTCACCTCAGGCTTCGTGCCCACTGAGTGGTGCACAGTAACCGTTATCCCACTCCACAAGGGGAGATCCACCTTGGATCCTGGGAACTACCGCCCCATCAGTCTGATGAGCCTGATCTGCAAGGCCATGGAATGTATTATCATGGAACTTATAAACAAAGACATTGGCAACCTTCAAACACTGGACCTCACCCAGTTTGGGTTCATGAAGTGCCGATCTTGTCTCCTGAACCTGATTGACTTCTTCAAATCAGTCTCCAAAGCCATGGATGAGGGCAAGGTGGTCCACACAGCCTCTCTGGATGTCACCAAGGCCTTTGACACCATCCCCCACTCTGGAATCATAGATAAGACTTACTAAGCTGGGAATTAATCCCTACGTCACTCGATGGGTTGCCAACTGGATTACTGACAGAACCCACACTGTAAAAGTAGCCAACTCCAAATCCAGCTTCAGACAAGTGACAAGTGGAGTACCTCAGGGTTCAGTCCTGGGACCGCTCTTGCTTGGCATCTACTTCTCTGAAGTACATGCCAACAGTAAGGGACTCTGGCTAACAAAGTTTGCAGATGACTGCAAACTGGGAGCCATTACTGAATCCTCAAATGATGTGGATACTGTACAAAACGGCCTTACAGAAACAGATGCTTGGTGCCAGATCTATGGGCTCAAGCTCAATGCCAAGAAATGTATAGTTATCCTCTTTGGGAAAAAAAATGTACCCGTGAATTACCACATAGGTGGCAGTACACTAAACACCGAAAGTGTGATAAGAGACTTAGGGACACTGGTGGACAGTAGTCTCACCTTTGATAACCACATCACCACAACAGACAGGAAATCCTTCTATGTGGTACATCACTAAGGGCTTTTTATCCAGAAAAAAGGAGGTCATTGTCCCACTGTACTCATCCCTCATTAGACCCATTATAGAATACAATGCTCTGTTTGGTATGTACCTCTCAAGTCATCTGCAACAACTGGAAAGGCCATAGAAATACCTCACTAAAAGAATCACAGGCCTAAAGCAGATGCCCTACACTGACCACCTTAAAAAACTCCATCTTACTCTGTCGCATATCGTCTACTCAAAGGCAATCTCTGTTTAACATACAAGGCCATGTCAAACCCAGAGCTGTTGGACATGCTACACTTAAAGAAATCCCAATCCCTCAGAGCCACATGCTCCAGGGATCTAAATCTTGTCATCACAATAAACAAAACATGCTGGAGGAATAGGTTCCTGACCCAGAGACTCCCCAGACTCTGGAATAGACTGCCCATACATGTCAAGCAGAATGCCTCTTTGGCCCTCTTCAAAAGGAAACTTGACCATTGCATGGGAGAAAGGAAATTCACCCCGGAGATCACGTCAGTTGCCCTGCTAGACAGGGGTCCAGGGAAGTAAATAGTGTGGGAAGAAATAGCCAGGGAATTGTTATGGCTAGGCTTATATAGGCCTAAGGGCTGATAGCCTAGTACCAACCTGTGAACCTATGAGCAGTCGTACCTCTATTGTCCATCTGCATGGGTGTCGTGACGTTTGCCACTTCTGTCTTAAGAAGCTTGAAGTTGGCTTTGGAGAACATTTTTATGGTGGTTTCCCTAATGGGGGTGGGGTGGGGGTGGGGGCGGGATGTAGATGTCTAGGGTGATTAGCTTGTGGTCAGATCTGACCAACGAGAAAGTAACCTCTAGTGTGGAACACCGGTTGCCTATGTTTGTAATGGCCAGGTCTAGGATATTGCTGCCCCTGGTGGTGGTGTGGATAAGTTGATCCAAGGCGCTGGAATTTATGAATTCCAGAAAACATTGAGCAAAAGAGTTGGTACATGAGTAGTTTTCCCAGTTGATGGTGGGATAGTTGAAATCACCCATTATTAGGGTATTAGGTTGTAGCCTAATATTTTCCAGAGTGGGAATGCTGGGGCATGGTGGGGGATCTGTAGCAAGCTACAATTTGGATTGCAGTCTTGCCCAGAGTTAGTTGCACTTGGATAATCTCGGATGCATTATGCCGAGCAACTAGCCTGGAGGTGTGGATATCCTTAATGAATATGGACACGCCTCCATCTTTAGTGTTTCGGTCCAGGTTAGGTGGTCGAAAGGTGTGGTATGACAGTCAAACACACATACAGACATGGCCATCCAGATATGCAGATACATGTGCACACACACAAATGTGACCACAAATCAACAAAGCACATCTGTTTGAATAAACTGCACTGTGATTTTCAGAAGTTTAGTTATAATCAAATGAATGAGTAAATACATGAAAAACTGCCACATTTGGAATGTATCTTCTCAGCTCACTGCCGTCAGAATACAGTGTGCAATGCACTGCGAACTCTCCGACCCCCCCCCCCCCCAGTACAACTCAATCTCTCAGCTCAAGAATCAAGCATGAAGCTGCCTCGGTATTCACTCATTATAGCCGTGTTATGCACAAGACATACAGCCATAAAAACTCTTGACACCCATGCAGTGTAATACAACCAAACAGTTACAAAAATGCCTGTAAAGATATGCACTCCCATACACATATGTGACCATCAATTACAGCTGCTTCTATGACTGTAGACCATAGAAATTTGACTGTGATCAAATGAATGAATACATACATAAATACCATGCAGGCATACAACTTCTCAGCTATAATAGATTGCAATCTCCCTTGCCCAACACACACATGCGTGCTTGCGTATATACCTCTCAGGCTCTTAGCTCAGTAGTCAAGCAGGAAGATAAAATAATAAGCGACAACGCACCAAAAATCAGGGATAGATATTGCCCTTATAAATAGGAAGATGCTGGACTCAAGAACATCGACAGACATTATGTGTATACTATAGTATACACTACAGTCAGCATAGTGTAGCAAAAAAACTAAATAAATAAAACTCAGTTCACTTTTCTACTTGCTGCCTGCTTCGCTTGGGAGAAGGGTGATGACTGGTGCAATGGTGATGCTTGTTACTGGCTGCCTGTTTAATGCCTGTTAAGTACAGCTGCAGTCAAAACCTTCTCCCCTTTCTTTCTCTGCTGGTTTTAGAGCTGGTGAGCTAAGTGAGTGTGCCATAAGTGACCGCGTTTCCTGCTAGCTGGTTGAAGTTCAACTGGCTTATGTAAATGTTTCTGCTGATTTTTTTTTTCTCGTGCAAATTCTTGTTCGTAGTAAAGCTACTTTGGAATGTGTGACATGACCCCGGATCCTTTTCCTTTTTCTAACTTGGGCCCTAAGCGAGTCCAGTGTTAATGGAAGGAATGGAAGAGTATTTTCTTTTTTTTTTCTAAAGAGTGAAGACCGGCAGTAGCCCACCGAGGTAGAAGGAGAACTTGATCGATTGAAACCGCATCGGAGTTTAGTCCAAAAGCATAATAAGCTGCTGGTTATTTTATTTCCTTGCTGGGCTGCTGCAAGCAAATGCAAGAAGGTGAGTGAGTAACCAATTTGTATGTTTGTAATGTGTGTGTGTGTGTTTGTGTTTGTGTGTGCATGTGTGTGTGTGTGCGTGTGTGTGTGTGTGTGTGTGTGTGTGTGTGTGTGTGTGTGTGTGTGTGTGTGTGTGTGTGTGTGTGAAATTATAGGGATCCTCTCAAGATTAAGGGCAGCAAGTTCAGGAATATCCACAACTTAATGCCCAAAGCAAAGCATACCTCTCAATCTCTTAGTGCAAAAAATCTGGACAAAACCTAATAGAGGGACAAAGTTCCAAAAATAGGGACAGATTTTAAATATTGCTCTTATAAACTTGGAAAGTTACTAGAATAACAGGAGTTGTGTTAACATACATATAAAGTCTGAAATTCAAATGCGTGTCACTGTTTAGTGACTTCAGTCCTCAGCTGCCAGAAATGAGCAGACCAAAGATGTGTGTGAAAGATCCCTGGACACCCCTTCCCTCTTAGTGCAAGACATCAAATCTGGACAAAGCCAAACATAATGGGGGTCAAAACGAAAAAAATAGGGAAAGATTTTAAATATTGCTCTTACAAACTTAGAAAGTTGCTAGAAATAATAACAGGATTTATTTTATATGCATTTTCTGAAGGATGTAAAGTCTAAAACTCAAATGTATGTCTCTAATTAGTGACTTCAGTCCAGAGTTAGTTGCCAGAAACCCATGATAAGGAAAAGACCAAAGATATGAGGCAAAGATCTGAACATTCTCCAAAAATCTGTAAAGCTGAGAGGTGTGGATGTCTCCAAAATCAGATGCTGGGCTTGAGCAGGTACTGATAAATCAAAAACTAAGCATGTGAGTCACCCAAAAAATGCACTGAAAGCTAAATATTTAATACACCACAGAGTGGTTGAAACTGTAGATTCATTTAAGGACTTGGGTATATAGGCAGATCCAGCTTTGAGTTTTTGTAATCATATCAACCAATTAGTTCATAATTATAGAACTATAGGTTGAAAAAAATGATTTATTAAGTCTAGGAAATCAGAAATGAAGTCACTGTCTGTTAACCTGAGCTTGAAGTAATATGGAAACCTTATAAGAAAACAAGAATGAGTAAACAGGAAAGGGTACAGTGGAAATATACCAAGGGCATCCATGTATGTGAAAATGTAAGTTTGCATCACAGGTAAATGGTACAGGGTTTGATTCTGATTTTGGGTTATTGCCATTGCTTAAAATGGACCTACAGGGCAGTTAACCTGGTATTCACCTATGAGCCTATAAGACTAAAATAAGTGAACTTTTACAGTGAGACAGATATTTAAGAGGAGACCTTATTCAGGTAAATGGAACATATAGTGATAACTACCTTTGGACATTTTTGTGTTTATCAAAAAGTAGTTGAGAATCATTAGACGACCTATGTAAAAGATTCTATAGGAATTTGAAGTCTGCTAATTGGTTCTCTGACAGAGTAGCTGATGCATGGAATAGACTACCAAATTACATGAAAGCAAACAATGTTGTTGTGTCTTTCGGCTTTTCCCGGTTAGGGGTCGCCACAGTGGAACTCCGGTCCGCTAATGATTGGCAGTAGATTTTTACGTGCTGGCTTGCCGGGCCTAATGCACAACCTTCAACGAAGGAATGCCCATTCACGCATGTCGCCACACAGAAGACGCTCTAACTGAGAATCGAATGGGCAACGTCTAACTGTGATGCGACATCGCTACCGCAGCACCACCACCGCAATCACATGAAAGCAAACAATAGTTTAGATATTTTTAAGAAGATCCTGGACACTTATTATGGGATCAGCTGTTTTGGTATACTGGCAGGCTAGAAGGGCAATATTCCCCATTCTTGAAATATTTGTATCTAAGTGCACTTTACACTATCGTTTCTATCAAGGAATATTTCAGCTTGCATAATATCCAGTGAATAAAATACAGTGTTTGAGTGGTATTAACAGGATCTCAGCCATAAATCAGTATATATCCTGTTATTGTTAGCCACGGTAGGTGAAATCATGACTATAATGCAATTACATTTCTTTTCTTTTGGCGTACTGATCATGTAATGATTAGCCTCAGATCATTTAGGAAAGGTCTCTGGTTATTTTTCATGATGATAGGAATTATGTGGTAGGAGCCAGGTCTATTTGACCTCTGCATAAAAGGTAGGGTAAAGCTGGGGCCTAGGGATATGAGTTCTAAGCTAACATTATGGTACAAGTGCAATTCTATATAGTTCACTATAAACTATTTAGTTGTATTATGTTATATATAATTGCCAACCATTTAAGTTAATAAAACTGTGAAATCATATTCAAGAGACGCTGACTAGAAGCTCTAACCTTATTGCAGTCTTTGTATTTTGTAGTTAAATATCCTGTTTGTTTTGTGTACACGTCTTATAATGAAAATCTTTCATGAGTTTTTACATTTGCCCCAGTGTACACAGCACATGTGCTTTTACAGCTGGTCTTCATTGTGTTACTGTGGTAACATTCTGCTGAGAACACTGCATGCTATACTGGATAAACTCAATTTATTTACGTCACATTTTCAGTGCACATTTTTTTTCTGTAAAGTATGCTGCACTGGAAGCTGTAAGGGTAGAATTATAGCCTGATGTTCATTGTGTTACCCTGCTGCAGTCATCACACTTGGGGTTATCCTGTCATCAGGCGGTCCCGCAGTTGGCCTGAATTCCAAAGTCTTGGTCCGGCGTCGGTTGCTGTCGCTTCTTCCCTGACGTAAGTGCACCAGGGGTATATAAGAGGCATCCGACACCATTTTCTTCAGTTTTTCTTGCCACGCAGTGCCCGAAGCAGAAGCAGTTCGCAAGTGCCGGTCGGCCGACACCTGAGATTTTCGAATCGAATTTCAGTCCAAAGTCTTCAAAGCTAAGTACCCCATTGGGGAACCTTTTTCTTGCCTCAGTCCGATGTCAGAAAAAGTTAACAATTGCATTTCTTGTGGGAAGCAAATACCTCATAAGGACTTTCATTCTTATTGTATACCTTGCCTAGGCCCAGACCACAACGTCACTGGTTGTCGGTTTTGTGCTAGGTTCAATAAGCGAACTATAAAGTGACGCTTTGATTTTGCACGACACTACTTTGGTAGGAAATTTAATTACACTATGCCGTCAGAGCAACCGACTACCGTCGTGCATAGAAAACGCAAAGATAAAGACAGGTAGCCTAGATCCAAGCCAGACTCTGAGGCCTTGGCTGGGCTGGTCGCCGGTTCTCTGGTTTTCAGTGAGGCACCTACACAGCCCCTGACGACCGCAGAATTGGAACCCCAGACCGCTTCGGATTCTCAAGCAGGGAGTTCTAGGCCAACGCAGCCATTTTCTTTAGGCCCTACCGACAACATTGCAGAAGGAGAAGCCGGTGCTGTGGAAACACCTTCGGTTACAGAAGGTGTCTTCAGACCGACTACTCTCACCATAAAATCTTATGCTAAGCTTAAGACTCCTCTAAAGCCAAAAAAGACTGCACATCAGTCTCCAGTTCAAGGCCCCATGCCTAAGAAACAGATGCTTAAAATGGCTGAAGATTTGATTTCTTTAATCAGGGGTTCCCAACCCCCCCAGACAAAAGGCCTAGACAACAGGAGGATTATGCCTCCTCTGATCAAGTGTCTATTTCCTCAGGCTCCTCTGAGGAACAGGATTACTCCTTTCCCCCTTATGAAGATTCTGATGCTGAAGATTCCATTCCCTGAGCTTCTCCCCCTGAAGACTATTCCTTTGAGGAAACCTTACATACCATGAGGGAACATTTCCACTGGGAAGGTCAGGACTACTCCGACTCAAAGAAAAGGCTCGGTTTCTTTTACTCCCCCAGCACAGACCACTTGCTATCCCTCCAGTTTTAGACATTGTGGATGATGTTTACTTAGAATCTAGTCTAAATCCAGATTCTCTGCCCCCTGCTCCAGCCAAACCAGATAGATATTATAGAGTGCCTGACTCACACAAATTCCTTTACAAAAGCCCTGTTGCTGACCCAGAGACTATCTCCCAGGGTCCCAAAGGGGCTAAGGCTTCTATGGCTAAAAATCCTGTACCCTCTGAAAGGGACTCCAGAGCACTAGACAGGTGGGGGAAGAAGGTTTACACCTCAGCTACTCTAGCTATGAGAGCACTAAATTGTCAAATTCACATGCTAAAATACCAGCAATTTCTAATGTCTCAAATAAAACAAAAGATGAGCACGTACCCTCAACTGTCTGAATTCAAAGAAATGCAGGATCTGTTGCATGCAGCTGAACAGGTGGGCAAACATACTTTACAATGTGGATTTGATTCCTTGGAAGCTTCCTGTAGAGCAGCTGTTACTGGGTCTGTTATACATAGGCATGCTTGGTTAAAGGAATAAACTCTGCCTGATCATGTTAAAGCAAAGTTACTAGATGCACCCTTACAGCAGGATGTCTTATTTGGGGTTAAAGCAGAAGAGATTTTAAAGAAAATGGAGGATAAGGCAAAATCTATGCAGACAGTCAAAGATTTCTTACAGGTACAACCCCCACGCTTCAGCAGAAATTGGCCAGCAAAAATTTGGTCCTTTCCAGCTTCTGACAGACTACAGAGGGGTAAATACAGATGCCCAAGGGGCAGAGGACAAGCACAAATCCCGTACACACCTCGACAATGGGGCACTGCTACACAGAAGGGAGGAGAAGACAGGTCCCAAACTACTAGAAGACAAACACAATGACTTCAACCTCAAGTTGCCAAGCAAAAATCTCTTGGCAGCTCCCTTGGGAGGAAAATTAGCATTTTTTATAGACAACTGGCGCATCGTCACAAAGGACAAATGGGTCCTAGACATTATCTCACAAGGAAACAGATTCCATTTCCACACCTTGCCAAGGATAAAAGTAATGCCAAACTTGCCACAGAATCAGTGGGCAGAAGCACAAAAACAAATTACAGCTCTCATGGACATGAGAGCCATTCAACTGGTACCTACACAGGAACAAGGCCAAGGATTTTACTCAAGACTCTTTCTAGTCCCCAGAAAGGACAATGCTTGGAGACCCATTCTGGACCTTTCAATTGTAAACACCTTCTTGCAAGTACCCAAATTCAAGATGCTAACACTACAGCAGCTTCTTCCCATGTTGGGCAAGAAAGCTTGGCTAGTAACGTTGGACCTCAAGGAGGCATACCTGCATGTGCCTATCAGACAAAATTGCAGAAGATACTCCGTTTCATTGCAGGTTCAACCCACTACCAGTTCTCTGCACTGCCCTTTGGCTTATCTACTGCACCCAGGGTCTTCACAAAATGCCTGGCACCAGTAATTGCATACTGCAGACAAAGAGGAATTCAAATATACCCATACCTGGACGACTGCCTCATCCAAGCAGAAAGCAAGGACATTCTCTTACAACATCTGACTTTTGTAAAACACCTTCTAAGTTGCCTAGGGTACACTGTAAATGAAAAGAAATCAGAACTAGTGCCCTCACAAAATATGACATTCCTGGGTGCCAGCTTGAATACAATGGCCCAGATGGCTTATCTGACTCCAGACAAACAACTACAACTAACTCAATACTTTAAAATAATGGCAACAAAGACCTAACTCCCTGCAAGAAAAATTCTGCAGGCCTTGGGCTTCATGGCATCTTGTATACTACTAATACCATTTGCAAAACTGCATATGAGGAAATTACAATGGTACCTGAAAAGCGTATGGACTCAACACGGCCGCAGCTTGGAAACAATGATACCTCTCATTCCCTGCCTTCAACAGGAGTTTCTATGGTGGTCACAGGCATGTCACCTCAACAAGGGTCAGCCTTTCACCTTACCCCCAGCCAGGCAAACTATAACAACAGATGCATCGGACTATGCCTGGGGGGCACACATGGCAGGATGGTGCGTTCAAGGCATATGAACTGCAGATCAAAGAAACCTGCACATCAATCAAAAAGAAATGCTAGCTGTACAGAGTGCTCTGACAGCCTTCAGGGACCTCTTACATCCAGGACAGCTTATAATAAGGACAGACAACACCACAGTAATGGGGTACATAAACAAGGGGGTACACATTCCTACCCTCTATGCAAGCAAGCAATGACCTTGTGGAACACAGCACTGGCTTACCAAGTTCAATTACAAGCTCAATTCCTGCCAGGAAAAAAGAACACATTGGCAGATGACCTAAGCAGAAACATCATGGATCCCCACGAGTGGAAACTGGATCCACAAGTAATTGCAATGATAACTCAAAAATGGGGGTGCCCAGACATAGACCTGTTTGTCAACTCCCAAAACCATCAGCTTTCAAAATTTTGCACAAGGACATTTCACCATCAAGCTTGGAAAGTGGATGCACTCTCATTCAGTTGGAAAATGCTGACAGTATATGCCTTTCCTCCATTGCCCCTTCTCACAAAGGTGCTGCTGAAAGTCAGGATAGAGAGACCTCGAATGATACTCATTGCCCCAGACTGGCCACGCCAGCACTGGTACCCACTACTAAGGAACATGGGCCAGGGCCCACCATGGATTCTACCACAAATTCCTCATCTACTTACACAGCAAGGCAGTCAGATTCTACACAGCCAGCTCAAAACCTTAAATTTGGCTGCATGGCACATCACGTAAGCAACCAGCCAGCCCTTCTTTCACAAGCTGTTATGGATGTCATTCTGGAGGCCAGTAGACCCAGCACCAGGAAAGCCTACTCAGACAAATGGAAAATATTTTGCGCCTGGAACCAAGCTAAAGGCCAAAATACCCTTCAGCTGGACATGCCTCAGATTCTACAATATTTAACTGAGATGTTACACAAAGGACTTTCTTTTTCATCTATTAAAATCCACGCCTCAGCTATTTCAGCACACTACAACACGGATCCTCCCTTATTTTCACATCCACTTCTAAGGCAGTATCTCAGAGGGGTAAAAAACATTAGGCCTCCCAGGAGAGTACCAACACCAACTTGGGACCTAAATTTTGTTCTGGAAAAACTTACGCTGCCACCTTTTGAGCCAGCTTTCTCAGCTGACTTAAAGTTTAAATCATGGAAGACTGCCCTGCTGCTAGCAATTACTTCAGCCAGAAGAGTCTCAGAGCTACAGGCACTCATGGCAGTGGAGCCTTTCCTCATTTTTCATCAAGACAGAGTTTCTCTACAAACTAACCCCTCCTTTATGCCAAAGGTGGTATCCAGTGTGGCTCTAAATCAAACCATTCACTTACCCACCTTCTTTCCAAATCCACAGAACAAAGAAGAAAGACTCCTGCATTCCTTGGACATTCACAGGCAACTTCGTTACTACTTGGATAAAACTATGGCTTTCAGAAAATCTGACCAACTTTTTGTATCTTATGCTACAGCATCACAAGGAAAGGCTATCTCAAAACAGACCATTTCCAACTGGATAGGACATTGCATACGTTTTTGCTACACCCATCATGGAAAACCAGTTCCTGCTAGCATAAGGCCCCACTCCACCAGGGCAGCAGCTACATCTACAACCTTCCTCAGGGGGGTGCCAACGAAGGATATTCTGGAAGCTGCAACTTGGAGTTCAGTACACACCTTCACCAAACACTATCACTTACCACTTTTCTCTAAGACTAGAGCTGGCTTCTCCACTGCAGTTTTGCAGGGCCTTCTAGCCTCCTCTAACCCTGTTTGACTCCACCTCCCATCCTTAGCTTTGGGATTCTACCCAAGTGTGATGACTGCAGCAGGGTAACACGATGAACATAGTACAGTTTTGTACCTACCATAAATGTAGATGTTCGAGTGTATACCCTGCTGCAGTCCAGGTTACCCTCCCTCCATCCCCTCTGACCTAACTAAAACCTTTCAATACCTTAAAATTTGATACAACCTTTGTGGTGTATTTGCTTATAGCTGGAGGGATGTTTTGTTGTGTTAAGCTTTTATTATTGGTACTATCTACTGACCATCTTTTGGGGGGGCACCTGACATCTGGGGCAAGAAAAACTGAAGAAAATGGCGTCAGTTGCCTCTTATATACTCCTGGCGCACTGACGTCAGGGAAGAAGCGACAGCAACTGACGCCAGACCAAGACTTTGGAATTCAGGCCGACTGTGGGACCGCCTGACGACAGGATAACCCCAAGTGTGTTGACTGCAGCAGGGTATACACTTGAACATCTACATTTATGGTAGGTACAAAAGTGTACTTTTTGCAACTGAGCACTAGTCTGGTGTTTTGCATTATACTTGTTCATTTTGGGTGTTATGCTTATGTTGTGAGCTGTTTCAAAATTGGCTTAATTTCAGTTATAACATGCAGTGATTGTTCTGCCATCACTAAGGGTTTGGAGTCAAATGCAAATGAGTGCAGCAGTAGGATTTGGACAAGCTGTTTTTTTCTTACTAGCTATTTTTGCAGCCTTGTAACTTATGTATGGCTTATTGTGAAATATTCATGCTAACTTAACACTGAGAACTGTGAATCAGTGCTTTGCAGCTGTTAACTTAAAAATTTCCCATTTGAATTGCATCAGCTGTATTACAGTAGTTCTGTTGTCACTTAAGTGTATGATACGGCAATGGTATACAGGGTGTTGGGAGGGGAGCAGATGTTGGAACAAAATGGGATGGTACCACTGAATAAGAAAAGTACATGTAGTGACTTGATTTAGCCTCTGAGTTTCTTGCTTATACTGACAGTTTTTTTTTCTCATGCTGGGTGTTGAATTTCCTATTTTTTGCCAGGACTTTATTCCTTTTGCTGTGCAACCTGTTTTTGATATGATGCCATCAGGCTGGCTTGTTTGAGCTTGTTCTGTGGTTATTCCTGATAAACAGAACTGTCTCTATGCCTCTATTAACATGGTTGTTAGGCTCTCTAAATAATTTGGCATAGCTAGCAGTATTCTCAGGGTTGGGTGGCTTCAAATTTTGCCAGCTTACTACTTGTTAGTAGGAAGTTTGCCTTAAAATGGTTTGCCCTCACCAGAGAAGATATTACAGTATGGTTGATACAGCGTTCCCCCATGATAGTGATGAGTACATCTACTTATGTTCCCACCCCTAGTGGACACTTGGGCTGTTGGGTCTAGGGTGCTTGTGTTGACAAAGTCCATGAATTCCTGGGCATGCATGTTTGGGGTAGTGTATGTTTCCCAAGTTATAGTAGGGTAGTCGCCCATGAATATGGTATTGGGATGAGTGGTGAGGAGATCCAGTAAAGTATGAGTTATGGATTTTTAGGGTGATAAAGGTGGACCTATAGATTCTAAGATATAGTATGGGACTTTCCTTTGGTAATTTGGACATAAAGAAGTTGATCTACATCATCTTGTTTGATCAGCCTCGAGTCATGTTTGTTTTTGGTGTAAACTGTGATATCTCCACCTTCACTCCATGCCTGTGCAGTAGCGTGTCTAAATGTGGCGAAAGCACTGTAGTTGTGGACAGCCAGCTTGCTGTACATTTTACACCATGTCTTGGTAACTGCACAAATGTATGCATTCGGCACAATGGGGAGAGGTTGTAGCAAGTACAGTTTCTTGTTTAGATTCCTGGGGTTGAGCAGTAACATCTTTAGATTTTCTATTTTTGTCAGTTTTGCATTGTTTAAAAGGTTGTGATTGGTGGTTTGTGTGTGTGTGTGTGTGTGTGTGTGTGTGTGTGTGTGTGTGTGTGTGTGTGTGTGTGTGTGTGTGTGTGTGTGTGTGTGTGTGTGTGTGTGTGTGTGTGTGTGTGTGTGTGTGTGTGTGTGTGTGCATGTGTGTGGTGTGAATGGACCTCTGTGGGACTGGCTACCATGATGTGGTACAGGAGCTTGTTGCAGTGAATCAGTGTTACTAAATGCCAGTTAAGAGCGACTGTGCACATCTCAGAAGACTGAATTTTGGTGGGGTGGATGCACTGGGGCATGACATTCCAGAATGGGGGGTAGCAATACCAGAACTTAGAGTACAAATTGAAAAAAAAAACGTCTACACCCCTGGCTGACATAACAGGGTTTGTATTTTAATGCTTTTTTGAAGGCTATTAAGTCTGAAAGTCAGATGTCTATCATTATGTAGAGATTACAGTCTTTTCTGATTTGTCAGGAAAACATTTACATTATGAGGAAGACATTGAATATAAAGTAAAATCAGAGACTGTTGATAGCATCTCTGTCTGTAGAAATACAGACATATATTATACACAAACACAGATGTGACTATCAATTACAGCCACTGGCATAACTGTCACTGTCCACTTCAATTTTGTTATGATCAAAGAAATGAATACATGCATAAATAACCATCTAGGAAATGTATAGTCTCAGTTCAGTTCATAGGTTTATAGGCTGGTACTAGGCTATCGGCCCTAGGGCCTATACAAGCCTAGCCATAACAATTCTCTGGCTATTTCTTCACACACTATTTACTTCCCTGATCCCTGTCTAGCAAGGCGACTGACATGATCCCGGGGTGAATTTCTTTCTCCCATCCAATTGTCAAAGTTGCTTTTGAAGAGGGCCAAAGAGGCGCTCTGCTTGACATGTATGGGCAGTCTTTTCCAGAGTCTGGGGAGTCTCTGGGTCAGGAACCTATCCCTCCAGCATGTTTTGTTTATTGTGATGACAAGGTTTAGATCCCTGGAGCATGTGGCTCTGAGAGATTGGGATTTCTTTAAGTGTAGCATGTCCAACAACTCTGGGTTTGACATGGCCTTATATGTTAAGCAGAGATTGTCTCTGAGTAGACAATATGCGACAGAGTATAGCTGGAGTTGTTTAAGGTGGTCAGCGTAGGGCATCTGCTTTAGGCCTGTGATTCTTTTAGTGAGGTATTTCTGTGGCCTTTCCAGTTGTTGCAGATGTCTTGAGAGGTACATACCAAATGGGGCGTTGTATTCTATAATGGGTCTAATGAGGGGTGAGTACAGTGGGACAATGACCTCCTTTTTTCTGGATGAAAAGCCCTTAGTGATGAGGTGTGCCACATAGAAGGATTTCCTGACTGTTGTGACGATGTGGTTATCGAAGTTGAGACCACTGTGCACCCGTGTCCCTAAGTCTCTTATCACACTTTCAGTGTTTAGTGTACTGCCACCTATGTGGTAATTCACGGGTACACGTTTTTTCTCAAAGGGGATAACTATACATTTTTTGGCATTGAGCTTGAGCCCATGGCTGTGGCACCAAGCAGCTGTTTCTGTAAGACCCTTTTGTAGAGTGTCCACATAATTCAGGGATTCAGTGTTGTCAGAATACATTGTTCAAGCTAGTGCAACTTCCCCTACCAACATATCCCTCAACGTCTTAGTTCAAGAATTCAGCAGAAAATTAAAAAATAATGATGGACAAATGACCAAAACTTGAATACATTCAGACTGTATAATATATATTTTGAAATACTTATAAACTTGCTAGAATATCAGGCTTTGCATTTCCATGCTTTTTCTGAAGGCTACTAAATCTCAAATTTAAATGTCTCAAGTCTAAAATTCAAATGTCTATTATTATTTAGTAACTGCAATCCTCCGATTTGTCAGAAATCACAAACATTACAAAAAAACACATCAAAATTTGAGAGGACAGTTCAGATCATATATGCCCTCCATGCATACATACACACACACACACACACACACACACACACACACACACACACACACACACACAGACAAACTTGCATAGTTAGCCTTCCTACATTTTAAATAAGTGGCACATACGGGACTGACAAAATGAAAAAAAAAAAAAACTTTCTCCCAAACTCATATATGGCAGTAGTCCATTATTTCTGTCTTTCACTTTCTGTCTTAGTCTAAGCCGGTGACCTGAGGCACCCTGAGCCAGTAGAAATGGCTCTTGGCAGCTTTATACAGCAGCCCGTTGAGAAGGATATTTTTTTAAATTTCTTATTCCCAGTTAGGAGTAAACCTAGTGCTGAGCTGTTTGGAAAATAGCCTGGAAAACAAAGCAAGCAGCTTTCTTTTTTAAATTTCTCATTAGACTGTGGAAGGTGTCTGAATGAGTGTTGTTTCAGTATGAGTAGTGGGTGTTGCATTTCCAAGCAAAGAAAAAGAAAGTAAAAATGCAGTTTTTGTGGGTTTTTTTTTTTTAATTTGGGGTGGGGTGTGTGTGTGTGGGGT
Source organism: Protopterus annectens (assembly GCF_019279795.1). NCBI lineage: Eukaryota > Metazoa > Chordata > Ceratodontiformes > Protopteridae > Protopterus > Protopterus annectens. Next base: position 462,048,050 of record NC_056738.1, on the reverse strand, counting down.
GGGGGTGCAGCTCAGCAGCATATACCATGAGCTGCCCATGGAAAGGCACCACTTTTTCTGCTGTGTTAATTTTCACTGGTTGGTTTCTGACTGTTCTGTTGATCTCACTTGATGTGTGTATGATGAATCAGTTCAGGCACAGCTTTATATGCATAGCATAAGTACATTTATTTTTTATTTAGAATTTGTTAACCGGTATAGAACATGTGACATGACCAACACGAGTGTTAGCCCCGGAAAGAGAAGAAGGAAACGAGGAAGGCAGTAGCGTTAACAAATAGCAGAAGAAAACTGTAGTGCATGGAGCTTGGTGATTCCACTCTGATATTCAGAAAAAGACAAATCAAGTAAGCACTACAGTGGCACGAGACTCAGTCTTAACAAATGTTAAGCACCGCTTGCTTAAGTTGTTAAGGTCTTGTCTAGAGGTGCACAGAAAAATGTGGCAGTACAGACCAGTAAGTGACAGTGGCAGAATAAAAGATTTGGTTCTGTCTGCTGTCAGAACTGATGAGGTGTCCCTACCTTTTACAAATTTAGAAAGTAGCTAGAATAAAAGGATATGTTCTCGCCAGCATTTTCTCTGAAGGATACAAATTATCTTTCTTTCCCAAGGCCATATTTCTTTTTTATACCTTTCAAAAGTCTCTAGGTTTTGTTATTTATATTTTTGGATTTCTTTTTACAAACAGCCCATGGTTTCTTGATCTGTATAATGTTTTTTCATAAATTTGTTGTATTAATGAACACAATTTTGTATTTGAAGCTTCTGACACTTTTTCTTGTGCAAGTATTTTTCTTTCCTCTAATTTCTCTCTCAGTCTTTCTGTGTATCTTCTGTCTGGAAATTCTGGGCTTCTTGCATAATAATACATAATGTTTTTCTTATCCTCAGTAGTCCACTATGTCATCTACATGGCTCTTTTTTGGCCTATCAGTTTTTGCGATTTTTGTGGACCACTACTTACTACTTCCTTCTACAAATGGGGGGCTGTCCGTCACCAGAGTCTGGCCTTGCCCATTGTAAGAAAGTTAGAGGCCTGATAAAACAATTGAACACAGTAATTAGGACTGCTGTTAGAGATTCATACAATATCATGGAAGTAAATAGGATATATAACTGCACAGCTAAATTAATAACAGATAAAGTCTTACCACAAAAACACGGGGCAGTAAGAGAAAGGAATGGGAAATATTAAATGCCATCATGGAAATATCAAGTAGAGAAAACTATAAAGTAAGACAAGAAGTTTCACTGTTGTAAGAGTATAAAAGAAGGAACAGATGAACAAAAAATAATCATAAGGATAGAAGTGATAAAAGCAATGTGCAGTATCAGATCAGCAAAAAATACTCATAAGGATAGAGGTCATAAAAGCAGTGTGCAGTATCAGAACAGATCAGGAACTGTCATGCATTACTGCAAATAATAAACTAAAAATATCAGCACAGGGAGAAAAACGTAGAAGATATGCAGATAAATATAAAAGAAAAGTTCAAAATAAGCAATTTATTGATGACCCAAAAAAGTTTTATAGAGAATTGGGAAACAAGGCAAACGTAATTGAAACACCACCAGAAAAAGAACAAACAGATATACTTTGGAAAAATATCTATGAAGATTCTGTGGAACATAATAACAATGCTGAATGGATAGAAGTAGTAAAAGAAACAATAAGAAGTTCAAATGTGTAGGATATGAAATGGGATGAACTAATGGCGATTGAGATTGAAACAAAGTTAAGAAAAGCTCCTAACTGGAAAACCCCAGGTCCAGATGCAGTACCTATCTTCTGGCTAAAAAGTTTCTTTACATGAAGATTTAGCCATGAGTAAGAAAGTTTTATATGCACACCCTGAACAGACACCAACCTGGTTAATAACAGAAAAGCAATACTCCTACTTAAGAGCAAACCTGCAAGCTATCCTAAAGGCTATAGACCAATAACTTGCTTTCTGATGATGTATAAACTGTACACTGGAATTAATGCCAACAGAGTATTTAGTCATTTAGAAGAAAACTCAATCATGGCAATAGACCAAAAAGGTACCAAAAGAAAGTCATATGGAAGAAAGGATCATTTGTTGTTAAATAAAGTCATAATGGAGAACTGAAAGAGGGGAAGAATATAAGTATGGCATGCATGACTACAAAAACATGCATTTGAAAGTATTCCACATTCATGGATATAAGAGATCTTAAAAATGTATATGATACACCCTACACTGATTGATTATAATACAGTGATCATGAAACAGTGGTAAACCACTTTGCAGTTAAGCCATGATAAAATTCACTTAATAAAATGCATTCATTTTAAGTATTTAGATTTTAGCAAATGTAAGGCTTGCTTATGTTTTAATATATGCTTTTAAGGGTGTATTTTTATTAAGTGAATTTTGCATATTATAGGTATTTTAACTACCAAAGTATTAGAAAATTATATTGGCATGTAGTTTCTTATATAAATGTGATGTGAACTATTGATCCATACAGAAGAGAAGTTTGATTTACATTTTTACTTCTATTGGCTAGCTTAAGCCAATGATATTTAGGAAAGTGAAGTCTGATTTACATCTTTACCTTTATTGGTTAGGTAAAGTTCATTAGAATAATCAAGTACATTGGATGATAAAGTTGCTTGTATAAGCACCTTTATTGGTTAGGCTAAAACATGATATTTACATATTATTTGTCATTGGCTGATAGAAGCTTTATATTATGTTGAAGTGGCTTTTGAATGTGGATCTGAAGAAGGCTTTAATAGCTGAAAGCGCTTGCCCTCTGTATTTCTGTTTGTTGTTTTGTCACTATCATAGTCTTAAATAAATTGTTTAGTCAAGTTTTACTGTGTGGAGCATCGCTTATCTTTTGTTTTTAGTTGTATTTTGCTGAGAAAGCTAAATTGGAGCATCCTACTGTTTTTTAATAAAGAATATTTTTCACACATGAGCAGGCTACAAGCTCAAAAAACACACACAAGCAAATATGTATGTTTACATGCTCATACTTTATGATTTTTCCTACCCAAAAACTTTGGAAGGCTGCATTCGCTTAATTGACATTTGGATAAATTACTCTACTGTATAAATGAGAAGAAAATAGGAGAACCACAGGCTGAGGGGAAGAAACAAATATAACCATAAGGTATGAAAGGTGGGGGAGTTTTTTTTTTTGGCCAGGATATGTTAGGTTTTACAAAAGAAGCAAAGGAGGCAATGGTAGTGTGAGAGAGGGAAGGGAAAATAGTGGGGAGACAGACAAACACAAAACATAGATTGAGACAGTAAGGGGCAGTATGACCACTATATTGAGAAGGGCAGTGAAGGGACACAGACATACAGTGGGGTAGACACGTGTTGATGTGGAGGGTTGAGAAATGAACAATGAATAGAGAAAGACTCACTGGAAGGGCACAGTTATTGGGAAAGGGGGTATCATTCAACCATGGTGGAATGGAAGGCCAGCCCAGAGGAAAACAAACTTAGGCATCACTCATTTGAGTGGTCAGTGTTATAGGTAGTTTGCTCTTCCAGTGGCCTGAAGGCAGGACCTACTGGTTATGTGACTGTACGAGATACTCCATAAAATGCAAGGTGTCCTACATTTTTGAGGCAGCCGTCCAGTTGCCAGTGCACCTTAGCAGCCACCAGCTTTAGTAACTGATGCTGGGAGACCAGTGGGAGACCAATGATGACCCTCCTGACTCATTTTCAGAAGAGGAGCCTCCCTCACCACTGGAAGCAGACTGAGGGTATTAGAGACCCCTGCAGGTCAGCTGCACCAGGGGAACTATCATCCCTCTGCTTGGAGACAGATCTAGTGTCTACTGGTGACCGAGTCCCAGAAGCAGCTGCTGGTTCACCCCAAGATGACTGAAGCCTCATCTCTACTTCTTCTACAGCCAGACTTACAGAAGAATCACAGTATGAAAAAATAACTGCATGCATGCACATACATGTGTGTGGACGTATACACACACACACACACACACACACACACACACACACACACACACACACACACACACGCACACACACACACATGCTACAAAACAACCATAGCTGTACAGTAGACTGGTACAGATATCACATACACTCTGCAACCAAAAGAGATCCTGTTGCCTACTGTAACATCTAATCATATTCAACTGTCACTTCTCTGCTGCTGAAAACAAAAGTATGTGCATATAAATACATGTGTACAACACTTGTGGTAGTAGACAACAGTAGTACTGAAAAAGTTTTGACAGTATGCTTCAGGTTCCCCTCTAATGGGCCTGTGCCTCTCATGGATGAAGCAGGTCTGGATGGCATCACTTCAGAGCACTGTACCAGTGCTGATACTGTCCACCAGAATGAAGAATGCCAGTGGCATCATTTGCCATCACAGCAAGCTCATGCCTGATATTCACATGTGCAGGAAGAAGAAGAAAATATTTCTGTCCTTGGCACAACACACAGAACCACACTATTCCACAGTACCTGAAAAACCATGGCCACTCAGTTAAATTGCAAAGTGGTAGCTTTTCGAACATTGATTCACATCTGTTGATCTCATGCTACACAACAGTGCAACACAGTGCTACTCTTTGCCCATACTGTATGGCTGTAGCACTCCATTATGGTACTGCAGGTGTCACATGCTGTATGCTTGAGCACACTGGTCACAAGTGTTTTGGTTCTCATGACATGCGTGACTAGTGTCAACATATTTGATAATTCATTGTGCAGGGACAGAGATTCATTAACTGCCATGCTAACTGCCTTTTAGTGTAATATAAAAAGCTTCCAACATTTTGCACAACACTGATCTTTACCATATAACCGTGCGCCTGAAGAATTTTAGTAACAATTCTGGAGACCTGGAGCTTCAAAGAGTTAAGAAAATATTCCTACTTGGTAAAGTACCTCAGCAAGAATAACAAGTCCAGTGGTGGACGTCAGCGATAGTGAGACAGATTTTGTGGTATACGTGTAACTGGGTGCCCCTGACATTGGCAAGAAATTACATCTTTTGACAATGGCTATCAGGGAGCCTATTGTATATATTGAAAACCATGTGTAGGATATGCTGCAAGGTGTCCTGGGTTCCAGAACCATATATTGAGGCATAGTTATATTACATTAATGGAGGAGGCTGTGCACATCACTGACTGCAGCTGATAATTGGGTACATTGGGGGGGGGGGGTCTGTGGCCATAGGTGTGGACATCCTACAGCATGCCAAATACACCCTTTGACTGACACATTTTGAACAGAAGTCTACATGTAATGACATGGACATCAGAAAAAGGCAACATCCGCAAAAGTTCACAAACCAGACAAATGTGGCACTGTTGAGTTCAGTGTTTCATGATCTTATGGCAGGAGTTTTCAGTGCCAGGAACATTTTCAGGGGGTTATGCTCATAAAATAAAATGGGAAAAATATACTTTTATTGCATCAAAAATCATGTAATTTGGTATTGTATATTGTATGTAGGCTATACCCATCTTCAAAGTTTTTTTATTTACCTTTGCTGCAGAAAGTAACCAATACACTTCAGCTGAGAAGCAAGGTGTTTAATTAGTACAACAAGGTACATTGTCTGATGTAGTTCTGTCCAAAGTGTTAACAAAACAGAGTGATTTGATTTTAAAGAATGTTATTACCCATAAATGGTAACTGATGCAGTATAAATGCCCCTTCTGCCTTCTAGCTTGAAGTTGCACAGGCTAAACAAAACAGTAGCAGCAGCACACTAGCCTTCCCACACAGGAGGTGGGCTTTATTATACACACAACTTGCCTATCTTGGCTAGTGAGATCATTACTGCCTCCTCCACAGTAACTGTAATATAATACTGCACTTTATTTGCAGTCCGGCAGACTTTATTTGTGTTTTGCAGACAAAGCATCATTGTCTTTACATGTTAAGTGCTTTATGCACTGCCTCTCACTTCCTTATTGTCATTTCTAACAGTTTGCCATGTTTTGTGACTGCTGTACTTTAAAAAAGGACATATGCCTCACTTACAGATGCTGATGTCTTTTTTTACCAAATCCTTCAGCTTCCTGTGTAACCACAATGAACAGAATTGGCTCTTTGGTAGTTTCACACCATAAGCTCCATACTCCTAGATAAGCACTTGTTCTGTGTAAAAAAACAGACGTCCAAGCAAATAAAATGACAAACAGAACTTTAATAAATACAGGTTAAGTGCTTTCATCCCTACCACAAACATATGCTTTTCTAGGAGCCAATTTTCTTCAGTTAGTTTATTGGTGGCTGTTTTCCAACGTAGTTTTGTTATCTGTTCCTTTGTAACCATGTTGACCATTTTTACCCTCATTCCTCCATTTTTCTCATTCTGAGTACTGCATTTCTGACCCAGTTCCATAGGTTATCTACTCCTCAGTTGTTCCTAGTCCCCTAACTCTGCTTTGACCTTCCCTATAAATTCCTCATAATTTACACCTTTAAATCCCCCATTACTTTGTCCTTTATTTCTTACCTTTCCCACCAAATTAACTACACAGTTGCATGTTCACTGTTGGCTAATGTTTCATTTACTGTGAGCATTTGTAACTCCATCTAAAATTGGATCCTTTAACGAATTTTCCTGTACATTTGGTTGAACCCTCATGGTTCAATGCATTAATCAGTTTATTTCACTGCATGCTCTTTCACATTAACATTAATGCATGTGTCTGACGTCTTATGATGCTTTAAATTCAGAGTAGTTTATTTTATTTTGCTTTTGTTTATTGTATTTATGCAACTGGATTTAGTCATAAAATGCTTTTCAGCAGAGGCTTGGGTAGAAAAATTCCAACACAATACAAACATTTTAAATAGACCTTTGGTAATATACATATGCAGACATTAAGTAATATGTATTATTGTTATTTTATAGGTTCATAGGTTCATACTAGGCTATCTGCCATAGGGCATTTATAAGCCTAGCCAGAGTGTGTTTGGCTTTCGCCACCTATTTTAAATGAATTTTGCTATGCCCTTTTTCGAGGTTAGTATACTGTGCCTCTGTCTAACAGTGACACAGAAGTGATACCTGGGGTAAACCTTTTAAAACACAAAAACACTTTGTACAAACACCAACTGGTAATCCGGAAACGTCAGGATACAAGGATCACGAACAAGGCGTTGAGTAAAAGTCCTTTAATTAAACAGCTTCACCAGCTCAGCGTTAAAAGATAAAAAACACTTCCAAAATGTAACGTCAAGCGCTTTCACCCGGGCCCTCCCAGGCTTTTATCTTTTAACGCTGAGCTGGTGAAGCTGTTTAATTAAAGGACTTTTACTCAATGCCTTGTTCGTGATCCTTGTATCCTGACGTTTCCGGATTACCTGGGGTAAACCTACAATCTTCCATCCACTCATCAAGATTCCTCTTGAAGAGAGTCAATGAGGGACTCTGCCTAACCTGTTCTGGGATTTTATTCCAGAGTGAAGGGAGCCTATGGGTTATGAATCTGTCCCTCCAGCATGTCCTATTTATTTCAGTGCTGAGGTTCAAGTCTCTCGAGCACGTAGTTCGATGGGATTTGGATTTTCTGAGGTGCAGCATGTCCATTAATTCCGGGTTGGACATGGCTTTATACATCAGGCACAGATCACCTCTGAGTAGGCGGTATGCCACTGAGTAGAGCTGGAGTTTCTTTAACCGGGCAGCATATGGCATCTGTTTGAGCCCTTTGATCCTCTTGGTGAGGTACTTTTGAGGTCTTTCCAGTTGCTGCAGGTGTCTGGTAAGGTACATCCCAAAAGGGGCATTGTACTCAATTATGGGCCTGATGAGGGATGAGTAAAGAGGCACGATTACCTCCCCTGATCTAGATGTGAATCCCTTCATGATTAGGTGGGCTATATAAAATGTTTTTCTAACCACTTTGGCCACGTGGTTTTCTAATGAGAGATTGCTGTCATCTTGGGTCCCCAGGTCTCTAATTACGTCTTCCGTACTTAATGGATTACCACCTATGTGGTAATTTGTGGGCACTTTGTTTTTGCCAAAGGGGATGACTCTACACTTTTTGGCATTTAGCTTGAGGCCATGGCTCTGGCACCAGTTGTCTGTTTCTATGAGGCCCTTTTGTAGGATGCTTGTGTCGGCTGGAGAGTCGATTATGGTGCCTAGTTTGCAGTCATCTGCGAACTTGGTCAGCCACAGTCCTTCCGTGTTGGCCTGTACCTCCGAGAAATATATACTGAACAAGAGAGGTCCCAGGACTGAGTCTTGTGGGACGCCACTTGTAACTGGTTTGGAGTGTGACATGGCTCCAGCAATTCTAACCATGTGGGTTCTGTCCTTGAGACAGTTTGCTACCCATCTAGTGACAAAGGGGTTTATATTTAAGCTGGTGAGCTTATCTATAATGCCCAAGTGGGGTATTGTATCGAAGGCTTTTGCGAGGTCCAGGTAGGCTGTGTGGACCACCTTCCCCTCGTCAATGGCCTTGGTGACTGTTTCAAAGAAATCGACCAGGTTTAAGAGGCAAGATCTGTCCTTAACAAAGCCAAACTGGGTAGGATCCAGTGTCTGTAGGTCCCCAATATCTTTATTTTTGAGGTCCATGATGATCCTTTCCATAGCTTTGCAGACCAAGCTAGTCAGGCTTATGGGGCGATAGTTTCCAGGATCCGTTGAGGCACCACCTTTGTGGAGAGGGACCACTGTTGCTGTACGCCACTCTTTGGGTACATATCCTGTAGTAAGGCTGAGATTGAACAGTAGTTTTATGTTTGGGTTTAGCTCTTCTTGGAGTTCATGTAGGACGCAGCCCGGGACACCATCTGGTCCCATTGATGCTGCATTTGTTTACTGGAATGGTCCATCTTGCTAGGTGCCCATGTTTAGTGGAGGCCTTGGGAGAAAAGCTCCAGAGAGAAGCAACATTTTTATGGAATATGAAGTCAGATAGGAACATGCCAGTTCTAATACTATATACATACAGAAAAATATTTATAGAACATTCGAGCCAGGCAAGCATATTAATTACACATACATTTGTCAGTTTACATTGCTTAGGAATTAAGTATAGGTAAGGGAAGTAAGTATGGCTGGCACAAATGTTAAAACTGTAGATAAGAAATGGGGCATAAAGTAGGTTAATAGATAATTATATATAATTAATAATTAATTGATTAATTATATATAGATGTCCTATATTTTATATTAGAAGTATAGATGGGAGGGTGAACAGTGTCACAAAACTATGTATATGGCTCAGAGATGCTAGTAAAACTATTCAGGTAGTGAAGACTGGTTGTGGGGCATATGATTCTGAATGAAGGGGAATAGTATAACAATATGGGAAGCTGAAGATAACAGTGGCATTTATCTAGAGACATACAGCAACACATCTGTTGATTTAATAGGTGAAGGTTTGATCATATTTTTAAGTGGAGTTTACATTTTGAAAATATTTTAGTTGTAGTTTAATCACCAGTTTTTTTTGTGTGTGTGTGTGTGTGTGTGTGTGTGTGTGTGTGTGTGTGTGTGTGTGTGTGTGTGTTTGTAACCTCATGTCCATGAAAATTATGTAAGTGTAGAGTAAATATAGGGTGATATATCTTAAGCCAAACTGCCATTCCGCATCGTTCTTGTTTCTTGCTACATTTCATGTAAATTAAGTTTTATATCTTTAGGTACCACATCTAGATATCATTCTCACTGTAATCAGCCTTGTATACAATTTTCACATTCTAAAGCCACTTGTTGGTATCAGCATCCAGGAGATCACAGTAATTTAATATGAAAATGTGGAGGCCCACTATTCAGACAGATTATATACTTAGTTTGGTATGCATGTATTTAATTACAGATCCACTTGAAATAGCTTACTTTTACTTTCCATACTGTCATTTGCCTTGAATTATAGTCTGACAGTTATTTTCTGGGGTAGCAGTTTGTTCACCTGAATCATATTTAATCATTATAATCACTATAACTTTACTTTTGAGTACAGGAAGCATTGTGCCTTCCATTTTGAGTTTGATGATTGCAGTGCCATTACATAGTTGTATATTTAAAATTTGTTATTTAGCTTTGCAGTCACTATTTTTATTAATAAATGTTCAGTATTTTCAATGGATAATGTGCCTTGGCATAGAACTGCAGCTGCAAAATCTGGTGCCTTGTGCAATTCCCAAATCTAGCACCCTTTTTGATTCTAAGTAGAAGACCCCACAAAAAAAGCTAATCAGTTTGCTACAGTTACAATACAAAACAGTATAAGAAACTTCTCTGTATGGAAGATTTTCAGTCCATATATTTCTAGTTAATCACTGTTTATTAATCAGATCAGACAATAGTAGTAGAAGTAACGAACTTAAACATGTCTTAAGTCAAAACAAAACAAAACAAAAAATAATAATAGAAAATATATAATTGTACAGCATTACTAAGTATTTGAAAGTAATCCAAGCAAGGCAGGCAGTCTGTTTACAGTCAAAAATCCTTTATTAAGTACACTGACAAGCGATCCAAGTAAAACAAAAATAGAGTAATAATTTCCTCACATGTTTTCTAAATATATATATACTTTTTATCAGGCATGGGAGTGGTTTTTTGTGCTATAAAACAAAGTGTTACTGGTACACATGTTAAATTCACATCCCTTCCCCCATCAGTGTGACATTCGAGCCTTATGTACTTTAAATAAAATTTATAATGATGTGGTTCCTCTTATTTAACCAAATTATTAAGTAGATTATTAAGTCTGTGATTTTATCTAAGACAATATACTACATGGCTGGAAATATATCAACCTTAGTTCATTTGGCAATTAAAAAAATATATATAAATACATACATATACATTTTGCATGTAAAAATCAATTTCTGTTTTCATAACCTATTGTTAACAAAGATCGCTTTCGTCCTTCTAGACTTCTTCAGGTCTGTGTACAAGAACCCTAAAAACCTATATAATTGTATAATTAGTTAGTATTGTTATTACACGTCATTTTGAATAAAGTGGAAAAAAGAACCAGAAAAAAATAAAATAAAATAATAATAATAATAATAATAATAACAATGTATGTATGATGATGGAAACAAAATATACACTTAAATTACAACTGATTTAAAATGGTATTTAAAACTAATTGGTAGAATAAAATAAAGTAAAATACAATTAGTCATGTAAACAATCTGGCAATTTTCTAAATTCCAGTACACTTTTAATTGAACAGTAGTAGTTTAGTCCAGGCTTCCTAAAAGAGTTCAGCTTTAATTGCCATGTCATGTCATGTTTCTCCAGAATATTCGGGATGTCTCCTTCAAGATCACCCATGCCTATGCAATCCAGGATCTGGAACTTAAAACCTGTGTGTCTTTTATGAAGAGAAAGGTGTTTGGCTAGTGCATTATTTTTACATCCAGAGCGGATTTCTGACAGATGACATGAAATCCTACACTTGAGTTTATTTACAGTCTTGCCCACATAGAATGCATCACATTCATTGCACTGTGTCCTGTAAATTACTTTTGTAGTGTTAGTCACCTCCTGCACTGGTTTTAATGATTTTCTTTAAATATGGGCAATAAAAACTATCACCTTGCTGTATAAATATACAAAATGTACAATTAGTTTCACATCTTTTATTGCTTTTCTCATATGGTCTAGGTTTAAATTCAACAAAACTTCTAATGTCCCTGGCCTTCCTATAAACAAATGATGGGGCTTCACCTAAGATGTTAATCAGAAAAGGGTTTCCTGTGACAATGTCCCAGTTTTCTTCAATAATATTTTTGATACTGTGATAATCCAAAGTGTATGTCAGGATGCAGCTATGTTTGCATTTGTTATTCTCTGTGGAATTACTTAACATTTTTCTACTGGGGAGGTTGAGTGAAGGTGCTTCAATCCTTTGTACCTAATAAAGGATTTTCGACTGGAAACAGACTGCCTGCCTTGCTTGTATTACTTTCAAATACTTAGTAGTGCTGTACAATTATATATTTTCTATTATTATTTTTTGTTTTGTTTTGTTTTGACTTAAGACGAGTTTAAGTTCGCTACTTCTACTACTTTTGTCTGATCTGATTAATATACAGTGATTAACTAGAAATATATGGACTGAAAATCTTCCACACAGAGAAATTTCTTACACTGTTTTGTTTTTGGACCCACTACACTTTAGTGGGTTGTTTTGAGACTTTGGGGATACCACGGAGATTACTTGTTTTTCTACAGTTATAATACCAAACACATAAGTGCTTCACTACTTGAGCCTTGATCACAATTACAGTATTTGGCATTCATTCATTTGTGAATGCCATTACTGCCCCATGAGCATCTGCCACTTGCACACCTAAAATCTTGCATCCCTTTGCCCCACCCTAGCTATACATCTGCATTGGCATAAAAAACATTTGTGAAAATCTAGTATTTTAGATGTATCTTGGTGGTGAACCGGTGCCCATTGATCACAAAGTACAAATGTAAAGATTCGATTTTGAACCAGAAATAAAAATAGTGTGAAGGAGGAAGACCCTTGCAGAGTGAATATAGGAACTTTGCTCCCCCATAGAACAATGAAAGCTGAATTTGGATTCCTTTGCTCAGAAGCTGAATCAGGTGAAACGATTATCCAGGCCTCTAAAAGACATTTCTCTGCAGCACAAAAAGGGACATTCAGGCAGTGCTCTGCTACCCAACAAGAAGTTTGTAATAAAGTTCTTAAACTTTTGCAGCTTAGCAGGAGGTGAGTGCTAAGATGTCTTAGCTACACAGCAGGATTGTCTGGATCAGGTCAACACTGTTGATATAAACTAAGCAGCAGTTTTGAAACAACAGGTTGCACTCTGAGCTGTACAAATTTCCTGCTAGATCAGCCATACAAGAGGACATTGAAAAACTAGGGGTAAAGATTAATCAGGTAAATTACTACTCATAGAAATAGCAGTCACCGATCACAAGAAGGCATGCTTTGACCTGCAGCTAGGAGAGGCTAATAACTATAGCAACCTAAAATCCAAAATGTTAGCATGCATGAGAGTAGTCATGGCATTTTATGTGTAGTTCTCCTTTAACTACATCTATGCACAGTACAATGCCACTTATTCTGAAATGTTTAACTTGAGCTACCTGGCACCAGCCTGAAGTAAACAACATCAAACCAAATTCTAGAGTAAGTGGTATATACTAGTCTGCCAGACCTCCTGACCTGATCTTCCTTAGATTTGTAGGTTCATATGTTAATACTAGGCTAACTGCCCTGAAGGGCCATTTTAGGCCTAGCAAATAACCATAGACTCAGACCTGTACCTTGTGTCTGTGAGGTAAAGACCTTAACTATTATGTCAAACCCATCCTGTGGTTGCTAAGTCAGAGCGAACCAAACCATAGATAAACTGCTTCTTCTTATAATGAGATATGTTGCTGCCAGAGAGAAAGTTTAGATTTCCAGAGGAGAAGACCGTTATAAATATAGAGTGTAACAGAACCTCAGAATTACGAAAGAAATTTCAAAAGTAAGAGAATTAGGGAGATTTGTCTTTCCAGGACAAAAAATTCACCAATGCATGGATAATCCAAAGCCAATGAGTCTTATGATAATTCATGTCTTACCAGCACCCTCCCTCAGACTGTACCTCCTTTCTCCAGGAGAGCCATACTAGTCAATTTTGGTGTAAATTTATGGATACACATCTGGCCATTTAGGTTATATTTAAATGAGGACAGTGAGTCATACTGCTTAACATGTAAGGTACGTCTATTCCAGAGGTTTGGGAAGCACTAGGTTATAAACCCACCCTCTCCACTGTGATTTATTTATCTGCTGATGTTTCCTAATTCTAGTATTGGTGGAGATATTGGACTTCCAGGTCCAGGACAGTTGAGTCTTTAGTGGCTCAGTAACTGAGACAGAGATATCTTCTCAAATGTCTACAAGAAACTTAATAAATGGCTAGACATTACAGCCTATCTTGGTAGTTCAGAGACTTTAGGCCTGTGTTCTTTTTGGTTATGAACCTCTGGGTTCTTTTTAATCATTTTATGGATTCAGTGAGATACATCCCAAAGGGGGCATTATACTTTATAATTGGCCTAATCAATGCTGCGTATAAGGGAGTGACTAAATATTTAGGCCATGATAATATTACTGTGGTAATTAGCGAGGATAAGTAAAAGGATTTACTGAGAACCATTAGTGCATAATAGTCAAAAGAGAGGGAGCTTTTAACCCACATTCCAAGGCCCTTGACTACATTTACCAGATTTTCATTTTGTAGTGGTGTGTTGTCTATGCAATATGATGAGGGGAGGAGTTGTCTACCAAAAGTGAGGATATTACACTTTTAGCATTTATTTTGAGCCTATTTTCAGCATAGCAATACTTTATGAGGGGAAGTTTATTCTGGAGGGTTTGGATAGCATAAGATAACTTAATAAACAAAACAAAACACAGTTTTCAGTCTTCTGCAAACTTTGTTAGCTAGAGGTTTTGTCTTTATGCTTGGAGATTTGAGTAGTAAAACCAGAAAGAAGTTCCACAACTGATGAGGAACCTGCAACTCAGTTTGTGTGGGCCCCATCTTTCACCCAGTTTGCTAACACTTACGTGTTCATTAAGGTACAAAGAAGAACAGGTACACATACATAAATGATAAAGCTGGGAATTCTCAGGAATATGAATTAAAAAGAGAAAAGTTTTATATGTAACATTCTGTGTATATACCAACATGCTATTTGAATGAAAAACTTTTGCAATAGAAGGAGCCATGTACCTTATTTAGTGTATGTGCAGAATGTGCCATGGTAGGTGTGCCTATCCCCACTAGTGTCAGGCAAGGGAAAGGGTCCAGATGTTAATCTGACTTCAGAATAACACTGGCAAGCAGTTCCTTGGTATCAAGTAATAAAGCACGCCATTGCAAAAAAAGTGGAGGTAGTTTGTGTGCATGAAGGTAAACAGGATTATTATGCAACATAGGTTGGTACTGTTTCATCAAATTTGTGTATGATGTTATTATTGGAAGGAACTTTTCAATTTTCTTAGATTTGTGGACAGCTACTGTGCATGGTGGCAGTTTGGAAAACCTTTTACCTTGTATGACCTAATTATGGAGAAAAGTCATGATAAAGAATAGAAGAGTGAAATGTTGCCTGTACTGGTAAAGGATGATCCTTAACAAAACAGGGAGGACTTAGAAACCAGTACAAGAATAGATAACAATAGCAATAGTTAAACACCAGCTTTGGGAAATTCAGGACTGGACAATGAGAAGCTGCTACTGTGAGAATGGCACAAAATACCATTAAAAAGAATTGATGGAGGCAAATCCCCCTGCACCTCCAAATATGGGAACAGTGCCTCCCACATCCCTGGTAGATATGTACTAATTCTCTCGAGTTAAGAGAATTTTCTGGAGTACTACAGTCTTGAATTTTGTATGCAGTCAAAGAAATCTCACATTTGTCTTTGCACTTTAGAGTGTCGAACACATACTCTGAACAATTATCCTGTTCCAGGGCTGTGTATACTGAAGCATAGGCTCCAGGGACAAGGAGGAGATTTTCGTGTCTTGCAGGTCAATACTGAGGCTTCATTTAAATACTGTGTCAGATTTATAAGACTGTATAAGAAGAAAGGAAACAAGGATGTTAGAAATGGTGCAGGGAAAAGCCTCTAGTTGAGGCTGGAAATAGGTATGAAAGAGAAATAAACCAAATGAGAGATGAAAGAGTGAACTGCCAATACGTATAACCACACAAGGTTCACTCTGGAGACCGGATAAGGGTATGAGACCCTAGAACTCAGTAATACCAAAAGTAAGTCCAAAATTAATAGTTGAGACCAGAAGGATGAAAATAAACGTAGATTTAATAACACTTTTAACAAACAAAAGTGCGATGTTCTTCATCTCACATTGCTGCAGTCATAACCTGTGGGTAGTCCGCTGTCCTCGGTCGGCCCGAATACCAAAGTGTTAGGCTGGCGTCGGTCATGGTCGCTCAGATCTGACGTCAGTACGCCGTGGTACTAAAGCGCATGACCGACGCCATATCCTCAGTCTTTCTTGCCGCATGGTCCGAAGCAGAAGCAGCGTTTTGCAAGTGCCGTTCGGCGTCCTGAAATTTTCGTATTCAGAGTTTCAGACCGAAGACCAAGTTGGGCTAAGTACCCCGTTGGGGAATATTTTTGTCTTTTCTTGCCTCAGTTAATTCCGGATGTCAGAAAAAGTGAATAATTGTATTTCTTGTGGGAAACAGATACCTCATAGGGATTACCACTCTCTTTGTATTCCTTGCTTGGGGCCTGAGCACGACGTAGTCGGGTGTCGCTTTTGTGCTAGATTTAATAAGCGCACCATTAAACGCAGGTTAGATTGTGCTAGGCTTGTCTTTGGTAAGCGGTGTAATTACAATATGCCGTCGGATCCGCCGACGCCCGCTACCGCTAAGAAGCGTAAGGAAAAATCGTTGAAGCCCAAGCAGGATGAGTCGTCCGTTACGGACGTCGGTTCTTTAGAAACTACGGTGGAATCTGTGGATCCAGCCGAGGTTTCAGCTGAGTCTCAGGGGGAGCCTTTAGTTTTGCAGGATGTGGCCTCTCAGGAGTCGGGTCAGGCTGAGGGGGCCTCTCAGGTCTCTGTAGTCCTTTCTTTGCATAAGGTGGTTAGGCCTTCTACTTCTGTCTCTAAGGTACCTTCCAAGGTCAGGCCTGGTTTGTCTTCCTCTGGCGTCAGCCCTAGTTCTGCAGGTTCTGTACCTAAAAAGCATATGCTGAAAATGGCAGAAGATTTAATTACCTTAATCAGGGGTTCTTTGCCCCCTCCAGATAAGAGGCCTAGGGTGGAGCCAGAGGTGGAAGGAGTGGAGCATTCCTCAGATTACTCGGAGTCTTCGGCTGAAGACATTCAGGATTTTCCTCCTTATTCTGATTCAGATGCAGAGGATTCTAGTCCTTCTGCTCCCCCCCCAGAGGATTTTTCTTTTTCTGAAACCCTGCATTCCATGAGAGAGCATTTTAAGTGGGAAGGTCAGGATTTCTCAGATTCTAGAAAGAGACTTAGGGAATTTTTGTTTTTACCACAGCATAGGCCCTTGGCTATACCCCGTGTTTTGGATGTTGTTCAGGATGTTTTCTCTGAAGCTTCCCTTAATCCTGATTCTTTGCCTCCTGCCCCGGTCAAGCCAGACAGGTATTACAGAGTGCCTGAGGCTCATAAATATTTGTATAAGAGCCCGAGAGCTGACCCGGAAACTATTAGCCAGGGACCTAAGGGTGTCAGGGCTTCTGTTGTAAAGAATCCAGTTCCTATGGATAAAGATTCTAGAGCTTTGGATAGGTGGGGTAAAAAAGTGTATACCTCTTCCACTCTAGCAATGAGGGCTTTGAATTGCCAGTTTCATATGCTGAAGTACCAGAATTTTCTCCTAAGTCAGTTGAAATCTAAGGTAGATGCTTTGGCAGAGGGCATTGAGTGTAAGGAATTGCAGGATTTAGTTCATGCCTCTGATCAGGTGGGTAAGCATTCTTTGCAGTGTGGTTTTGATGCTCTTCAGGCCTCTTCCAGGGTGGCTGCCACTGGATCAGTTATTCGTAGGCACGCCTGGCTTAAGGATCAGAACTTGTCAGAGCATGTTAAAGCTCGAATTTTGGATGCTCCCCTTCAGTCTGAAGTTCTGTTTGGTTCTCCTGTGGAGTCAGTTTTGAAGAAAATGGAAGACAAAGCTAAGTCTATGTAGACAGTTAAGGATTTTTTACAGGTGCAGCCCCCTAAGTTTAGCAGAAATTGGCCTACTAAGGGATGGGCTTATCCTTCTTCTGATTTACAGTCTAGGGGCAGATCTAGACGTGGTAGGGGCAGAGCTCATGCTCAAGGTTCTTTCAGGCCTAGGACGTGGAGTTCCCCTGCACAATCTTCAGGTGAGGGCAGGGGCCAGCCTTTTCGTAAACAGACCCAATGACCTGTATCTCCAGCTGCCAGATCCCTCCTGTCTGGCAGCTCCTCTGGGAGGAAAGTTGGCACTTTTCAGGCAAAATTGGCTTTTAGTCACTCAGGACAAATGGGTGTTGGACATTATAGATCGAGGCTACAAGTTTTATTTTCACACCTTGCCTCCTTTCAAAGGCATGCCAGACGTTCCTTCTCAGCAAAGGTGGAGGCTCACAAACAGATTTCTTTATTTCTAAAATGGGGGCTATCCAGGAGGTCCCTCCGTCAGAAGTAGGCCTAGGATTTTATTCTCGCCTGTTTCTTGTACCAAAGAAAGGAAACACTTGGAGGCCAATTCTGGATTTGTCTATTCTCAACACATACCTGGACATTCCAAAATTCAAGATGTTAACTTTGCAACAACTTCTGCCTCTATTAGGCAAAGATCACTGGATGGTAACTCTGGATCTCAAAGAGGCTTATCTTCACATTCCTATCAGGCCCAGCTGCAGGAGGTTCCTGCGTTTTCGGGCTGGGACTTTACATTATCAGTTCTCTGCATTGCCCTTTGGCTTATCTACTGCGCCCAGGGTGTTCACAAAGGTCCTGGCACTGGTGATAGCCTTCTTAAGGTTAAGGGGAATACAAATCTATCCTTATTTGGACGATTGCCTGATTCTGGCTCAAGACAAAGTCAAGTTACTTCACCATCTACAGTATGTTATGGCAGTGTTAAGGTGCCTAGGGTATTCTGTGAATGAAACAAAGTCCAGTCTAGTACCCTCTCAGGACATGTGCTTTCTGGGTGTGAGACTGAATACAGCCTCTCAGATGGCATTTTTGACCCCGGACAAACAAAGAAATCTTACCCTTTACTTCCAACAATTGTCTCTACGGTCCAGGCTGACTGCAAGGACAGTCCTTCAAGCCTTGGGGTTCATGGCATCTTGTATTCTGGTGCTTCCCAATGCCAAACTGCATATGAGGAAGCTACAATGGTATCTCAAAAGCGTATGGACTCAACACTGCCACGATTTGGACACTGTCATTCAGATGATACCTTGCATCCAAAGGGAATTTTTGTGGTGGGCTCAGGAATGTCACCTAAACAAGGGACTCTCTGTGACCCGACCAAAGGCGAGTCAGATCTTAACGACAGATGCCTCAGACATGGCTTGGGGAGCACACTTCAATGGAAAATGGGTTCAAGACACGTGGCCTGCCAGACTACAACATTTGCATATCAACATGAAGGAGATGTTAGCAGTCCAATTTGCATTGATGGCTTTCAAGGATCTACTTCACCCAGGACAAGTGTTGATTCAGACAGACAACACAACAGTCATGTGGTACATCAACAAGCAGGGGGGTACCCATTCGTACCCTCTTTGCAGACAAGCTATGATTTTGTGGGAGACTGCTCTCAGTTTGCACCTCACCCTTCAGGCAAGGTTTCTGCCAGGAGCACAGAACTCCTTAGCAGATGTTTTGAGCAGACAGATGGTGGATCCCCATGAGTGGAAATTGGATCCTCATGTTTTTCAACAGTTGACGGTGGCGTGGGGGACTCCAGACATAGATCTGTTCGCTTCTCCACTGAATTACCAACTGCCAAAGTTTTGCACAAAGCTGTTTCACCCAAAAGCTTGGAAAGTGGATGCTCTATCATTCAATTGGAACAACCTTCACGTTTATGCCTTTCCTCCTCTGCCTCTCCTTCCCAAGGTGCTCCTAAAGGTCAGGCAGGACAAGCCTTGCATGATTCTGATAGCTCCAGATTGGCCACGGCAGCACTGGTACCCTCTGCTGAGGACTTTAGTACGGGAGCCTCCTTGGCCTTTGCCATTAATTCCACACCTTTTGTCCCAGGCAAGCAATAATTTCTGCAATGTCAGGATTCAGTCCCTGCATCTGACAGCCTGGCGTATTCTGTTTTAGACCCTGGGGGGTCACAGCTTCCTCAACAAGTTTTGAATGTCATTTTGGAGGCCAGACGGCCTAGTACAAGGAAAGTTTATGCTGATAAATGGAGGAGATTTTGTTCTTTGGAGCAAAACAAAGAGCTTTGATGTTTCAGTGCCTAATTTGAGTGTTTCACTTCAGTATCTTACAGAATTATTAGACAAGGGTTTGTCTTTCTCCTCTGTAAAAGTTCATGCTGCTGCCATTTCTGCTCACTATGACTGTGACCCACCATTATTCTCTCACCCTTTGTTCAAGCAATTTCTTAGAGGGGCAAAGAACATAAGACCCCACGTAGAGCTCCTACTCCTTCCTGGGATCTCAATTTTGTGTTGGAAAAGCTCACTTTACCTCCTTTTGAACCTGCAGCTACTTCAGAGTTGAAGTATTGTCTTGGAAGACTGCTTTTTTGTTGGCCATTACGTCTGCTAGAAGGGTATCTGAATTACAGGCTCTAATGGCAGTTGAACCCTTCCTGATATTTCATAAGGATAGGGTCTCACTACGTACTAATCCTACTTTTATGCCTAAAGTTGTTTCTAATGTGGCCTTAAACCAATCTATTCATCTGCCTACATTTTATGCTGATCCCCAAAATAAGGGGGAGAAAATTTTGCATTCTTTGGACATTCACAGGCAGTTACGTTATTATTTGAGCAGAACTAAAGGGTTCAGATAGTCCCAACAGTTATTCATTTCTTTTGCCTTGGGATCTCAAGGAAAACCTGTTTCAAAACAAACTATTTCTAAGTGGATTGGCCATTGCATTGCTTTTTGTTATTCTCATCATGGTAAGGAGGTTCCGGCTGGAATCAGACCTCATTCCACTAGGGCTACTGCCACTTCTACTGCTTTTAAGGGAGTAGCTACTAAGGATATTTTGGAGGCAGCTACCTGGAGTTCAGTGCACACTTTTTCTAAACATTACCATCTTCCTCTTTATTCCAAATCTAGGGCTGGGTTTGCCACTGCAGTTTTACAGGGCATGTTAGCAGCTCCTAATGCTATCTGATTTTACCAACCTCCCTTTACCTTTGCTTTGGGATTCTACCCACAGGTTATGACTGCAGCAATGTGAGATGAAGAACATAGTACAGTTTTGTACCTACCATAAATGTAGATGTTCAAGATCCACATTGCTGCAGTCCAATTTACCCTCCCTCCTTCCCCTCTGTAGTTTGGGGTGGCTGTGTGGTTTGTGGTGTATCTATTGTTGCTATTTTGGTGATTGGGTATTTTTCTATTTTTGGCTATGGCCTTTCTTTTTAAGGCCTTCTGACATCTGGGGCAAGAAAGACTGAGGATATGGCGTCGGTCATGCGCTTTAGTACCACGGCGTACTGACGTCAGATCTGAGCGACCATGACTGACGCCAGCCTAACACTTTGGTATTCGGGCCGACCGAGGACAGCGGACTACCCACAGGTTATGACTGCAGCAATGTGGATCTTCGAACATCTACATTTATGGTAGGTACAAAACTGTACTTTTTCGAATATCTTCTTCAGATACAGACACAAAATCAAATACCATTTGATTTTGTGTCTGTATCTGAAGAAGATATTCGAAAACGCACTTTTGTTTGTTACAAGCATTATTAAATCTACGTTTATTTTCATCCTTCTGGTCTCAGCTATTAATTTTGGACTTTCTTTTGGTATTACTGAGTTTTAGGGTCTCATACCCTAATCTGGTCTCCAGAGTGAACCTTGTGTGGTTATGAAAGAGAAATCACATGATGAAAAAACAGCATACTATACTTCCTAAAAGACAGGGGGAAGCTGCTGTATGTTTTAGGTATAAAAGTTATTAAATGAAATTATGAAGGATCTGAAGTGATGAAGAAAGAGAAGGATTAAAGACCAGGAAGAACTCGTTTGAAACTGCAGGATCAAGCGTCAGCATGAACTCGAGAAAGCATTTTTTCACTGAGAGGGTGCTGGATAAATGTAATGGACTCATGGATGGGTGATACAGAGCAGAAAAGCTTAATCTTTTAAAAGTGTAGGCAATAAATTGAAACAGTTGAGGAGCAACTACAGCTAGGCAGAGTAGATACACCATAATTTGTCTTCTGATGAATTATGTGTCTTTATTTGTAAAAGTGCATTTGTGCAGAGAGTCTGTCCTTTTCATCCACAAGGACCAGATGTCTGTAAGAACAAAATTCCATTTCCCTCTGAACAGCATTTCAGATTTATTGCTTGGCCAATGTATTCATTTCATAGCATTCTTTCTGGAGGCAAAGAATGGAGAGAAGCCTAGTCTCAATGTGTTCGACAGACACCAGAAGCTGTTATTTCACCTCTGCAGGTTTCACAATCATGGCAAGACAGTCTGGTTGTTTGTTTATTTTGTAAGAAAGGCTTAGCATTTGCAAGGCAGTCAGACCATGTCCAGATGGCCTAATGGAAAAAAAAGGCCATTGGGAGTTTGTTGACTGGTTACTTCAGTGGGAATTGGGGGTGGTGTTTTTAGTGCATGTTTTCCAATGAATCCACAATAGACATCTGTGCATCAGCAGCCTTGTACATGGTGCATACCTTTTTTGAGGGATTTTCACTCCAGGAGAAGATCATTTTTGGGGTGGGTCTTCACACTGTGTATTTCCTGAAGTTCAACTTCTACACCTTGGACTCCTTTTGCTTATTTTACAGTTTATAGTAGATTTTGGAACATGGATGTTTCTTCAAATTCTGAGCGATTCACCTTCTGTAGAGGGCCTCAAAAGTAAGATTTGACAGATATCAGATATGCAAGTTTTCATCATGTCACCTGATATTAGAGAAAGCGGGCTGCAGAAAGTGCTTTACTCCCTCTCTTTATTTCTCGTCTGAGATGCTTCAGCTGCACAGTCATGTAGGCAAACTTCAAGTCTATAACTTTATAAGCTTTTGGCCAAGTGTGCTTTGTTTTTTTTTTTTTTTTTTGCAGGTGCAACAGAGTGAGATTGTGTGGAGACAAAGGAATACATTCCCTTTATCTCAGTGAAGGGATATAATGTATGGCCCATGATGGACTCTGTGTACCCCAAGCAATACAGTATAAGTTTCAGAGCAGACACAAGAATTATTTGGTTAAAGGTCCAGCTACTGTAGTGGGCCCTTTCAAAGATCACCTGATATGTGTACTCGCATATCTGTTATTGCTTGAAGGTACAACCAAAGAATGTGTATGGAAATGAGGAGGCATTAGTTAAAATGAAGTCTAACTTTTCCGTTAGTGGACAGCCAGTCAAATTTAATACAGGTAGAAATATGATGTTCTATGTAAGACAAGTATAGGATGAATTTGTAGTTTCTGATTTGAAGTATTTGTAGCTATGCAGTAAATGTACATGAAACAAGTGCCATTAGTACATTATATTTATAGTACAAAAATACTCATGGCAAAAGCCAAGCAGGCCTCTGGAGAGAGTTGAAAATGACTTCCTTACACAACTATTGCATTAACATCTTCGGCAATTGTGCTTTCCACTGACCTTGAAACTATAAGAAAGTAGTGCTCATAAATAATGTTACCCTTTTTAAATTGTGTCTTTTAGCATCAGTGGGATATTTCAGCAGTGTGCATGTGCATGGATGAGCATAACAAATTTTGTGGTGTATATAAGATTACTGGACTTTGTCTTTATACACCTTCCAGAGACTGAAAATGTGAACAGCAGTCACTGGCTAGATTACATTGCATGGAATGGTGTCACAATAGGAAACCTGTATTATTTGCAGAAATGCTGTCTTGGGAAACCATGGCTATAGAGGATGTAAAGTCATAGATTAGATTCATCTGAACTATATTTTTCTTTTTCTCTTATATTTTATTTTATTTTTTTTTTCAGCTATGCAGTCCGTCAAGGGATTCTAGCAGGTTTAAGAAAAGCCAGTGCAGACCCAGCTGTGAAGTCTGTTGTGCTGTGTGGTGCTAATGGCAAATTTTGTGCAGGTAGGAATATATTCTGAAAAGGGAATAAACGATTCCAGCCACAGTGTATAAAGAAGGAAATGGGATTCCTGTGGATTTTAAATTTGCTGAACTACTCTCTAAACTATAATGAAAAGACTATCTTGCGGTGATTTTTTTTTCAGGTTTCTGCAGAAGAATTACATTTCGCACTGAGAGATTATAACCTCTTGAGTGTTTTCCAAGAAGTCTCAGATCCATTGTGTTTTAGCCTTATATACTAAAGGTATTTTTGTACTTTTTTTTTTATTTTGTTCTTCCACCCCACTGTTCTCCATTCCTGCCTAGGATTCTGGACACCAGGCTGAAGACATCATATTTACTTCTGTTGCAACATTATCGGTGTGAGACATGCAAATATCTTAAACAAATTGCTGTGTTTGCTTTTCTGAGAAATTGTGTTTCCTACACCGTTTTTTGCCACACTGACTCATTTCTGAGCTTTAGAGTAAGTGCAGCCCACTAAGTTTGTATCTGAATATAGCTTGTTTTCTTTATTATAAATATCAGTACACCCACTGGCTGGGATTCATGGACAAGTATGGTGCACCTGTATAGCATTACTTTTCAAGGAGGTTGTTATTCCGAAATCAGCATAGCAAAACAGGTAAGTAATAAACATTGCTTAGTGCAGATATACTCAACATGGGCTATATAGGAGAAGAGAGACATGGTTATAATGGGATAACCATAGCTAGGCAGCCCTATGGCAGGAGCAGTGCTACAGTAGCACCTGTGAGTGATATGACGGATATCACTGACAAGGCATCAAAGAGTGGCTAAAATGCATACATGTGTCAATTCTGCATTTTTGCATGTAGTATCCATGTAGTAGATGAATAGCATAGTGACCAGCAGTTACATCAATGTAGTTCACACAGCAAAGTGACAAGTCTATTTATTGTATAAATGGAGAAGAAATGGGATAGAAAGAAAAGGAGGAAATAGGAGACCAGCAAGCAGAGGAAAGCACAGAAGGTATGAAAGGTGGTGGGCAAGGAAGGAAGGAGGGATTTTTTTTGTTCTTTAGGAAACTAACTGGTGAGTGTTCAAAAGAAAGGTAGATAGGAAAGGTAGTAGGGTGGCTGTCCATGTGATACAGGGAGAATGGCAGGTAGCAGATGTAGACAAACACAGCAAACACTAAACACTGACATATAGGGGTGATATACATTCAAAAAGTAGGGAGGTGAGTAGATAGATGCATATATACATATATGTGTATATATATATATATATATATATATATATATATATATATATATATATATATAAATATATATATATATCTATACATACATATATGTATATATATATATATATATATATATATATCACACACACATGGTGTATAAATGGTGAAGCAGAAGATTAGACAATGAACAGAAATGGGGAATGATACATAAGGGAGGAAAACAGAAAAATTAGTATAGGTGGGGTTTTGGTGTGTTTGGATGTCAGTTGACTCAGATTGGGGAACAAACACTCAGGCATCATTTACCTGTATGTTCAATGTTATGGGCTGATTGCATAATTAACAGGCCTCCAGGGAAGTAACTACATCAGTTAAGCCAGAAGGTGCTCCACATTGCTGAGGTGGTCATCCAGTTGCTGTTACACTTAGACAAACAATAGCCTCTGCAACCCATTCCAGAAGACTACTGGAGGATTCTGTGGTTCACTTTCAAGATCGGAGTCTTCTATCACCCCCCCCCCGGGAAGCAGACATGGAGGACACCAATTAATCCTTTGGATTGCTACTGTCACAGTGTCCCTACCGAAAAGCAGATCTGGCACCCACTGGCTGCTTTTTTGCAGTACCCAACAATGTTCTGTTGTCAATCCTCTGCTTCTAGAAAACAAAAGTAAGTTCTCTTAAGTATACAAGCACAGAAGTTAAGATTGTGAGAGACAGTTTTACTGAAAAAATGCTTGCAGTACATATCAGTCTCCTTAGCCTTTGCTTCCCATTTGGGAAAGAGTTTAGAGAGGTGCTCCTTTAAGTCACTCTACCTGCACTGCTCATCTAATCTGGTGGTATTACTCAACATTCCAGCCAGAACATACCAGGCATTCCATTCCACAATGGGCCATTGTTGCTGCCTATTAGATACTTTCTGAAGTATTTGTGCAGGGAGTGGCACACTGAGTTGGAGCCCTGCATTGCCCAATTAACCATGCTACTCAGTCATGTCTACTCAACAATCAAAACAGTAGCACCATGTGCAATGTAGTATTATATCCCAGTTTTAAGACATGGCTACAGTGCTGCACTATGGAGCTACAGGTGTACACATGCCACATATACAGGTCACCATTCATGTTCATTAACATTTACAGGCCCTGCACCATGTATGGAAAGCACAGCGCGTGTTGGCAGTAACTCGCAGGCAGTGAGTTACTTTGGAATGCCTGCTGTGCTAAGTGTTTCTTGCTGTTATGATAGAAAGCATCAGCATCATTCTGTGCAGTACAGCTTACAGCCATGAAATAGTGGAATTTTAGTAAATACTCTGTAGACATGGAGCTTCCATGGGTTAAGGAAAGAGTCTTGCTTATTAAAGTATAGCAGAAGCAATACCAAACCTTATGGTGGATGTCGCTGAGAGTCAGGCATATTTTATGGTGCATGTGTAACTGGAAGCACACAATATTGGCATGCCACTCTACCATCTGCATGTGACTGAAGGATATGAAGCTAGAAAACAGACAACTATGGGAAGGACATTTCGCAGATGGTATGGGATTCTAGTGACATATATCAAAGCACAGCTGTAGTGCTTAAGTGGAGAGAGGGGTCACTAATTGTAGTTGATAACCAGGTGTGTAATGTGTTGGGGGAAATGCTGTGGTCATAGTTATGTACTTCCCACAGTGTATTATAAACATCCACTGACTGACATGTTTTACTCACTGCTGTACAGGCATGTTAACCTTCAAACCTGTCACCCATGGTCATGAAGTTATCCAGGTCACAGGCAATCATCAGGCTCATCACATGGGAATGCACTATCAGGGTGGATGTGCACAGTATTGTAGTTTGCTCATTCCCTGCCCCAGACCTAATTAAGCCCTTAATACCACAAGCCAACACACTGCACACTACCAGCTGTCGCATCATAGTGCCTTGGCCCCACCACTGCATGGTATGATCCTG
Source organism: Protopterus annectens (assembly GCF_019279795.1). Taxonomy (NCBI): domain Eukaryota; kingdom Metazoa; phylum Chordata; order Ceratodontiformes; family Protopteridae; genus Protopterus; species Protopterus annectens. Next base: position 462,021,076 of record NC_056738.1, on the reverse strand, counting down.
ACTCCCAATAACCTCCATCAACAGATGGCTACTATGTTTACCTTCCAAGAAACTACCTCATATTATACTGTTGCAGTCAGTTGTCGCTGTTTCTCCACCCTGATCACCCCCTTAATCTTTGATGGTATGGTGATGTCTGATGCACAGGATGGCTAGTGCATGCAGTGCCCTCCATCGCCTCAATGTGATATCACAAGCATCAGTTTATTCTGTTTTGCCTGTATCATGACCCAAAAGCGAGGACAAGATGCCACCTCTTTGCTCATGCTACATTGTGCTGTGCCAATCTCTGCCTTGGCTGTAGCACTGCCTATGCATGTTTCTCCACTGGTTTTCCACTCTACCCTTCTGCTGCTCATAAACTAGTATGGGAGGCTCTGTCTCTATGATAACCTGCTGCCAAAGTTGTTTGTGCAGTACTACTTTGTGCAGCTTGCTACACAACACATATCTTGTTGCATGTGCCTGGACTGTATTGCAGTGCGCCTCCTAAAGTTTGCAGATACTGGAAGCATCCATTCAGTAGTCAATGAATGGTGCTCTTGGTTTCACTTTTTTTGCTTGGGATCTGTCATATGCCATTTCCTGCATGTTCTGGAGTTGCTTATCAGAGTCATCATCCAGGGCTCCAGCACATATCTGGCAGCATCTACTACTTCACTGTATGGTACCTGTATGTACAGACCTGTCTGTCTAGCATTTGTCTGCATTGTGATAACAACATGCCTGGAGGAAGTAGGCTACATCAGAAAAGGCCCAAATGGTATTGGTTCTCTCCTGTGTTGTCTTGGGGAACCAGACATGCTCCTCCATATGCTCTGGAATTATTTTGAAGAACTGGTTTAGGATTTGTGAGGCTGATTCTTGTAAAATCTGTAACCCCCCCATGTTGCTGTAAGGTTCTATAGCTAAGGTGGGTAAGGCTTTACTTACTTTTGTATTTACAATAATAGGTTAACATCCTTGCCTGTGGGGGGAGGCAGTTACACAGCTTGACTAGGTCTGTTGTATTACCTCTATCCAGCTAGAAATAGTCCAGTGCCTATGGATCTGCGAACTGATGGTTTGTCAGGCAGGGTTTGTGTATCCTCCGGTGGCATGGAGGGCCATGATAACCAAATGTTACAGGCACTGGTTCCAGCAGCAGCTCACAACACATGCTGTTACAGTACTTATGCTGTTATTCCCAGCTTCATTCCCATTTATACCTCAAGTCATGACATTCAAAACTGGCATGTGTCACCATAAAACTATTTTATACATTTATAAATCAGTCTACCATTTTGGTTTCCTTCATTTTCATAATCCATATTGCTTATTTGTGTAGGGTTCCTTATTTGCATGCCATTATGTACTTGTTAGCTGTGCTACATACTGCGTTATTTTGACCATTGTGTAACTGCACTATCTGTGCCTTTGAATCACCCACAGTCTGGGAATTGCAACCACCCATGCTATTTTATGTTGTACAATATCCTAATCATCTATTCATCTTTGAAAACTAGCTTTTGTTCAGGAAACAGATGAATTCACTATTAATCAATTGATTAATATTTTGAAATGGATCATTCCTGGAAAGGATATGTACTTATTTAAAAGGTGGGCTGGCATAGGAAATGTAGGTAGCAGATAAAAGATGCATTCATATAGAGAATTTTATCTATTCTCTTAAGCACTGTGTAACCATACAAATAGAAAAGTTTGACCCCATAAAACAAATGAATTGTGGTCGCAGATTAACCTTTGACCTTTGGTATAGTTTGATCCTACTGAAAATATGGAGTTCCAGAATAAGAGTAATTATTACTTTGGCAAAAAGTATCCTCTGAGCTTGCTAAGCTATATCTATGACATTATTAAATTAATCACTATGCCGTTATTTGTTTATTTTAATGGGGAATACTCTTAGCAAGAATAGTCAGTTTGATAGCTGCTTCTGTGTAAATATTCAAATATTTATTTGAAACTGGTAACCGTGCGAAACAGAAATACCTTGCTGCACTACTTTTAGTTTTCTGCACTGTATCAATACAAACTTGCTACTGATACTTTGAGTATTGTGTTGCGGTACCCTTGCCTATTGTACATAATGTGTCTTGTAATATTTTGGCCACTGTATTGTCTGCTTTGTGGAATCTTGTAACATTTTACCTGTTGCATAAGCCACCTTCTGAACTCTAGGAAACAGCTGCAGATACAGTTTCTGGATTATTGTATGTTGGAATCCATGGCTGCCGCACAGCAGTGCACTAATAAATTGGTACTGTATTCATCACTGCAATGGATATGTCTCCCTACTGCTTAGACACGTATACTATTATTCTGTTGAACATCCGTTGGTTTATTGTGTTGTGGCATCTGTGCCTGCACTTCAGCTGATCCTTATAATGTTATACTGTATTGCGTTGCTATAATGTGTTGTGTTATGACTGATTGTACTGCATTGCATTGTTTTGCATTGTCCCCCTAATGTATCACACAGCTACAGTATTTTGCTGTACTGTTTTGTAATGCTTTACTGTCTCTTGATATGTCATAAAGTCCCCCCAAGACAGACCAAGAGCCATCAAATTCCATAACATCATATAAGATGCTGTGAGTTGTTTGTAAACCCACTGTCGCCCCACAGACCCACCTGTTGGAGCTTTCTAGCACTAGGCCCCATTAAGCAGTGTTTAAACTGCCACATATTCACCAACAGCCATCTTTCATTACCACATAACGAGTTCACATGTAAGAGGTGTAAATACCAATTATGACTGGGGGCACACCTCTCACATAAACTGGTTATCAGCATGCATGCATACTAACACCACACTACACATGATCAATGAATAAGATCCACAGAACAACCTACGAAGAGTTCAACAGCTACCGCAGATAACAAATAGTAGATGGCGTAGCTAGAACAGCGAGACCCAGCTAGTACTAACAGAAACCAAAAAATACTCCAAACGTTCAGCCAGATACGTAGAACACCATGAAAGTAGTGTAACTAACAGGCAATAATACGATCCAAAACGTTCAGCCAAATTTGTAGAACAGAAGCTTCTCCAAAGGTGGAACAAATTCCTTTTATTTTTCAACACAATGTCAAGAATCACTAGTTTAGCGCTTTCATCTGCACATCGCAGACTTCCTCAGAACTAGTGTATCCCATCTTTACAAATTGATTTAAACAACTTTTGGCGCCAACTTTTAAAAATTCCCTGAAAGGAACAAGCATTAAATAGACATGCTATATCACAATCATAACATTCTTATATACTATATACCTAAATGTCTTCAAATACTTTCCTTTGCTAATAACAATTGTGGGTGAATATGTATATATAAAAATGTATAACTAAAAATAACATCTTATGCACATTAATGTAATGTAACATTACATACTATAACATTTAAAAACTTTAAAAATCTATTAATGTATTAAGACAGTATGAATAATACCAAAGCTTAAGAAAAAATTAAGAAAAATTTTTTGACAGTGCTAATAGACTAAAAGTTTTTTATGAATCCAAAATCAAAAAAGGTTTAATGCTAATAAATTCATTAATACCTGGACTTCTGGTGGAGTCAGTGAGCATCTGCCATTTACTCTCTTTGCAGGCTAATCTAGTTTTCCAATCACCCCCATATGGTGTATATTTTTCCTCATCTATAATAAAAAATAAAAATATGTGATCTTCCCCATATTCTTTAATGTGTCTATAAAGTGCATTTTTATAATCCTGTTTTTGGATCCTATAATAATGTTCATAAATGCGCTTTTTTAGCTCCCTTTCTGTTTTGCCTATATAATAGGCTGAACATATTTTGCATAGGGCTAAGTACACAATATGTTTGGTGTTACAATTTCCGCCTATACTTCTTATCAATGTATTGCTAGTATCACCTAATGTAACTGTACTATTTGTATTAATAAACTTACATTGACTACACCTTCCACATTTCCGGGTGAAAATTTTTTCATGCTCATTAACTCCCTTCCTATAATTTGTTCTTTCTAGCAATCTTTTTATATTTGGACCAGTCTTATAAATTATTCTGGGTTTTTCTCCTAAGATAGTCCTATTGGAATCTATTACAGTAATAATATCCCAATATCTATCAAGGATATCTTTGATTCTATGACTATAAGGGGTGTATGTAATAACACACACTCTACCCTTGTACTCATGTTGAGTGTGTGTTGTTTTGTTTATCTCCCTTGTATGTCCCAATAATGGTTTGTATTTAAGTCCCCACTGAGTCTTCACATATTCTGTGGTATCATTAATCATACTAGTGGGGTATCCTCTATTCACAAATAATTCTTTAATAAATTCCATTTCTTCCTCCATTGATTCTTTAGTAGAGGACATCCTAGCACATCAAATACATTGACCTTTGATAATATTTTTAAATATATAAGGTGGATGTTCACTTCCGAAGTACAGATAATCATTGGAGAAAGTACTTTTTCGATGCACCTTCGAAGTGAATCCCTCAGAAGTTAAACTAATAAATGTATCTAAATATGCAATGCCCTGGTTACTAGTATTGTATGTGAACCTAAGAAATTGAGTGGTTCCATTAATATAGTCCATAAATTCTGTAATTTTTTCTTTAGGTCCATTCCACAGAATAAAAATATCGTCCAGAAATCTCACATAAAAGGTAATGTAAGGATAGAATTCACAGGTAGTGATGAATTCATTTTCCCAGTCAGACATAACCAGGTTTGCAAAGATGGGGGCACAAGAGGCCCCCATAGCAACCCCCTTGCACTGTCTGAAATATTCCCCTTCAAAAGTGAGATAATTGTGGTCCAAAACCAAACCCATCATATCTATAATCAAGTTGGTTTTGTCCCAACTAAACTGTGAAAATTTCCTTAAACTATTTCTGAATCTCTCCAGGCCTTCATCTCTAGGTATACTCGAAAACAAGTCGCATACATCAGTGGTAATCAAAGTTAGATGCTCAGACCATATTTCAAACCTCAGCTTTGCTAAGAAATCCCATGAATCCTTAATTATAAAGGGTATATTTTCGTAAATATGTTTGGTCCATCTATCGATGGTTACTCCAATGTTATATGTTTTAGATCTAGAACCTGATATAATAGGTCTGAATGGAGGTTTGTTCACTGATTTGTGTATTTTGGGAATTCCTACTATGCGTGCCATAACAGGATGTTCCACTTTAACAAATTTGTATATGTCTTCAGTGATTCGATGATCTATTAAATATTCTTCCAAAATCAGGTCAATTCTTCTGAAACCTATGTTAATTTGATTGATGGACACAATCTCATAATTACCCGTCTCATGTAAAATATTATGAATCTCAGCTTTGTATGCGATATTAGAAAATATCACTGCTCCCCCACCTTTGTCGGGTTTCATAATTCTCACTTCTTTATTGTGAATGATCTCATTCAAACAATTACGTTCTTGTATAGAAATATTATCATCCAATGGACATTTTTTTATCCGTTGTTGTCTGGATATTTCTTTGTTTAAACAATAAACTTCCTTACATACCATTTTGTCAAAAACGTTCACTTGTATATTGCTAGTGGGTATAAATGTACTTTTCCTTTTTAAATCTGTGAATACGTATTTGCTACTACCATCCTTATTAGCTTCAAATAACAAGGCTAAATTAAGCCTCCTACTAAATAACTTGATTTCTTTGATATGATCCACTAAATTGAATTTGTTGGTTGGTATGAACTTCATCCCTTTGCTTAATAAGGAACATAGTTCATCCTGTATTGGCAAATCAGTGTAATTAAAAACCTTAAAGCCTTGAAATGTTCTTATCTGAGGCATTTCTTCACTAGGAGAATTGTGTAATTTCTTCTCATCATTATTCAAAATAATATCTTCCACTGTAATCGGCTTTTCTTTACTAGAACCAGTAGGTACTGTACTACCCTCTTCTATGGAAATTAGTAGTAATTGTGTTTCCTGTAGCCCTGAATATGTGTTTTGCCATAATTCTGATGGTATCTTCCTCCCTGAAAATTCTCCTGTCTGTTCACATCTCTCTTATCTTTGTAATTCATATGTCTTTCCTCTGGCATAGTTTTCCTGTCCTGTGGCCAAATATAAGCTTTAAAAGTTTTGTATAACTCTATATCACGTTCCAACTTTTTGTTTTTTCTACGATAAATGTTTTCTGCCGTAGTATCAGCCATATGGAATTGTTTGTGATATAAATCACTCCATTGCTCAAATTCAGAATTACGTAAAATCATTTCATTAATATTTTCCACTTCATCCACTAATGCATTCAACTTTGCATCATAACATTTCATTAATAATTTCATATACATAAAACCAAATTCATCAAATAAACTGTTAAATTCAGTAATAACCTTTTCATTAAATTCCACTCCCATGGGTAACTTAAAAAATCTAATACCCTTAGGAACTATCTGAGACTTAATACATTGTGTTAAATAAGCCTTATCAACCTTAATGTTTTGTATTTGTGTTAATTTATTTCCCATGTTATATATCATGTTCTTAATGGTTTCACATTCATCTCTGTTTGAATACATTATATGAGATGTGACAACATTTACAGAATCAAATACATATTCATTCTTAAGAAAGTTATCAATAACTTCATTATGACTAACAGCATTTTGACTAACAGCATTTTTACTATTAATAACTTTCTTTTTTCCTTGAATTTTATCTTTAGAATGTGAAATGTATTCACTGCTTACAGTACCTTTAGTATTTTGAACTCTGGCCATAGTAGAGTATGTCCTTTGAGGTAAACTATTTTTAGATATAGCTCATTGTTTCTCAGTTTCCACTCGACTGTGGAATAAACTAAAATCGAATGTAAAATCCTTCTCCGGTGTTTCCAGTACATCGCTGTCCTTGAGAACAATATCAATGGGACATACTCTATTTTGAATATCATTGTTGGTATCACAAACTTGCCCATTAGGAATGTCATCACAAGTACCCGCAATATGGACTAGTTCTTTGCGTTGATTCACCTGTGTCCTTGGTGAATCATTAAACGACGATGCACGTTCCTTGTTCCCCTTGTGTTTGGGTGACTCAAGTAAAGATAAAACCATGTCCATGAGTTTTTTGACGTCCTTTTGCAGTCCGGCTACTTCAGCCCGTAAAAGGATGACTTCATCGCTGTTCGATGCAGCCGACGCCTCTTCCACTGCTTCCGCCATAGCTGACAATGACAACCAATGAATAAGATCCACAGAACAACCTACGAAGAGTTCAACAGCTACCGCAGATAACAAATAGTAGATGGCGTAGCTAGAACAGCGAGACCCAGCTAGTACTAACAGAAACCAAAAAATACTCCAAACGTTCAGCCAGATACGTAGAACACCATGAAAGTAGTGTAACTAACAGGCAATAATACGATCCAAAACGTTCAGCCAAATTTGTAGAACAGAAGCTTCTCCAAAGGTGGAACAAATTCCTTTTATTTTACAACACAACGTCAAGAATCACTAGTTTAGCGCTTTCATCTGCACATCGCAGACTACTACTACTAATACTATTATTCATATTAGCACTGTCAAAAAATTTTTCTTAATATTTTTCTTAATTTTTTTCTTAAGCTTTGGTATTATTCATACTGTCTTAATACATTAATAGATTTTTAAAGTTTTTAAATGTTATAGTATGTAATGTTACATTACATTAATGTGCATAAGATGTTATTTTTAGTTATACATTTTTATATATACATATTCACCCACAATTGTTATTAGCAAAGGAAAGTATTTGAAGACATTTAGGTATATAGTATATAAGAATGTTATGATTGTGATATAGCATGTCTATTTAATGCTTGTTCCTTTAAGGGAATTTTTAAAAGTTGGCGCCAAAAGTTGTTTAAATCAATTTGTAAAGATGGGATACACTAGTTCTGAGGAAGTCTGCGATGTGCAGATGAAAGCGCTAAACTAGTGATTCTTGACATTGTGTTGAAAAATAAAAGGAATTTGTTCCACCTTTGGAGAAGCTTCTCTTCTACAAATTTGGCTGAACGTTTTGGATCGTATTATTGCCTGTTAGTTACACTACTTTCATGGTGTTCTACGTATCTGGCTGAACGTTTGGAGTATTTTTTGGTTTCTGTTAGTACTAGCTGGGTCTCGCTGTTCTAGCTACGCCATCTACTATTTGTTATCTGCGGTAGCTGTTGAACTCTTCGTAGGTTGTTCTGTGGATCTTATTCATTGGTTGTCATTGTCAGCTATGGCGGAAGCAGTGGAAGAGGCGTCGGCTGCATCGAACAGCGATGAAGTCATCCTTTTACGGGCTGAAGTAGCCGGACTGCAAAAGGACGTCAAAAAACTCATGGACATGGTTTTATCTTTACTTGAGTCACCCAAACACAAGGGAACAAGGAACGTACATCGTCGTTTAATGATTCACTAAGGACACAGGTGAATCAACGCAAAGAACTAGTCCATATTGCGGGTACTTGTGATGACATTCCTAATGGGCAAGTTTGTGATACCAACAATGATATTCAAAATAGAGTATGTCCCATTGATATTGTTCTCAAGGACAGCGATGTACTGGAAACACCGGAGAAGGATTTTACATTCGATTTTAGTTTATTCCACAGTCGAGTGGAAACTGAGAAACAAGGAGCTATATCTAAAAATAGTTTACCTCAAAGGACATACTCTACTATGGCCAGAGTTCAAAATACTAAAGGTACTGTAAGCAGTGAATACATTTCACATTCTAAAGATAAAATTCAAGGAAAAAAGAAAGTTATTAATAGTAAAAATGCTGTTAGTCAAAATGCTGTTAGTCATAATGAAGTTATTGATAACTTTCTTAAGAATGAATATGTATTTGATTCTGTAAATGTTGTCACATCTCATAGAATGTATTCAAACAGAGATGAATGTGAAACCATTAAGAACATGATATATAATATGGGAAATAAATTAACACAAATACAAAACATTAAGGTTGATAAGGCTTATTTAACACAATGTATTAAGTCTCAGATAGTTCCTAAGGGTATTAGATTTTTTTAGTTACCCATGGGAGTGGAATTTAATGAAAAGGTTATTACTGAATTTAACAGTTTATTTGATGAATTTGGTTTTATGTATATGAAATTATTAATGAAATGTTATGATGCAAAGTTGAATGCATTAGTGGATGAAGTGGAAAATATTAATGAAATGATTTTACGTAATTCTGAATTTGAGCAATGGAGTGATTTATATCGCAAACAATTCCATATGGCTGATACTACGGCAGAAAACATTTATCGTAGAAAAAACAAAAAGTTGGAACGTGATATAGAGTTATACAAAACTTTTAAAGCTTATATTTGGCCACAGGACAGGAAAACTATGCCAGAGGAAAGACATATGAATTACAAAGATAAGAGAGATGTGAACAGACAGGAGAATTTTCAGGGAGGAAGATACCATCAGAATTATGGCAAAACACATATTCAGGGCTACAGGAAACACAATTACCACTAATTTCCATAGAAGAGGGTAGTACAGTACCTACTGGTTCTAGTAAAGAAAAGCCGATTACAGTGGAAGATATTATTTTGAATAATGATGAGAAGAAATTACACAATTCTCCTAGTGAAGAAATGCCACACATAAGAACATTTCAAGGCTTTAAGGTTTTTAATTACACTGATTTGCCTATACAGGATGAACTATGTTCCTTATTAAGCAAAGGGATGAAGTTCATACCAACCAACAAATTCAATTTAGTGGATCATATCAAAGAAATCAAGTTATTTAGTAGGAGGCTTAATTTAGCCTTGTTATTTGAAGCTAATAAGGATGGTAGTAGCAAATACGTATTCACAGATTTAAAAAGGAAAAGTACATTTATACCCACTAGCAATATACAAGTGAACGTTTTGACAAAATGGTATGTAAGGAAGTTTATTGTTTAAACAAAGAAATATCCAGACAACAACGGATAAAAAAATGTCCATTGGATGATAATATTTCTATACAAGAACGTAATTGTTTGAATGAGATCATTCACAATAAAGAAGTGAGAATTATGAAACCCGACAAAGGTGGGGGAGCAGTGATATTTTCTAATATCGCATACAAAGCTGAGATTCATAATATTTTACATGAGACGGTAATTATGAGATTGTGTCCATCAATCAAATTAACATAGGTTTCAGAAGAATTGACCTGATTTTGGAAGAATATTTAATAGATCATCGAATCACTGAAGACATATACAAATTTGTTAAAGTGGAACATCCTGTTATGGCACGCATAGTAGGAATTCCCAAAATACACAAATCAGTGAACAAACCTCCATTCAGACCTATTATATCAGGTTCTAGATCTAAAACATATAACATTGGAGTAACCATCGATAGATGGACCAAACATATTTACGAAAATATACCCTTTATAATTAAGGATTCATGGGATTTCTTAGCAAAGCTGAGTTTTGAAATATGGTCTGAGCATCTAACTTTGATTACCATTGATGTATGCGACTTGTTTTCGAGTATACCTAGAGATGAAGGCCTGGAGAGATTCGGAAATAGTTTAAGGAAATTTTCACAGTTTCGTTGGGACAAAACCAACTTGATTATAGATATGATGGGTTTGGTTTTGGACCACAATTATCTCACTTTTGAAGGGGAATATTTCAGACAGTGCAAGGGGGTTGCTATGGGGGCCTTTTGTGCCCCCATGTTTGCAAACCTGGTTATGTCTGACTGGGAAAATGAATTCATCACTACCTGTGAATTCTATCCTTACATTACCTTTTATGTGAGATTTCTGGACGATATTTTTATTCTGTGGAATGGACCTAAAGAAAAAATTACAAAATTTATGGACTATATTAATGGAACCACTCAATTTCTTAGGTTCACATACAATACTAGTAACCAGGGCATTGCATATTTAGATACATTTATTAGTTTAACTTCTGAGGGATTCACTTCGAAGGTGCATCGAAAAAGTACTTTCTCCAATGATTATCTGTACTTCGGAAGTGAACATCCACCTTATATATTTAAAAATAATATCAAAGGTCAATGTATTCGATGTGCTAGGATGTCCTCTACTAAAGAATCAATGGAGGAAGAAATGGAATTTATTAAAGAATTATTTGTGAATAGAGGATACCCCACTAGTATGATTAATGATACCACAGAATATGTGAAGACTCAATGGGGACTTAAATACAAACCATTATTGGGACATACAAGGGAGATAAACAAAACAACACACACTCAACATGAGTACAAGGGTAGAGTGTGTGTTATTATATACACCCCTTATAGTCATAGAATCAAAGATATCCTTGATAGCTATTGGGATATTATTACTGTAATAGATTCCAATAGGACTATCTTAGGAGATAAACCCAGAATAATTTATAAGACTGGTCCAAATATAAAAAGATTGCTAGAAAGAACAAATTATAGGAAGGGGGTTAATGAGCATGAAAAAATTTTCACCCGGAAATGTGGAAGGTGTAATCAATGTAAGTTTATTAATACAAATAGTACAGTTACATTAGGTGATACTAGCAATACATTGATAAGAAGTATAGGCGGAAATTGTAACACCAAACATATTGTGTACTTAGCCCTATGCAAAATATGTTCAGCCTATTATATAGGCAAAACAGAAAGGGAGCTAAAAAAGCGCATTTATGAACATTATTATAGGATCCAAAAACAGGATTGTAAAAATGCACTTTATAGACACATTAAAGAATATGGGGAAGATCACATATTTTTATTTTTTATTATAGATGAGGAAAAAGATACACCATATGGGGGTGATTGGAAAACTAGATTAGCCTGCAAAGAGAGTAAATGGCAGATGCTCACTGACTCCACCAGAAGTCCAGGTATTAATGAATTTATTAGCATTAAACCTTTTTTGATTTTGGATTCATAAAAAACTTTTAGTCTATTAGCACTGTCAAAAAAATTTTCTTAATTTTTTCTTAAGCTTTAGTATTATTCATACTGTCTTAATACATTAATAGATTTTTAAAGTTTTTAAATGTTATAGTATGTAATGTTACATTACATTAATGTGCATAAGATGTTATTTTTAGTTATACATTTTTATATATACATATTCACCCACAATTGTTATTAGCAAAGGAAAGTATTTGAAGACATTTAGGTATATAGTATATAAGAATGTTATGATTGTGATATAGCATGTCTATTTAATGCTTGTTCCTTTAAGGGAATTTTTAAAAGTTGGCGCCAAAAGTTGTTTAAATCAATTTGTAAAGATGGGATACACTAGTTCTGAGGAAGTCTGCGATGTGCAGATGAAAGCGCTAAACTAGTGATTCTTGACGTTGTGTTGAAAAATAAAAGGAATTTGTTCCACCTTTGGAGAAGCTTCTGTTCTACAAATTTGGCTGAACGTTTTGGATCGTATTATTGCCTGTTAGTTACACTACTTTCATGGTGTTCTACGTATCTGACCACACTACACATGACAAGACAGCCATAAAGCCTTATTATGGTTAGGTTCTCCAAAAATCATTTCCAAAGCAGTAAAGGCCTCCTACGCACAGCAAAGTAGATGCTTACACCACAGCCAAACCTCAGCAACAGATTGACACATATTCCATACCATACAGTATAGCCTCTTTCAACACCACCATCGACATGTATCACCAGCATTGTTTGGCCAAGCCATACAAAACACAAGAATAGTCCACCCAGCATGGTAATGTTCTTAGTATTGGTGATTCCACAGTGTGGCACACCAGTGTACCATTCAAGGCTAAGTACAGACAAGGAAACAGTTAACTGACTCTCATATCTTAGAACCTGTAATATCATTAGGGCAGTCAAGTCACTTATTCCCAAGTATGAATATGACATGGTTATTGATTGTGCAAGTGTGAATGACTTCTTATTGTTTTTGCAGTCCTCTAATGTATCACACACATCTCCTTAAGATTGTTTGGAGGGACATGCTGCTGGTATAAGCATGTCTGTTAAGCTAGAAGAAAACTAGACTTGTGTATTTCCACACCATCATGACAATTATGTTGCAATACAAGCAAACTATGACTGACTTTAATGACTGGCTTAGTTATTGATATTATTCTGAGAAGGCCCAAATTATGCTAACCCTTGGGGAACTGGAAACCAGCACTGCTTGTTTTGCCAGGAATGGCATGAAACTCTCTCTCTTCTGGGCTTATGTACTCTGATTAAGGCCTTGTGTACCCTCCACAGCACCCATGGAAATTGTAATACGAGATGGGTTGTCTATTTAGCTAAGTGTACAGCATGTTCCAGATTTTATATAGGTAAAACGGAAAGAAAGTTGAATAGACGTATTTATGCACATCAATACAGCATTAAGACAAGAGACAAGAAAAATGCTCTATATAAGCATATTAAACAACATGGGTTTACTCACAGATTTAAATTTGCTATTTTGGAAAGTGTAGCATTTGAATCTAGAGGGGGGGATTTCAAAGGACGGTTGTCCTATAAGGAAATATGGTGGCAACTATATACAGATGCTTCGACTGCACCTGGATTAAATGATTTTGTTACTATTAAGCCAGTACTATCACTTATGTAGACAGTCATAAATGTATTAAATATAAAATATATATTTTATGCAATAGAATGATTGTATGTAGTAGTTGATGGATATGCAGACATTGATGCTACAACATATTATATTTTATATTATATTTTATATTTTAACATTTTATATCAGTATGTACCAAGATTAATTGTTATTATTGTCTTTTATATTTTTGTAAAGGTTGATGTGAAATGAATGCAGTTTAAGCAGAATTTCATGGTACATATAATTATTATGTGTATATAGCTTTAAGCTATTTAATAGTAGCGCTTTGGCGCCAAAAAAAGCTATTTAAATGGTATCATTCAGTTTTAATGGAGTTCTGAAGAAGCTTGCAGTTTTGCGAGTGAAAGCGCTTAACTTTTATCGTTTTATGGAATAAATCTAACTTTATGATAATTACACCCTGCTCGGCTTGTTTGTGAAGACCAGGTTGGCGTTTCAAGACACATAGGAGTACAGCGTTCCTGTTTTTGCAGTTTTTTCTGTTGGTTTTCCTGAACGCTGAATCTCTTAGGATTTGGTTCTGTTGTGGTTGGTTCCTATGATGTCTGTTAAGCTGGAAGAAAACTAGACTTGTGTATTTCCACACCATCATGACAATTATGTTGCAATACATCAAATTATGACTGACTTTAATGACTGGCTTAGTTATTGATATTATTCTGAGAAGGCCCAAATTATGCTAACCCTTGGGGAACTGGAAACCAGCACTGCTTGTTTTGCCAGGAATGGCATGAAACTCTCTCTCTTCTGGGCTTATGTACTCTGATTAAGGACTTGTGTACCCTCCACAGCACCCATTTTAGGCAGTGTCACTCGACTCCTGCTACCAACCCAGTAAATCTGTGTTTGAATTTGTTAAACATTAGTATAGCATTTTTCAATGCAAGCAGTCCAAATAAGAAAATGCCCTGACTGAAGGCATTCCTTACTCTAGAAAAAAAATGAACATGTTATTATTAAACCTGGTTCCAGTGTAGTGACAGTGCCCCACCTTATCTGGTTTTACTGTCTACCATTCATTGAGAGCCACAAGTATAGACAGTGGTAATGCTTGGAGGAGTGTCTGTTTTTATCCAAAACACTTTCATCTCTAGACTAAATACCAGGACAATTAAATCAAATTAATTTGTTGTACTAGTATCTGTAAACAAGATCTCTTATTACATCCTGACTGATTACAGAGCTCTGCATGACACCCACAAATTTTAAAATATACCTTAAACTAGAGTCCCTCTCCATTAACCCAATCATCATCCTCCATCAGGAATTTTGTTGCTCCCCAATCATTTGTTACACCTTCCCTTCTACAAGTAAATATGCTTAATGTTTTCTTGACTTTATCAATGCAAATGTCTTTGATTAAATAGTTTCATCCCCCTACAGGCAACAACATGCTCTGCTAAAGCTCCTGTCTATTCCCTGCCCATTGCCAAACCCTCACTTATTAGATCAAATCACTGCACTGTTTTGTTTACCTTATGGGCCTAGTTCAGCACAATCTTCAACTAACCATCTTTAGAGAATTCTCCAAGACTAACTTCTTCACACATGATGGTGCCTTGAAATGGTTCAACAGTTCCCACCATTTGATGACCATATAACAAATATCACTGCATATACCCAAAGTTTATACTCCCATCTGAACACATGTTCTAAGTCTCCACAAAATACAATGCTATGTTAAGAAACAAACGTGTCTGGCAAAAATCAGCCATAAGCAATCTTTACCAAAAAAGGAAAATGCTCATAGCCTTAAAGAAAATAATACAATAACATAAAAAAGCATCATCCTATAATCCACCTCAAAATGGTTAAAGAACTGAGGAGCAAGATCAGTCAAAATCATACAAAGGCAATTACGGACTGAAAATTGCTATATAAGCAAAGTGTAACCACAAGATATTCTTTAATTTCATAAAGAACCCCAGAAATAATACCCAGCATTTCCCTAAGCTTATCTGTAATAGAACTGCCCAGTCACACCCTGAGGATGTAGCTAACAGCTTTGCAGATAGATTCAGCTCCAATGTCACTTCTTTGTTACCTCCAGACTTCCTAATGCAAAGTATCCAGTCCATACCCCCATCCCAGGTAATCAACTATGAATAGATACTAAAAGCACTGTCCAGGGTCAAATGTACCAGCTCAGTGAGTCCAGATAAGATACCTGCTGTTTCCTGGGCAGTATGAAACACCCCCATTTCAGATCTCCTCTTTAGATTGTCAAACCACAGCTTGTCCACTAAATATGTACCAGAAGGCTGGGGAACAGCTATAGTAGCTTCACTGCAGAAATGAGGTACCATCACATATCCTGGCAACTATAGATCTATTATCCTCACCAGCATTGTTTGCAAGGATGGAACATGTCGTCATGGACCTCATAAACAGGGATGGAGGGAACTTACATACTATTGGTCTTAACCAGTTTAGCTTGATATGTTATGCCTACTAAACCTAGTTGACGTTTTTGAAAAAAGTCAGAGAAGTACCAGATGAGAGTAACTCTATACACACAGGGATTCTCGATCTAGGTAATGTTTTTGATGCTATGCCCCACTCTGACATCAAGAAAATCTTTAAACTCAGAGTATAAATCACTTTGCCACACTGTCTACTTATGGGCACCACTCTATTAGAGTGAATGTCATACTACCCTCGGAGAGACTGTCATACTGTCCTCAAAGAGATGTCTCACCAGGGGTGTACCTCAGGGGTCTGTTCTGAGACCAGTTCTGCTTGGCTTCTATTTTTCTGTTGACAAGTGTGACAGTAAACACCTCTAGCTGATCAAGTTTGTGGACAGTTTCAGGCTTGGAGCCGTCATCAACTCCCTTGAAAACTCTCTAATCCTCCAAGAAGGCCTAACTCAAACAAACCCATAGTGTCAGAATCAAGGCCTAAAGATAAGCACCTCCTTAACATTTGGCATCATACAGTTTGGTAGGCATGAACTTTCTCACAACTACCATATAAATGACCCCCCCCCCGTCTTAAAATAGATGCCAAAATCAGAGAGCTAAGCACCTTCATGGATAACTAACTCTCCTTTCACAACCACACATCAATGTCATTAGGAAAGACATTTACCTCACCCACCTGATAACTAATGGCATCTCTTGTTGGTCAAAGTAGATCATCTTTCCCCTTTGCTCATCCATCATCAGGCCCATATTAGAATTCAGTGCACACTTCATTATGCTCCTGTCTAACAACACAACCCAGCTTGAAACCCTCCCAAGGATTTTCTGACCAGAAAATCTAGTGTTTGACCATTCAATATTATACAGAGCTTATAAAGTCCTTTCTATTTTCGCTGTCACCTATAGTGTCATACAGTTATGCTTGATGTAAAAAGATGTAAGTAATGCAGTCCTGCCTGATCTGTTAAACATACACACACACACACATTTTATATATATATATATATATATATATATATATATATATATATATATACATGTACACACATATATACACAGACACACACACACACACACACACACACACACACACACACACACACACACACACACACACACACAAGCAAATAACCTAAATCTATACTGCAACATAAATATGACAAACAGAAGGGTAACCAAACATTTAGTCCTGACCTATCCTTTTCTCTTATGGACAGTAAGTAGTTTGGTGTACCATTAGGATTGCTGACAAGACTTCAAAAGGAGGAACAAATGTATTTTGTATTAACAAATTATGAGCTCATGAGCATAAATATCCAGTCACCTGTACTGCTGTGTGGTTGCACTTGGTAAGCTACATGGCCAAGCAAGAAATCCTCCCATGTTGGTGAGTTCCAGTGGTACTGACTGAAGGTGTTTAATGAATGTTACATTACTTCACCAATAAAACAGGTTATTAGAGCAAACCTGACTCCTACATCATAGTAGATTATGAAGTACGGACATCTGCTGTATCAGTAGCAATTATTATAGCCCAGTGTCTGCAGTCAAGCTAAAGAGTGAATTTCAGAAGTACATTTAAAGTGACTTGGGTAGGAAAAGTTTTCTTGTGTTTCTTTAGTGGCTCTACCTGTATTACCTTAAAGATGGGAACACTTACCTATACATTGCTTCAGAATATTTGGTAGCATTAAACTCCTGGAACTGAAATAAGATCACTGTGTTATAGGCTTGAAGTACCCATGCCTCCTGATTTTTATCCTGTTTTAACCATATTGGTAAAAAATGCTTATACTAATTCAAGAAATACATATTTATTATTTAACTTATTAAGAAAAGTCCATAAAATATGAAAGATTCTGTAACTGTATTCCTAGTCTCTGTAATAAGCATTCAGCATATATATGATATCCATCCAATATCATTGATTGTGTGTGATTCGTAGGGTGACCCCATGAACAACCATCACCCTTCACAAAGTTTACAAGGCAAGTAGGGACTAGAAGTAAAAAACACACCAAACAGCCGATACTTTACAGCAATAATCTCCTTTATCTTCACAAGACCTGGTACCTCGGCATTTCGCCTTCAATGGATCACAATTCAATGCAGCACAATAGCAGTTCCAACAAGGAAATCAAAAAGCTAGTCCTAGGACCTTCACCTAACATTTTTTGAATAGCATCAAGTCCCCATCTAATATTGATGTTTGTATATAAAGATTTAACATCAATAGTCACCCAATAAAAATCACTATTCCAAATAATCTTAGATACTTCATTGATTAACTCTTGGGTGTTACTGATGTGAGCACTGACCCTGTTGAGATAGATCTTTAACTGAGAATCCAAGAAGACATTAACATTCTCCAAAAAAAATTTATGTAGTCCAGTTGCTAAACACTTTTTTGAGGCTCATGAGGGGAAGGTAGATTGTTTAAAATTCAGCATTTTGGGTAAGCCTTTTTGTCATAGGGGTGACAATATTTGTGACAAACTATTAGAACTTGAAACAAGGATGATTTTGAAGTTCAATACTTTAAAACCTTTCGGTCTTAATTTAGAATTGGGTATCTGATGAATTAATGAATATATTTAAGTAATTTTGATATTTATATTATATGTTTATAATCTTTATAAATTATATTATAATATAATAAAATAATGAATGATATACTTAGAAATGTGTGCGCATATATATACATATATATTTTATATAAATTTTTTGTAGTAAGTATTGTGAGATCACTTTAAAAACATATATATAAATTTTTCCCTCCTTTTTTTGAATTTAATTACATAATTAATTGATTAATTGATGTAATCAATGCATATAAAAACTGCTATTGTGCTGCATTGAATTGTGATCCATTGAAGGCGAAATGCCGAGGTACCAGGTCTTGTGAAGATAAAGGAGATTATTGCTGTAAAGTATCGGCTGTTTGGTGTGTTTTTTTCTTCAATTTTCCGTTTTTTTCTTCAATTTTCCTTTTTTGCATCGTTTGGTTATATAGGGACTAGAAGTAGACTGATGGTCCATTCTTCAGAATCCCACACACACCTAAGGACAGTTTAGGGTCACGTAGTACCATACTGCATGGATATAGTCAGAAGCATAGCTAGGATGGGGAAGCAGCTACTGTACCTCAGGTACAGATTTTTGGGGGTTCAGTCATAACTTCAGTACATTTCATTCATGGTCTGATCTGAAGTGCCGCAGCTTTCCATGTGTGTATTAAACTATTGCAGCTGCCTGCTGCAGGGAGAAGATTTGAATGAATGGATGTGGATTTTCCTTATGTTAGGAGTGTCAGATCCAGATTGGGGTTCAGAGGTTTTTTTTTTTTTTTTTTTTTTTTGCTTGAATGAAAGAATGGACACTTGGCTTGTAGCTGGATTCCTCATTAAATTAGGAGCAGGAAACAACTTTTTTTGTCCGACATTAAACTGGGGGAGGGGGAAGAATAACTAGCTATGCCTCTGTCTTTGGGAGGTGGGAAGAAAGCGAAGTATGAGAAAAAAATCAGTGTGCAAACAGACTCTGCATAGAGGACAAGCCAGCTGAGAATTGAGCCAGAGAACCTTGGTTGTGAGGTGACTATGCAGTGCATGTGTAGCATACAGCCTGTTAAATGCCTGTAAGATAAACATCAGTACTTGTCGTGCAGAATGTAGGTAACCAGACATCATGAATCCTGCAAGGTGATTATGAATGTATAAGTTTATATTTTTCCCTCAAATGTTGGAAGCAGGAGAAGGTACCATGCAGTCTAATTGCACAGCAGAATATTTCAAAGGGTTTACACAAGTCTAAATTACACAACAATAGCTCTTGCAACATTTAAAATTCAGTCTTGCAGTAGGTACCTCCTGAAAAATCTTAGAATTTCTATTGAGACTGTACTGAAATTTGAACATCCTCCTCTCTGATATTAGAGACTGTGTTTTATTTCTGTCTTATAAATAAATAAGTAAAAAATATAACTCTTTGAAAGACCATTTTTACCACAGTCAGCACTTGCATTTTCTTTTAACTGATTTTTTCTTGGTAGTTTATACTACTATACTTATTTTTAATGAAGTTAGAATCATGCTGAATTCTATTGCAGTTACTGTCAGTATTTTGTATACTGTTTGCTATCTGGAAATATACATAAACAGATGTCTAGCTTTGCCCTATACACTGCATATGCTGTTGTTAGATGATGGTTTTAGTATACTCTGTGTACTGCTGTTGGCATACAGTGGGGTAAGGGATCCTTTATCTAGTTTTTATAGAAGCAACATACTATATTCCTTATTATTCTACTATCACTAATGTGGTATTCATGAAACCTCTGGTCTCCATGTAAAACGTGCCATTGGCTTACTGGGAATGCCTGCTCATCAAATTCAATAAACAAGGGATACAGAAAACTTATAGGAGAAATCTCCACTTTAGATATGGGGATTCTGTTATTAGGAAAATAAACTGCATGGGTATGGGAAGATTATTTATTTATACTGGATTCGTTGGATGTGGAATGAATTCTTATGATTATGAGAGCAGATGCACCAGTAGCATAGCTAAGGTGGGGCAAAGAGGGCAACTACCCTAGGTGCAAAGTTTCAGGAGTGTGATTGGCCATCTGCTCCTGGCTGCTGTTTTGTGGTCAGATTTGAGTTCTGTTGCGCTCTTTGTGTGGTCTAAACTGTAGCACTTGATTTGCTATAGGTGTAGCAAGCAGTTTCTTTTTATAGTTTAAAAGAAAAAAAGTGTTGTTGTTTTTTTTTTTTTTATATATCCTGAGCACTGTACCACTCTGTGCAGGGTATAAACTGTAGCAACTGCTTGATACATTTGTAGCATTTGTAGGAAGTAGTCACTGCAGTTCAAAAAAAGTTTTATTTTAAGCTAACATCTAAGCACTTTAGCACTCCATGAGTGGTTAAACTATAGCAATTGCTTGCTACTTTTGCAGCAAGTAGATTGCTACAGTTTAAAAGAAAAACCTTGGTTTATTTTCATTTGAGTAAAACCTGAGTGCTGTAGCACTCCAAGAGTGGCATAAATTGCAGTAAGTACTTCATTACAATTTAGAAGATTTTTTTCCCCTTCTTTCTCTCTTTTCAATTTTCTTTTTCTTTTTTTAACTAATATCTGAGAACAAAGAGTTTGGGTGGGGTGCAGAAGCTGAGACCTAATTGTCTCTTTTATTTCAGCAGCACCAAATACCTGATCGTAGACTTTTATTTTAAATTGCTCCTTAACTGAGAAATACAAGGAGGGGGTGGGATTCAGAAACAGGACTTGGATGACATAGGTAGCTTTTTTGGCTGCTCATTGTTGAGGGGCACAATATCAAGGAATAGCTCTGGCCATTAGGTGAGCCAGTTACACCGCTGAGCTGCAGTGGGAGGGGAGCTGAATGTCACTTTCCATAAAGTGACAAATGATGTGTTTTTAAAACAGAGACAAGCATTACATGTTGAGTCTGTGAAACTGAGGAGGAGGCTTTTGACAAAGACACAACAGTAAAGTTCTTTGATGTACTCTTAAACCTCAGTCTATTTTAATAACCAGCTTGGAGAAGAATATCTTAAACCAGGTATTCATAAATTAGGATGAAGACAGATATCAGGCACAGAAGCTGACAACTGCCTCACAAAAACTGATTACCAAACAGTATGTTTTACAGTTTTATGGCTGCAAAGTCAAGCCATAACAATAGATGTGTGTTGTATCATGTGTGGACTGACTTAAAAAAAAAAAATAGTAATCCAGTCCACTGCCACAATGTGTTGTGCTGTTGGTCTGCTGTTTACTCATGTTTTAGAAGAGAGCCAAAGCACTAGAACGGTCAGTGGGGATAAGATAAATCAACTGCTGACCAGCTCTCATTTTTGAAAGAGAGGAATGGGATATACCACTGCCTACACAACCTCTGCTGGAGATAGTATGGGGAAGTGGCAGCTCACAGCATACAAGCATAGGCTTTATGATGGTATGTAGCACTGTCCATTAGGGATTCAGAACAGCCACTGCAAAACCATGGCTCCTAGTACTTGTTCTGTAGTCCCTGTCCATAGGGACTAGCAATCAAAAGATTCTGCTTTCTGAGGAGTCAGAAAGCTTTTCCATGATAAGACTGGGGGGAGTTGCTGGATAACTAGCTGGAGGCAAGGAATAGCTGAAAGTGGATTTGAGTGTGTATAAAATTTATTAAAAAATAATTTAATAACACTCTAGACTGAGAGATCAAAACCGCCATCACAGCACATGAAGCATTTGTGTAAGTAAATGAAAAAAATTAATAACAGAAAAGCCAACTGTGGTTCTAATAACAAGTGATACAGAATGCTAAAGAGAAAAGTATATAATTCAGAAAGTACAAGAAATAGAGAGAGAGAAAGGTGAAGCTTAGGTAAGGCAACCAAGATAGCAAAAGCCCCAAAATAAAATAGTGTATCAAACTTCTCAGGAAGGGATGCAAAAATGTTTATAGCCATAGTAAGGAGAAGAAAACAGAGGTATCACTACTTCAGAAATCATACAATTTCAAAGCCATGACAGCTAACTAAGAGTGACAAATGTTAGATTGCTACATTGTACAGAGTTGTAGACATAAAGGATGAGGATGAGTACATTGAGAAAACAGGATTAAGGAGTGGGGTAGGAGCAAGAAAGTTATACTCACAGGAGATCTAAATCTGTCAGAAGATGACCGGGATAATTCTAACCTCAAATGAGAGAGGTTGTGGGAAGATAATGCATCTGTCTGACTAAGATGAGTTCACAGTTCATCAAACTGATGGAAGACTGTATCAGAAAAAGCGGAATTTGGGATGTGATCCTAATCAAGGTGGAGGGGTAAAAGGATGCCCACCTCTTTCATAATGTGAAGAAAGGATAAGAATCCAAAGACAAATAGGATGATGATAGCAGTTTGTGTGGTGGATTATACTGAGCTGGAAGAAAAGATAAGAGCAGACTGAGGGAATGGACAAGCTATGGGGTGGTGTCAATAGACAAGGGCTCAAGGAGGAATTAGAATTGGAAAAACGCAGAAGGGCATTGTGGCAACATAGGAATGAGAGTCTGCTGCTTATGACAAAATATAATTCATATGTAAAGTAATAGGGAGAATAAGGGGAGGTGGAGAAGGCACAATATAGAATGAAGCAGAAGGGCAACAGAGAAAGTAAATTAAGTAGAGGCTCAAGTGTCTCTGTCAACCCTAACTTCACAGCAGCCTATGAGGCTTCACAGAGACCTTAGATAATCATTTAAATGGTTATATAGCGGCTGCTGTACCTACTAGAAATAAGCTCAAAACTAACTCTAAAAACAAACCATACTGGTGGAATTCTAGACGTTCTCCCATTCGATTCTCTGCTGGAGCGCCTTCTGTGTGGAGTAAGCATGTCCTCCCCATGGTCAAGTGGCATTCAAAAGACATGCGTGAATGAGCATGCCTTCATTGATGGTTGGGCATCGGGCTGGCACCTTGGCACCGTAAAAGTCTACTGCGAATCATTAGCAGACCGGAGTTCCGCTGTGATGACCCCTAACCGGGAAAAGCCAAAAAACAACAACTACATATGAAAAATGAAACAAGTCATGGCTAAAATTAGGAAGAACAAGTACCACAAAGATAGCAGCTCTCTAATTATTTTGTTATTTATTTATTTTATTAAACTAAATAGGAAACTAAGGGGGCTGATTAAGTCCAACAAAGCCAATTATGAGGTCAAGATAGTCTCACAGGCGAAAGACAGCCACAAGGCCTTCTACAGCTATGTCTGAAATTTCAAAGGCAGCACACATCAGTGTGTTGAACTGGTAGTAAGTGTTGCCACCTTCACTAGACAGAGCAAGATATAGAATTTGTTGGCTGACAAATTCAGCTCAAACTTCAACCCCCACTCCTCTGCCTCCCTCAACTATTAACAGGGAGCAGATCCTGGTGGCACTCATTAAGGCCAAAAACACAGCCTCAATGGGCCCTGACAATATCCCAGGATGCCTTAATAGTTGAAACATGACCTGTCAGGACCACTTGAGTCATTTTTCAACTATAGCCTCAAAAGTGGTTTTGTACCATGAGAATGGAGGACTGGAATGGTTATGCCACTTCGCAAGGGTGGAAATGACAGACTTGTTATTCATAGGCAAGCTTTAGAAACTGGACTCAATCAAGTCTGACTTTGTCAAGGGAAGGTCATTCCTACTAAACCTGGTGGACTTTTTTGAGATGATCATCAAGGCAATGAATGAGTGGAAAAAGGTGCATACTACCTACTTGGACCTGGCTAATATGTTCGATACAATACCTCACTTGAGTGTAGTTGACCAACTCACCAAACTGGGCATAAACCCTTGCATAACTCACTGGACTGCCAGTTGGTTCACAGACCTAGAAAGTCAGGACTGATGACACCACCTCCATTAAGAGACCAGCCACCAGACGGGTACCTCAGGGCTTCATGCTGGGACCGCTCCTATTTGGCACCTACTTCTTAGAGGTAAAGGCTAATGTCAAGGAACTTTAGCTGACAGTTTTGCAGATGACTGCAAATTGGGAGCTATTGTAGATCACCCATGACACAAACATCTTACCAGAGGGTTTAAAAGAGACAAATGACTGGTGCCAAAATCACTGACTAAATTCTCAATGCCATAAAATGTATTATAGTGCCTTTTGAGACAACTGCCACCCAAGCCAATTACTCCATTGATAAGACATCCCTAAGAGATGACTCAATAGTCAAGGATCTGGGAACATATGTAGACAGTAATCTGGCTAGTGACCAGTATGTGGCCAAGGTAGTAAGAAAATCATTCCATGACACCCGACTTAAAAGTAAGGGCATAGCAGCCAGGTAAAAGGAAATCATTTTGCCACATTATGTACCCCGTATCAGACTCATCATTGAGTATAATGCCCCCCTTTGGCTTGTACTTGGAATGCTCACAAAGGTTCCTTACTGGGAGAACGTGGGGTATAAACACATTGTACTGTGCAGATTGCCTTAAAGCCCTGTCTCTATATTCTGTCTCCTACAAGTTAATGAGAGACAATCTATGCCTGTCATATGAGGCATCCTCGGATCCAGCTCTGATGGACCCTTTGGACATCCAAAAAATGAACAGCATCAGAACCACTAGTTCTAAGGATTTAAATTTTGATTGTGACACAAGTAAGACATGTTAGCAAGACAGATATGTGAGTATCCCCATGGTCTGGAACAGACTCCCCTTCCATGTGAAGCAGAGCCCATCCCTAACCCTATTTAAGCGCAACCTTGGAAAATTGAAAATTTAAGAAAATAAACGCCAGGAACCAAAATGCAAAGAACAAGGCAGGAAACCACTGGATAAACACTTTATATAAGTAAAGCTTTCGGATACAATCCTTTCTCAATACAAAACAATGCATAGAACCAGCTCTTTATATATAGGTCCAAATATATCACATGACATGCAGCCAAAATCACATGATATGTCATCCAAATCACAAAAACATTTTAAAGAAACATTTAAAAAAAACTTTTTTAAAAAACTTAATACAAAAACTTGAAATACTTTAATAAAACTTTAAAAAATATATATATTTAGATAAAACTTCAGGCCAAGAGAGATTAGCTCTACTTAATTTAACTAAAATAGGTTTGAGACTGACTTGGCTATTCAAGCCTGGTTTTGAATCACTCATAAGTCTCAAGATCCATTCATATTCTTTAATTTCTAAGTGATTATTTAGGTCCCCTCCCCTAGGTGTAGGTGTAACGTGGTCAATAATTCTAAACCTAAAAAAAATGCTGCTGACCAAATTCTTCTATATGTTTGAATAGTGCATTCCTGTCATAGCATCTCCTAATTTCTGACTTATGTTCAGTCATCCTGTCCTTAAGCCTGCGGGTAGTTTTGCCTACATAGAAAGCATTACATGCCTGGCAGGTAGCCAAGTAAACCACATGGGTAGTAATACATGTACCTGCTACTCTAAAACTAAATGTCCTACCATTGATAGGATGCACAAATGTATCATTTTCTGTACTACAAATGTCATCACAACAAGAACAGTTGTGACATTTGTGAGTACCATATTTCACTATAGTAGATACAGATGTAGTCCTCTCAAAGTCCTTGTAGCATAATGAACTCTTAAGGGTCCTCATATTCTTGTAAGAGAAATTGGGTTTAGGTCCCAATAAACTTCTTAGTTCATCTGATGCCATCAAGATGACCCAATTATCAGATATAATTTTTCTAACAGCGGGTGTCCTTAAATTATATGTAGTTACATATCTAATAGGTGCTACAGATGTTTGTTTGCACCTAGAGTCAATACTAACAACATCCTCATACAAAGCTGGTTTAAATAAAGTCCACCTATCTTCCCTAATCTTAATGACCTATTCATAAAGTAGAGATCTATCATAACCACTAAGCAAGAAATCATTAACCATCTCATTTAATTGTACTTCAAAGCAGTCATCATCGGTGTTAAGCCTACTGAGTCTGCAGAATTGAGATTTAACAGTACTTCTAAATATGTGAGGTGCATGCATGCTTGTGGCATAAGTGTATCTACCTGAACAAACTTCTTTCCTAAAGATACTAGTTTGTAGTGTATCTCCAACAAGATCTAACTTCAAATCCAAAAATGTAATAGAAGTTTCAGATACTTTCATCTTAAACTTTAGAAAAGTAGATGCAGAGTTTAGATATTCCAGAAAATTTTCAAGATCCTCATGGCTACCTTTCCAAAGTAGGAGGCAGTCATCTACAAAGCATTGAAAAAATGTGATATTACTTTTAAATGGGTTTCCATCACCAAACAAATGCGTTCTTTCCCACTGATAGAGTATCAGGTTGGCATAAGTATTGGCTACAGAGGTACCCATAGCCACCCCTGTAAGTTGTAAATATGTGGAGCCATTAAAAAGGAAGATGTTGTTTTTCAATGTAACATCCATAAGACTGCAGATAATTTCAACTTTGTTGGGATTATCACATGTATGTGTCCACAACAATTCTCTTAAAAGCTCCAGGCCTATATCATTAGGAATAACGGTGAAGAGTGATACAATGTCCAAAGAAACTAAAAGATACTTATTGTTAACTAAAGAAGCTTTTTCTTTATCCATCCATCCCCTTAATTTCTGTAATAAATTAGGGAAGATAGGCGGACTTTATTTAAACCAGCTTTGTATGAGGATGTTGTTAGTATTGACTCTAGGTGCAAACAAACATCTGTAGCACCTATTAGATATGTAACTACATATAATTTAAGGACACCCGCTGTTAGAAAAATTATATCTGATAATTGGGTCATCTTGATGGCATCAGATGAACTAAGAAGTTTATTGGGACCTAAACCCAATTTCTCTTACAAGAATATGAGGACCCTTAAGAGTTCATTATGCTACAAGGACTTTGAGAGGACTACATATGTATCTACTATAGTGAAATATGGTACTCACAAATGTCACAACTGTTCTTGTTGTGATGACATTTGTAGTACAGAAAATGATACGTTTGTGCATCCTATCAATGGTAGGACATTTAGTTTTAGAGTAGCAGGTACATGTATTACTACCCA